>NC_054410.1:4187573-4490604 GCF_017976425.1 Toxotes jaculatrix | reverse complement strand
ACTCTGCAACCAAGGCAGCGAGAGGAGGAGAAAGAGAGAAAAAGGGAGGGCAGAGAGACAGAGGAAACAAATGTAGAAACAAAAGCGGTAGAAAGAATTATAGAAATGATAGAATAAGACAGAGCCAGTTAAGTGATAGAATTAAGAATTAAGAATTAAGTGATACCGGTGAGTAAAGAGAAAGAAACAGCAACAGAAAGAGAAAAGAGGGAGGTGAAGACTGCACAAAGAGAGAGAGGCCAGGGATCCTCTCAGACAGGCTTCCTCACTGCCTTTAAAGACTCTGATCCCCATGTGGGCTCTGCTCCACACTCTTGTTTAGCCCCTCTTTCTCTTCCTCCTCCTCCTCCTCTTCATCTGTGTTAGCCCATTCCTCAGGGTAATCTGAGAATAGATGACATTTCAGGATGACTTAGTGGGATCAGTGCAGAGTGGGCTTCAGGAATCCCTCTGCCAAGGCAACGGGAATAACCCACTCGGCCTTTCTCCCGTTACATACAGCAAATCGCATCTCCACTCGTAAACGGCCTCTCCGTGGATGAACGTCGGGGTTTTGCTTTAGAAATAGCTGACACTTGCTGTAATGTATAGCCATGGTGTGCTTGATGTGATCAAGAGGTACACAAGCTGAATGCCACATCTGAAGAGTCATCAAAAAGTAAATGGCTGTCTACTGTATGTACAGCATCCTACTACCTCTGTGGAAAATTGCTTACACTATCACCTCTAATTACTTTTGCTTGACACACAGTGGTGCCAGTATCTCACATGAAGTAACTCAAACACTGTGGTTAGGGAAGCACTGTGAGCAGCTGCTGATGTGCAGCTATTTAAAACGGCTGAATCGCATACGAGTTGCATTTGGTAATAAAAAATGTCTTCACAAACGATCACAGTATGTTACAGAGAGGTATGTGCTTCTAATTTATCTGTGATCTAAAGTGGTGCTTGTTGATCCTTCACCCTGCTCCTCCACCATGCAAGCCAGGTTTCTAAACAGACAGTTTCCTTAGTGAAAGGATAGGGCTGGTGATATTATGTTTTTGTTATTGCCGGCAAATCCCATGAAAAGACCAAAGCCAGCAATACATAAGCCCATCTCTCAATATTTCCGACTTCCTCACTGCTTGTGACTCTCAAGCCAATTTTTTCCCCACTGAAGAAATAAATCTTTAATAAGGAGTCACAAATATATCATTACACTTTTTTTTTTTTTTTTTAAAAAGGCTCAGTAGTTTCCCAAAACTGCTGGGCTCTGTCCTTTTTAGCAAAAGTTGCTCAAACAGGTATAAATAGTGCATTTAATGGGGACTATTTTTAGCTATGGATTAATACACATTTGGTCCTCTGAGTATTTTCAGCAGTAGGACAGTGTTTGTGGGACTGACTCAAATTAAAGAATTAAAGAAAACAACAGTGCCCAAGTTTATAGAAATGAAGAAATGTGTCGCCTAATGTGACAACATGCACCTTATTGTATTTTAAAAGTGCCTGGAAAACAACAGAGCCTGATTTTGAAAAAAAAAAAAGAAGAGACAAATTTGATGAAAATTACCCTGCAATTTCTAGAAAGTTCATTAAAATGTTGTATCTGCAGCGTATAACTGCACCTAATGAGTACAGATAGTTCTCTCTTTACCTGCTTCCCAACACAGCCTGAAAATACCTAATAGGAAAAGATTTGGGTGATGAATTTCTGTAATTATATCTTAATAGGTACAAATACATTGTGGTACTAATACCTGCTCCTGTTGTGCAAAAACTAGATCTGCTCCCAAAAGTCTTATGTGTGTGTGTGTAGACATTAAATATCACAGAGTGTGTGGTTGCAATTGTGTGCAGGTATCAGTAGGAGTTTGTATGAGTGCGTGCCTGTGCGTCGACATATGTGTACGTTCATGTTTGCGCTTTGCTGTTTGTGTGTTTGCGTGTGCTTTGTCCAGCACTTCGCAGATCTGAGACAGAAATGTGTCGGCACCTCGGGGAGCATGTTTCACTTCACTTCCTCAGTGGATGTCAGACCACTCGGCCAAAGCGCATAGGGAATCCTCCGCTACCTGCAACTAACCCCCATATCTGCAGGATCTACAGTATGAAAATGTGTTTTTCTTCTCCAGCTACAGAAATACAAGCTTTATTCAGTTCATAAATACTCTCATTTTTAATGTGCGGTTCTAAACACAATGGCCTCTACTTTTAGAGTGATTGCCTTAAAGTTTGTCAGCAGTGCTAATGATGGTTGACACAGACTGGTAGGTATATTTCTGAACTTTGGTGAGAGTCAGGCTGGCTGTTTCCATCTCTTTTCACACTAATGCTTCAGCTCCATACTCATCAACATCAGAGTGGTATCAAGCTTCTCATCTAACTCTTGGCAAGGATGCGAAGAAGTGTTTCTCTGTACTGAATTTACAACCATGGGAAAAAGGCCTCAATCCCGTCTGAACAAAAAAGTACATATAGCTATTGTTTCAAGATTTATAAAGATATTTAAATGACTGTATTTAGATTTGAAGCAGGTCTTAACAAGTTGAAATATAATCAGAGCAATGCTGCTGAAATAACTGTTATTTGAAACTTAGGTGTCAAAGAACATTTATTTTCCAACCATAGTTTGGTGCAGTTTTATCTTAGACATCTTTCTGCATCATGGTGATGCTCCATAGCCATTGCAGTTGTGCCTTGCGTAGTGCAGGGAATGCAGTCCGTTTGCTTGCAGGTCCTGCATAGTACAGTTGTGGGGTGGGTCTGTTGAAAGCTAAATAACACGTGTCCAGCTCCTTTGAACATTAATTTGGGTTTTTCATTTTTCTGTTCTGAGTAAATTCAGTTAAGCTGGTTTAAAATCCCAGCTGGTGTTTTCCAAACTCCTGCATTGCTGGCTTGCAAACCTGCCTCTTTCGTCATTGTTGTCTTGACCTCATCTAATGTACAACCCTTGCATGCATGTCCCGAGCTGTCAGATCTGATAATATGGAAAACCATCTCAGGTCAATCAGGAAATTACATCTGGAACCTGTCCAGGGGTTACGATGGCAGGCATGGACAAAGCACTGTAGTATTATTGTTGATCTTGGATTACAGAGCGAGGCAGCAGAGCGATGACCTGTCACGCTGTTGTTGATACAGCTTTTTGGTAACGCCAGTCCTGCTCTGGCTTCTGTTGTGCACACAGTTATTTCATCCGCCTCAGTCGTTGTGTGAAGCCGGGTTTGATGTTCACTGCCGCAGCTGAGTCGAGGAAAACCGCCAGTTAGT
Source organism: Toxotes jaculatrix (assembly GCF_017976425.1). Lineage (NCBI taxonomy): Eukaryota > Metazoa > Chordata > Actinopteri > Toxotidae > Toxotes > Toxotes jaculatrix. The sequence continues at coordinate 4,487,346 of NC_054410.1, read as the reverse complement.
GAGCGTCATGGAGGAACTGCTCCACAGTGATGTTTAGTCAGAGGCGGCTGCAGATGAGGCCATGTTTGCATGTATGCATAGGAGAATGAGGCATGTGTGAGTTAAGTCTCCATTGTGAAAAAACTATGTGAAATGCATGAATGTTTATGTTTATGTTTGTGAGCACAGGTGCTGTGCAGCTCAGCTGTGTCTTTTTGGGGGGGGGCTGACAGGGCAGCCACAGTCAGGGTTTTCCAGTGGCTGTAGTTTTGAGCCTGACATCTCAGTGACACATCATTACATATTGCTCAAGGCAGTGCAAGCAACAGTGACCTTTTATGCTGCCGTTGAGTTCCCTGCACACGTGTGCTCGTGTATATGTGTATGTATGTGTGTGAGTGCAGCTGTATGTGTGGATGTATGTGCTCATGTGCATTTTGTGTTTGTGCTATCTACTCTTTAATTATCCTTCTTGGTTCATACGTCCTCTGGCATTCACCGCTGTTATCATAGTGTGTATCATGAGTGTTTTGGCCATGTGTACTCACACACACGTACACTGCATGAATCCCAGAGCCCCTTTGCCTTTTTTTATCTTTAGTTTTGTTTCATAAAAACCACAAAGACACATGCACACATGCAGTAAGCTGGCCTTACACTGTGTTTAATGAGAATGTGATGTTTTGAAATACAGTAGACAGAATCATGTTAACATTACACAAATTCCCCTCATTTAATGATTGGTGGAGGACAGCTGTGTCTAACACGTTGGTCCGAAATCCCCTATTGGTGTTCAGTCAGATTGAGATCTGGTGATTGCAGACACTACTGCATATGATTCACATCATTTTCAGTGTTTGTGGCTAAAGCTTCTGCCATTCATGCTCTAAAAGTAAACGCTTTATTATAGATTCTTTCCACTTGTCATCTTGATCCAAAATCCAGGTCAAGCGGTCCTGCTCAGTATTATTTATACATGTCACAGAGCATGACACGATGTTAATTGCTTGGATTATGCACTACATCTGATCTGTCTTTGTGTGTCAGCCCTGCGATTGACTGGCGGCCAGTCCAGTTACACATGCTATAGTTAACTTGGTTAAAACAGTTAACAAAAACCAAATTCAGTTCTCCTTGGTGTTATGATGTAAACTGATTCCTTACTTGCTGATGGCTAACAATGCTAGGTTCACTTTGTTAGTGACTGTCATTTAAATTCAGACCACATAACCCCCTGTAAAACTTTAGTGTGTCATTTTTACTCTTCAGTTTTTGTACGTATTAAGCAAATAAGATCTAACATCTTGGTTATTGAGTTTTAGAGATGCAGGTAGATTTTGTCACTTCGTGCTAAGCTAACCTGCTGCAGGTTGTAGCTTCATGCAGACATGAGGGTGGTCTTGACAAGAAAGCAAAATGTTAAACTATTCTTTTAAAATACCACAAATTAATGCTTATGATGGACATGGAAGAGGCAGCTTACCACCACCACAGCAGCACTCTCCCTACATGTCTCTCAATGTCCTGTTTTCACACAAGGACATTGTTATCTGTTTCTCTTCTTTCCATCCTTTCATTCGAGCAGCACTGACCTAATATTTTGTATGTGAGTGGTCTGGGACGGCATCCTTTGTCAAATTTCAAAGCGCATATGTATGTTTTCCCCTCCTCTCGTCCGGCTGCGAGGCAAGGCAATATCGAGCAGAGAAAGTGTTGACTCAGGGGGAAGGAAAGTGTCAGATTAATAACGAAGACGGGCCGTGAGAGGCAGCGGAGGAAGCAATAGAAATTAGACAGGGTGTCCTCATAGTTCAGCTGACTGAGGCGTGTGCCATGTATTTGCAATGTTGCAGGTAGGGCTGGGCGATATATCGATATAAAAAATATATCGATATATTTTTAAATGGGATATGAAATTAGGCCATATCGTATATATCGATATAGTTCAAACTTGCGCTGTGATCCTTGATCCATCCAGTGCGCATGCGTCACTACGTCACTTGGATTACTTTCTTTCCATCACACTGAGACATGTGGGTTGTGAGATTTTTGGGGCTTTTGTTTGCCGTTGCGTTACTTTTTTTCGGCGTAGCGAGGCAACACCACCACATGGCCCGCATTGTTTACACCAGGGATCAGCTGTTAGACCTCAAGCCGGCTTTTTCACTGACAAGGCAAGAGGAGATCCCTGTTGAAATTTGGCGCAAGACACACCGGGGATGCAGAGGAAACAAAAAGTTACGGAGGAAGAGGGAGGCTCTGAAACATCAAAGGAGAAGTATTAAGCCGTGTCTCCCCTCTGTCATCATGGGGAACGTGAGGTCCCTCGCAAATAAGATGGACGAGCTGATGGCGCTGGCCCAGAGTCAGAGGGAGTATCGTGAGTGTAGTGTGATGTGCTTCACGGAGACATGGTTGCACCAGGATGTTCCTGATGATAACGCTACCATCAGGGGCTTCCACACGGTCCGTGCCGACAGAGACTGCGTCAGGAGCGGTAAGCGCAAAGGAGGAGGGCTTGCCATTCTGGTGAATAATCGGTGGTGTAACCCCGCTCACATCACCGTGAAGGAGCGCATCTGTGGCCCGGATGTTGAACTGTGTGCTGTCGGAATTCGTACATATTATCTGCCCAGGGAGTTTTCTCATGTTATCATGGTGGCAGTTTATGTTCCCCCCTCTGCAAACCCAAACACCGCGTGTGACGTCATTCACTCTGCAATAGCCCGGTTACAGACTCAGCACCCGAGTGCATTCATTGCTATCTCGTGTGACTTCAAAAAAATTCCCTACGGGAATTAATAAATTTTTTTCTGATTCTGATCTGATCTGATCCAAGCAAGCTGCTAACCTGGAGCTCTCAGCACCGCTTCCAGAGCTGAATGGGTGGCTGAGGATGCAGTGCTTCGGTCACATATTACACTTGGCTATTGGTGTTTTACTTTGTGTTTTATGCTGCTATTTCGACCAGGTCTCTGTTGAAAAACTGATTGTTAAATAGAGGTTAAATAAATTAATCGTGACATGTGACATGTCATATTTGGCTTTGACTTTGACTGAACATTTGCTCTCACTTTGTGATAAAAATATCGGGATATATATCGTGAATCGATATTCAGCCTGAAGATATCGGGATATGACTTTTGGTCCATATCGCCCAGCCCTAGTTGCAGGTTCATATAGCTGTTTGTCATCTTGTGTCTCTACCTTCGCTCGTGTCTTTTTATTTTCCACGGCGTACTGCCTAATGAGAGCAAAAAGGCAAACAACATTTTAATTTTAAATAATAAAGATGGGTCATGACAGGCGGTGGAGGAAGCAGGGAAAGTAGATGTGGAAAGAGACCCTGGATGAGACAAGATGGGAAGGAACAGAGGTGGCCAGGAGGAATGAAAACAGAGAAGCAGGTAGGTTAGAGCTGCAACCAAGGATCATGGAGTATTCCATGGTACCATATACTTTTACTCCCTTACATTTCAGAGAGAAACACGTTACCTTTTACCTACTACATTTATCTGATAGTGTGACATTTCTACTTTCACGCCACTGAAAACCTCAGCTTTTGTTCTTGTTCTTGTTGCTTTTAAATTTGGTTCATTGTGATTCAACCATAAAAATACCCATCACAGTCTCCCAGAGCCCCAGATGACATTGAATGTTTTGTTTAGGTATTAATTTTACAGCGATATAAAAGAGAAAAAAGCAGCTAATGCTCACATTGAATAAGCTGGAACGAGGCATTTTCATTGATAGATTACTTAATAATCAACGCTGCTGATGATTAATCTTATGTTGTTTGTTGTTAAGTGATTAATAGATTAGTCCTTCAGGAAGAACAGGATAGAGAGAGGAGAGGAATGATGGAAGGAAGAGGAAAGAAAGCAGAAAAGGAGAGGAAGCTTTACTGGATAGTAAGACAGATGAGACAAAAGAAAAGAAGAGAAGAAAAGATGGGACCTAAGGGAAGACGGAGTGGGTGGTTTGGTGTGTGTGTGTGTGTGGGGGGGGGGGTCGTATATGACACATACCATCACATGGGATCAGGAATAAGCAAATGAAGTACATTGCATCACTCCCTGCATCCTGCATTATGCTAATGAGCCTTCTAATGCTGCTACTCCTCACTGAGCTCACACACACACAGACTTGTTTCACTGTCCCCGTGGGGTATATTCATTGACATTATGCATTCCCTAGCCCCTCACCCTAATCCTAACTTAAACTGAAATTCTAACCCTAACCCTAAAACCAAGTCTTAAACCTCAAAAAGCAGTCTCTGTCTGTGGGGACCTTAATTTTTTTCCCCACAGTAACACAAGTCCCCGACGATTAGTGTGCAGTCAGGTTTAAGTCCCCACCAGGATATGAAAACAAGCCCACACACACAAGAGCACCGAGGCCTAGGTGTGTGTGTGTGTGTACCTGCACGTGTATACTGGCATAAGAGTGTGCGTGCACATGTAAGCCTAAGTAGAGAGTCTTATATAATCATGCATGCACACCTTTCGCATGGTTGCACAAAGTTTGGTCAAAGGAAATGACCCCCCCCCCCAACCCCCCAACCCCCACAGCTTCTTTCTAAGTCAGTGTTTTTGGAAATGTCTGCGCTCCTGATCATCAGATACATGGTCCATTACTCATGTTTGTTAATAGAAAAGTCACTAGCACTGACATCATCCGCCCTCACCTCCTCCTCCTCCTCCTCCTCCTCCTCTTTGCCTTCTTCTCTCTCCTCCTCCTCCTCTTTACCATTTTGCTGTTGGTCACATGCCATAGTGTCCCCGTCTGAGTCAGGACATGCAAGCCAGATTTGTTGCTGGTCAGAGGCAAAAAAAAAAAAAAAAGAAAGATCATTTTGCTTAGCTTATAAGTTTTGTTTTTAGCAGCAGGGAATGATGCAGCTTTGTGGTGAAAAACATCAGATCTTTACACTGTAAAATATGGTTAATCTGTGATTTGTACCCACTTTCCCTCAACTCACTCTATGTTCGGTATTTCTCCTTCAGTAAGTGATTTCTTACATTTTCCAGAATGGCCTTCAACAACTTTCTGTAAAATGTGTTCAATGTGCCATGTAGGTGGGGAGAGCAATAGCAAGGAAACAGCAGAATACGTTTAGTGAATGAAAAGAGCACAATGCTCTGTTACACTGGGCCCGATTGTTAGTTTTCAAAAAAAAAAAAACTGGTCTGCAAAGACAAAAATTGTGGCTGCATTGCATTCTGGTCAAATGTACACACCGTCAGGGGAGAATTTGAGATCTTGTTTTTACTCTCCATACCTTTGCTCTTTGATTCTGAAACAAAACTTGGCATTTAGCCTATTTTTGAGATTCTGGTACACAAATATCTCTTTACCTAACGCGATGTGATCAGCGTTTGTATTCATGGAAAGAAAGATATTAACAAAACAACAAACTGGGTTTAGAGCTGCAAAGTGCGGTTCTATCCACATTTATCCATATTTGTTCATGCGTGAGTGACACAGGTTTGCAGAACCATTGGCAATGTTTGCTGGTCGGGAAGCCAGTGAGGGATCTCGTCCTTGTTGCTGCACCACCAGCTCCTGCTGCTTGGTCAGGCTGCCTCTACAGAGGACGGTGGGATAACATGACCCTCCGATGCCCGACACATCGTTCTGGTGAAAGCTCCCCACTGTTGCGTGAAAAGAAGCAGCTTATGTGACTGATACACACGGCTCTCCTGAACCACCTCAGGCCAGCCAAGGGAGTTAGCCATTGCTGAGTGGGAGAACAAAGGGGAAAAACTAGGGGGAAAACAAGGCTGAAAGTGGAGTCAGATCGCAGTAAAAGATAAAATATTGGTGCACAATTTGCATCATAAACTGTGGCATTAAGTTTAGACAGTGTATATGACACTGTGTGCACACCCAGAATGACTTCTTTTCCACCAGATTTATGCTCAGTGTCTCATCCAATTTTCATGAAGGTGCCTGTGACTGTTGTATTCACCAGGTGCTGTTCTGCTGTTGATTGTTTCACTGAGGCCAGAAATAAGAGCACTGGTGTCCGTGTGGTCGTGGTGGTTTGCTCAGACCTCGGTCATGTGGGCAGTGTTTGCTCAGCCAAGAGAGGGAGGCTCCCAGGGAGCGTTCATTCATATTTCGTTGGTTGTATTAACAATTTATGCCAGAACAATTTTTAGTGCCTTTTGCTTTCTCATGCTGAAAAAGGTTGACATGAATATTGACGATAGGAAATGTGCCTTGTGTGTGTGTGTGTGTGTGTGTGTGTGTGTGTGTGTGTGTGTGTGTGTGTGTGCGTGTGTGTGTGTGTGTGTGTGTGCGTGTACTGGACAGACAGACAAAGAGCGATGAGGAATGACCCGGCTTGTTTGAGCGAATGAGTGAAGTCATTCTCCTGCAACATGTGTGGATGTGCAGTTTTGTGTGCAATGAGCTGACTGAAACGGTATCACAGTGGGAAGCAGAGAACACGATGGCCAACGGAACAACAATGCCCCCCCCATTTTGTGTTCGTATCTTTTATACAGTGCAGCAAAGTGGAATAAAGGTGCAACATTACCATACATGGTACTGGCACAGTTTGCTTATATGAGTTATACCTGATGGAAATTTGAGGATCAAAATCTTGTAAATGAAGAGAGTACAAGTAAAATTAGACAAACAATGAAAACAGTCACAGAGTGAGTTGAGAGTGTTCATTTCTATTTTGAATCTAAATAATTTGAACCTTGTTTTAACCTGCCAAACCCGGCGGCAGAGAGAGTTTATTCTCTTCAGGGCGCCCTGTATCTTCAGCGTTAGCGTCAGCAGGAGATGCCAAAAAAAGAAAACATTCACAGTCGCAACATAGGTAATATAAATAAGCGATGAAACTCCTTTCCGTATAATAGTGTTTTTATACCAATGTGGCTGTGTAGCTCAGTGTGTCGTGTATAATAACAGCACTGCCACTGTTAGAGTTGGATTCCCAGCAGAGCCACAGTAATCACTATCATCCTCCTTGTAAAATACAACACTTTGGAAGAACTGTTCACTGAATGCACTAAGCATGTTTGTTCAGTGTCCATAGTGCTGTCGTGTCCGAGGGGGAAACAATGTTGAAGGACAAAGTCTCCGCCCTGATCAGATGACACTCATTTAAAACATGTCAGCTTGCTCTTCCCTGCGGGCCATATTTTTTCCTGCTATGTTCCTATGCCATTTCGTTCCCTCCTTGTCACATGTCGTCCCTGTTTGTGTTGATTTACATCAGTCTGTGTCTGGCAGCCCTCCTACTCAGAGACAGACAGATAACTCTAATGGTAACTAACTAATGACGTCTGGCTGTGGATTTGGCTCAAATTGAATGAATGAGGGCTGTGTGCGAGCGAGGAGTGGAGAACCCAAGCGTCCGTTGCATGCCAGACGGATATAGCAGGCAGGCGGTCTGTGTACCTCCACAGCAGATTGGAAGAGGAGGAGGAGGAGGAGGAGGTTTGGATGTGTGAACAGCTGGTGACTGAATAAAGAGTGGTCTGGGATCATGGAAGGAAGCAGTGCAGTGAGGAAGAGATGTGGGGTCAGGGACACCAGGCAGTTTTATAGTCCAAGAGATCTGCCCTGATGTGAGACCAAAATGATGTTGGCCTGTTCTGTCTTGGACATGACTCTGAGCCTGAAATTAAGCTTCTTCACGGCTAACAAATTTCTTTGAAGATGCTGAAGACAGACATCCAGGTCAAGGGGATCAGAAACTCTATATTGCATATGCCTGTCTGTGTTAGTTCCTCTGAGACTGGATTTTTTTTTTTTATATCTAACATTATGAGGATTTTTCTCTAACCTTGACTGAGTAGTTGCTTTAACCATACCTTAATGATGCAAATGCAGTATCAGAGTGTTGTAGGTTGATTAATTAACAAGACTTTAGAGTCTGCATCCATGCTAATGGCTCTGTGAGGCTGTGCTCAGGCACAGCAGCACTTTAAAGCAATTAGTAATGTCAGCAAGCTAATATGTTCGCAGTGACATGCTGATTTTTAGCAGGTAATGTTCACCATTGTAGTTTTGAGTGTAAGCATACAAATTTATTTGCTAATTAGCACTTAAAAACAAAGGGTTAGCTAATTTTGCAAGTATTAGTTAAATAAGTCAAAGAATTGGACAAACTACTTTTGACACGAGTGTTAGATGAAAAGTCAAATGGATCATCAAAATAAATACAGTTCATCCTGAACAGGACACAAATGTCAGAACCAGATTTCATGGCAATCTATCAAACAGTTGTCGAGACATTTCTCTAAAAAACCAAAATGTCACGCTCACTGTGGACGTGAGAGGAAAAGTCAGAGAACCACTAAAGTCATTTGGACTCATCCCCTGGAGACCATGGTGATCTGTACCAAGTTTTATCTGTCCAGTAGCTGTTGAGATATTTCAGTTTGTCAACCGACCGACTGATTGGCATTGTTACCTCGAGGCATGCTGATGGCATGGCTAAAAATATTGGCATTGTATATTCAGCACTACCTTTAATTGTAATTTGTGGTTTTGCAGAATTATTCCATAATGAATCTGTTTTTCAATCTTCTTTGGCAGCAGCACACATGACATCTAGTGTTTACATTCTGAGTAGAAACTGTAAAATGTGTTAAGGGTCTCATACGGTACATGATGGCATATTTAATTGTCAATGCCGGAAATTTTAGTCTCGAGAAATGGCTCGTCCATTTTTCTCTTTTGACTTTGACCACGGCAGGGTCAGCGGATGTACTGTCAGTCAGGAATAAACCCAAGTCCACACCTTTATTTCCAGCTCTTGTCGTTGTTCCAGTGGCTCCGGCATCGACCTCTTTTTGATAGAGGTTAATCCCTCAAGCATGCACACTGAATGAGCCATCTCCAGCTGAGTGGCAGGTTTCACTGTGGGGGGCTGGGGCAGCTCGAGGACACCGACTTCCTCTCCTTTTCTCCTCCCAACCACTTCCTCACATTTCCCTCCCCTCCCTGCTCCGCCTCTGTATTTGGCGCAGCCGGCACTCGTAGGGGGCTGCGAACAGGTGTTATCCCCCTGTCAGGGGCCGCTCCTTGAAGGAGATGGCGGGAATGAAGTTGGCATGAAGATGACTGGGAAATCAGGTCAGCATCCCGAGCTCACACACACACAAACACAGCTACACACTTCCAAGAGTGCCTAAAAATAACGATGTCACCAACGGGGGGTGGACAGGAACATAAAGAAATGCAAGCGGAAGCATTTGCTGAAGTAGAGGATGTGATGAGCGCAGGGGTGTCCTGGACAGAAACAGATATGGAGGAAGGTAGGAGAGATGCATAAAGCGAGGGAATAGATGAGAAAGTAGAGGGGGAAAATGACACAGAGGATGAGGATGGAAAGGAGAAGGTGGCTGGACGGGGCAAGCCATATACTCCATTATTGTCCCTGCCACACCTGGTTAAGGCATCCTGCTGCGCCCCCCCCCCCCCCCCCCCTCCAGCCGCTGACACGCTGTATTCCTGACAAACACAGTTAGAGGGGGAAAGCAGAGGAGCAGAGGAAGAACGGCTGCAGGAGGCAGTGCCGTATTGTTCAGGCTGAATTACATGGCCACGCAGGGTGGGCAAAGAAGAAACTTGACGAACAAGAGAAGAGGGAAGACGACACACACTGTAAAGAGGGATTAGCTCAGACCGTGGGGGCATGAATATAAAACAAAGTCAGACCTGGGTCAGACTGTGTTTGCAAAAACTTCTTAGTGTTTTCCTAAGCTGGCCTGATGTGTGGGAGGCTGCTCGGGTACCATGAGAATAAATTTAGGCAGGGAAGTGCAAACTCCCAATGCTGTAACTGAAACAATGAGCTGCAGATTGCACTTTATGACCTAAGGAGTTTTTCCAGGAGCACAGGAGCCCTTTTAGGAACTCAGGAATTATATCTGCATTTCAACTGGAGGAACCCGGACCTAAATTTAGTCCACCCCGCCCACCAGAAACTCCCTTTTCAGGGGGTATTACTTCCTTATGAACCAGGAACTGTGGGGCCAATTTGGCAGCACTAAATGTCACTGACTGGTTGAACACAGACTGCGACGTATATACTGCAGGCATTCAAACTGTAAGCAAGCACTGAATGCAATTAGTATCAACATTAGGATTAGGAATGGGAATACCTTGTAATGTTTACTGATATTTAAAAGGAATGGAAGGTTCAGCATTTTGGGACATACACATTTTTTGCTTTTATTACCAGAGGGAGATGAGAAGATTGATATTTCTGTGTTAAATACGGAGCTAGAGGAGTGAGGTTATTACCCTAACTTATCATAATGTCTCATATCTCCAAAGCCCAAAATCCACCTACTAGCACCTTTAAAGCAAGACCTTGTGTCTACTTTGTTAAACCTGTCTGCAAATATTAAGGTAAAAATGTAAATTTATGGTAAAAAACAAAACAACCAGGTGTATAAACTTGCTGGAATCTACGTGGATGGGTGAATTATTGTTCGCCAAAAAAATTTTCCTCTCTAGTTGTATATCTGACCTTTGAGAGATTCAGGAGAGATTCAACAGTTTCCTCCTGCTTCCAGTGTTTATGCTAAGCTAGGCTAATCAGCTCCCTGCTCTAGCCTTGCACAGACATGAGAGTGGTATTAATCTTTTCATTTAACTCTCAGAAAGACAGCTAATAAGCATTTTCCCAAAATGTTAAATGATTCCTTTGAGCAAAGTTATGAAGTAGGTTTGTTAACTGTTCTAAAAAAGAGATGGCAGTTCGGTGACTGAGAGAAAACAAGGAAAACAAAACAAACACCCAGTTTTGAAAGGGCATCTTTCCTTTCTGTTTCTATTTCTGCATTTCTCTTTTACACTATCTATTCATATGTAAGAGCTGCACAACAGTAAATTAATACAACAGTATAGTAATTAGGTATCGTTGTCTTTTTAAAAAATGCTAAATCAGTATTTTACCTAATCAGATGCAGGAGAAAGGCAAACAACAATGTACCAAAGGGACTTTTTGTTCCTGAGTATATCTACTGGAACTATTAGGTGGACAAGAGACAAGAAAGATAAAGAGGGGAGTCGCAGGGATAAAGAGATGAAGATACTGGAGAGATGTTAAAGGAAGAACAGAGGTGAATGAAGGAAAAAGATCAGGCAGGTGTCTTAATTGAATAGGCATGTACAGCTGTAAAGCTGGTCCTCGAGAGGTTTTCAACAAATGTCACAGTGAATGAGGAGAGCGATGGAGGACAGGGTCGATCATTTTAGTTCCCACTGCTTCTTCCCCCTCCTCCACCTCTCCTACCATTCATGACTTCCCTTCTCTGTCCCTGAGGACTTTAATGCAGCTCAACCAGAACCCCCCTCTGACTGACTGCCTGGCTGACTGCCTGCCTGCCTGCCTGGCTGACTGACTGGCTGATCTTCGTCTCCCCTCTTCCCTCAGGCAGGGAGAGCAGCATTAGACCTCTTCACCACTCCACCACCCCTCACTTCCTCCACTGTGCGTCCCCTGCCCTTTGCATGTTCCTTCCAAATGGCTGGCTGTTTTAGATATCCCGCTGCACACCAGCTAGCCTTTTAGTGCACTTTCCATTTAACAGCAGCAAAGCACAGGTTGTCAGAAGGCTTTAACGCTCAGGAATCAGCAGTGGATCCACATGGAAGAGGGATAGAGCAGATGGACAACTGGGCTTTGTATCTGAGAATCTCACAGATCTCAGATTGTACAGGTTGTAAATGAACCAGCTTTACCCAGATTATTCTCTTTATTTAGGGAAAGTGTAATGTTGCTGATAATGCCCCATTGCAAAGGAGCACTGTGAGGGTGCTCACCTACAGCAAGCACTGTAGGTCAAAGTCGACTAAGAAGTCTGTTTGTTAACTGTGATGGATGTTTATATGAAAGTAAGTAAATTTGCTCTTCTAGCAGCTTTCTGGAGCAAGCGTTGACTGATCTGTGGCGATGAGAGCTTGGTCGACCTTGGCTTTTAGTGTTGACTGAGGGACAGAAATCAAGCTCAGGTCAGAAGATTCTAGAGACCTGCCTGAACAATAGAAAATTAAAAGTACAGGAATTAACCAAAGGATCATTTATGGAAAGCCTAATAGGAAAATTGGAAGAATCTTGAGTTTGGGTAATTTTACTGTTCACATATCTGATGAAATTAGGTCTGGGTACAAGGCAGATTGGTTTAAAGCCCGTATGATGTGGGAATTCTGGTGGCGTAGTGTTTAGCATGCATATCAAATGCATCAAATGAACGTGTAGTCACATTTTTCATACAGAACACATCTCCTGTCACCTTCATAACATAAATATAATAATCTACAACAAATTTCATTAATCATTTTTTCTTCCTATCTGTGAGTGAATGGATTTTATTAAATAAATCACTTTAGAGTTAAATCAGATACTGTAAATGAGGGTATTAGAGGCATGTTTGCTTACTTTTAAGATGATGTTTGCTTTGTGTTCCTGCTCAGGCGGATGTGGACTGTTTTGTTCTGAGGCTGTTGGATCTCACTTGTGAACTGAAACGTTACTGATCTGACATGGCATCATCATACGCCGTGATGAAGGTTCATGATATCACCGGCTTATCAGCCCACGCAGCTAATTATTTTTCATCAGTCCAAGTTTCTGCTGGCTTCACTGGTGACGCTGTGGTCTGTCAACTGTTTTCACCTGCCAATAATGTTTAGATAAGAAGCACAGGACTTTTCTTTCCAGGTAAAATAGGAGAAAATTCCCCCCTGGTCTGTCCTTAGCAGACGGATTGCATGACTCCAGTGTCCAATCCCATCTCCTGTGCTGTTAGCTAATGGTAATGAGGATTCAGGGGGACGGATGATGGCAACACGCTCCATGGGATGGAATTAGTGCTGAGCATTTCAACTTTCCCTGTGAGGCAGTGGTCCTTTTATCCCGTCATTATTGGCAGAGACAATGGTGTGGTTAATCTTTTTAAGACAACACAGCAGAGGGCCAGGAGGGAGGGGGGAGCCGTCCAATAATCTCATCAGAGACCAGAGGACATACACTGTGATGGAGGAGAGTTCCTCCCTTACATGTTGAATCATCCTCCTCTCCTGGCTCATCTCAGTGCTCTTCTCTCCCATTACTCCTCCACCCTCCACCCTCCTTTTCCCTGTCACTGTGTGTGTGCGTGGGTGGGTGTGTGCAAGCATCCTTCACTGCATTTAAAGAAAGGTGTAATGTGTCAAGGGAGCTGTCAGATGTACGGTGTACGTGTAAGGTGAATGTGTGACGGGAATTGGAGGCGTGTACAAACTGCAGGCTGTGATGCTATGAAGTGAAGACCACGATCATCACAGGGCAAACCCCTTGTCAATAACTGTCAAACATAATAATAATCACATGTGCTAATGGATTCTGCAGTTTTCAGAGGACAGCTTACTGAGTGAAACTCATATCATGCTGCAGGCTGCTCCACTGAAATCTTATATCTAACATGTAACAGTGATTCTGCCTTTTAAACAGACTGTGTTTTACCTGTGTAGTTGACCTGTGAGTGATCAGCTGGCAAGTGTTCATGAGCTGCCTGCACAGCTGTTGTGTTCACTACAGCTGGTTGTAGTTAATACTGAAATGAATCAGGAGACATTCAGTCAGGAACTGTCAGTCAGGAAGTCGGTTTAACACTGAATATTGATGGGAGATATTATATTTTTCTTTTAGCTTTTGGAGGCGTTTAACGAGTGGTAATTTCAAATTTTGGGCAATGGCAAATTCCATTTTTCGCTGATGTGGTGTGATTCCCTGTCCCCTGCAAGAACTGCTTTGTAATATGGTAAAGTAAGAAACAGTTACCTATAGTACGTCTCATCAGGGACCAACCCGACAGCCATTCTCACTTACCTTCTAACATGATGTCTTTTCTTGCCATGGATTCATCTCTCGGCACCTCCTGGGACAAGAACATATGCAATGTAGAGGAGGATTGATTCAGAGAAGGTTAACCCTGTTGTTAACACCCCATTCCTCAAACCCAGTACCCATACCCAACCCTCCTGCCTGCTGACCCAGCAGTCAACCTTGCACCTGCTCGCCACCCAGAGCTACAGTTTAAGGAGTGAGTAGCAGGGGTGTAAAAATTAGTGTAAAACATGAAGCAGGAGTTCACAACCTTTGTTTTTGGCAAGCAGCCATGTGTTGATGCCAGAAAATTCCTTTGACCCCAATAACCATAAAGCAAAATGTTTAGGTTGAGTCTGTAGACTACATGTAGTGTTTTAATCCATCAGAGGACAGAAACGAAGCTGCTCTCGTAAGCCGCTCAATGGAAATTCATTGGCAAGCCGAGTGACGTTTATAGCGGTTCTGTGCAGCCCAAAGGCCATTGGAAGACGTTCCACAGTCATTTCTGTATAATTAAGAATTTATCAAGGGACCCATTTTAACATCAGAAGACAGTGCATTGGTTGCCAGCCCTAAGGTTACGAAACTGTGATGTACTGTAGAGAATTGCAGTGTGAAACCTAGCTATAGGCCTGATATGTATGTGTATTGTGGAGTGTGTATGGGAGCATTGTGTGTGCAGGACCCCAGGCTGTGAATAGTGATCATAATTTCATGGTGTGTTTTCAAGTGTTTGTGTCAGTGTGTGCTAATGTGTGCGGCTGTGTGATACTCTAGCTTTCAGCCGCCGTATGTCAGAGAAGCCGAGGCTTCTGATTGGGACATATACAAACACACACACACACACACTCTCTCTCTCTCAAAGCGCCCCCCCCTACCCAGAAAATCCATGTCCCTGACTATTTTTAGAGTTGTGTGCATCTTCCCTGTCCCATCTACCTCTCAATCAGTGATGTCTTTCTGTGTCTGCAGCAAATCGAATGTACCCCCCACTGCCAAGCAATCACACACAAACACAATACAATACACATTCTGCACACTTGTGAGGACGCTCATTCACATAAAGCTTCACTAACAGTGGTTTCCGACATTGCATATTTGTGAAGCAGAGATAGATCTGAATTGGCCTCATGCTAAATCTGATTTTAACCTTAACCCTAAAATCAAGTCCTATAGAGTTGGGCGTGTTGACAATATTGCACTATATCAATCAAATTTAGGTTTAATTACCTTTTACTTTGGTTAATATGATTCTTCCATATCTGTTTGGTTTTCAGTCCCTTCTGTACTATTAAGAGTCAAGTCAGTTACACCAGAAGGTTCATGAAAATGTGTGAATATTATTAATAAGTTGGGAACTGATTACAGAAACTCCAGGGTGACATAAATATATCAGCCCAAATATCCTCAACCTAAAGAAATATCCTCGCTCTCAAGGTCTATAATTACATGGTCCTCAGAAAGATTTAAATACAATTGCATGTGCAAACACAGTAACACACTCTCGACCCCTCCCCCACATCTGCTCCTTCCACTGTAACTGTAAAAGTGGTGACATACACAGAATGCACAAAAAGACATAATGCACAAGAACATTTGCACCAACTCACACACAGTCACACTCATAAATGTGCTTTCTGTTGCTTGATTAGAGATTCACTGAGGCGTGACACTGTTTTTTTTTCTTTTCTTTTTTCATTTCCCTCCTCCGTTCCTGTTTGCAAATCCAGAAATAATAGCTGCATTTGTAGTAGCACCAATGTGCAGGGCAGAGTAGAGAAAAGGTTGTCTAATGTGTAAAACATGCGCTGTGGGTTGCTCAGCTGCCCGGGTCCTGTGGACAGCAAAATAGCCACAGAGAGGACGTGACAGACAGAGGAACGGATAGCGATTGGACAGTGAGCCCTATTTCAGACATAATAGAGAACTGAATACTGTATTTTACATGAAAGGATGACCTGGTTATTACAGAGTAATTTAATCTGATGACTCATGTTTTGGCCCCATGTTTTGTTTTTTTATTTTTATCTTGATTATTAAACTTGTGAAACTCTAAAGCTTGCTAACTACCTGTCAGTTAGCAAGCTTATTAAGTTCACCTGGTTCATCCAGAACACGTGTTTGTACCATCAGCTCCCGTCTCATGACTGTCTGGAAACAATTCCTCTGTTGTGGATGATGCAACATAGCTCATTAAGCTACATTAGCGTCTTACGTGTTGGATTCTTGGTTTTCTTAAAGGTCAGTGCTGTGACAGCCTGCAGTTGGTCAGAGGCGCAAATCTGAAGTTTGAACTTGACACCAAAAAATGTGCAGAGATCGTCTTCACCCCCCACAAATGAATCCACTGCTTGTGGCGATTTCATATTTTAAAGTACCATTTGCAAAGTTTTTTTTTTTACCTGGACACATTTTTACTGTCGTGCGCATTTTTTTGAACTTCTATGACAAGGATAATTTCTGAGTTGTCAACATCACAAGAGGATTTCCTTTATTGTCAGCTATTGTCAGTGTCTACATGCAACAGGAAACTAAACTTGGGCTTTTTTATTTTGTGAAAGTTGGTAAATCTAACAAAAACACCTTGTCGAAAAACATCTTGAGTGTCCTTGAGCAAGTCACTGATTCCCTCCCAGCACTTGTAGTACTTCTCCATAGTTGACCCTGAGCTGTGTTCTCAGGGGAGGAGGTGAAAAGAGAGTTTCTCCACAGGCATCAATAATGCATCACATTTAGCCCCAGTGGACATTATCATGCCCTTTATTTGCTTTGTAAATTATGATTTGTGTAGAAGCAGAGTAAAGGTTTCTGGCACAGCCTCACCTACTTTCAAGGTGCATGGTGACGGGAAAAAGTCTAAAGAGGTCAAAACTTCAGCAACACTTGTTGTATGTAGAACAACTTTATTAATAGACCAGTTAGTCTAATAAAAAAGTTAAAGTGTAGGTAGTTATGATCAATTTCAGTAATATTATCGATCAAAAATGAAGTATTGAGACATTAAGTTACGTTTTATCTGGTCTGACAACTTTGACAATGACCACAACAGAGCAGAGGAGTTTAAGTGTGGATGTAAATGTGGAGTTTAAGCTCAATAGCTCACAGATTTACATTCCACCCAAACACTACAACAGCTCATTTAACTGATTACCACACCTTCAACCAGAAAAAAGTAATTAATTAGTGAAATCAGCCACTGCCACATTTCAGTGGAGTGAAAAGCTGCAGCGTCTTCAGCCATGATGCTACATGGTGTAGAGCATTTCTGTATCTTTACATGAAAAGTGTAGAATTAATTAAATCCTTGGAAGTAGACGGTAAAGCTTCGAGGCTAATGAACAGTAAAAATATGTTTAAATTATTACTGCTCAGATAGAGCTTGTACAACAGCCTGACAAGGAGTATATGTAATTTAGAAATCAAGCAGAAGGTTCTAGACTTCAGACTTGAAGCCATGCATAAAGTTTAATTCGCTTTTATGTTGGAAATGAAGAAGACGAAATAAAGTTCTAAAGAGATGATAAAGTCTGAAGAAAGATGTCCGCAGTGCATTGCTGTGAATGCCTTCCAGGAAAGTCTGTTTGAAATATAAGCCGTTACGCATATATTTAAAAGCTTATCGCTTACCCCTTTCAGTGACAGCCGACTTTTAACCAACTTTCCAGTGACGCCACACATGCGCTTTTGGTTTGGTTGGAACAACATGTCAATGAACTAGTTTTCTAGCAAGAAGTACAATGAACATATACTTACCAGAAAAATAAATGTTTGAAACAAGAAAAATTCCCACCCAGGAAAGAGTTTTAAAGCCACTGGTGCTATGAATAAGACCTACAGTTCATGTAGAACATGACACTGATGGTCAGCTTCCTGTTTCTGGAGATTCAACACTTTGCCTTGTTTCTATTCATGACAAGAAAGGTTATGCTTTATTTTTTCAGCGCGCTACATTTCTAAGATTTACTGTTTCCTGATGCAAACGGGAGCTTGTCGTTCTTCTAAATCATTCATATATGATGGTGTTTGTCATTTGGCTGCCGGCGGTTTGACTTGGCCAGCTCCGACTCTCTAAGCTGTCACAGACCCAATCCCGACACCCAGAATAGCCCTCGTGCATTTCTTGCCTTCAGCCCGGCCGTCTCCTTCACCCCCACCAGGGTGCTGCTCTAGCTTTCATTTTGCAGGCCTAACTGCATCCTCTATTACGTCCCTCTCTTCCTCCTCTCCCTCCCTTGTCGCCCCCTATCAGACACTTCATCTTTGAGTGTTTTATTGCATTGTGTCCTTGTAGAGGAGGACCTCTGGGCTGGCTCCAAACATCCCAAAAAAATATAGCTCACTTCCCCCCCGTCTCTTGCTCGCCTTGCTCTTGGCTTAGAAAATATGGAGCATGGCTGTCTGTTTTTTCAATTGCTCCCCTTGTCCTCTCCCTTACCTTTGAGTGTCCTCCCCCTTTTTTCATCCTCTCCTTTTGTCTGATTCTCCTTCAGCACTGGCAGTCAGCATGTTTTTTTATGGAGACAGTGTTGCAAGGGTGCATGACAAGTGAAACCAACCAACTCCACTCCTCCTCCCTTAGCCAAGCCTCTTGTTTAGATCAGTGACAGTCTCTTGCCTCTCCAGAAAGTACATTTTATTCTCGACAGTATCCCTCATGTCTTTAGTATTCCCGGTTTCTCAGAGCTCTGTTTCTCTGCCTTCTGTCTGAAGATCTTGCACTGGCCCTTCTTGTTTGTATGGCTTTGGAAAATAATTGTTATTGTTGTTTTTCAACTCACTTCTGCTGCAAGCAGCAAATGTTTGGTATTTTTGCTTTAAAAAAAAAAAAAGACCAAAACTATTACTCAGTTATCTGAATAGATGCTGATAAATTTTCTGTAGATTGACAAATTGATTAATCATTGCAGTCCGAGAGTGGGGATATTTTATCCAGAATATTTTATCTCGCTATTTTCTAATTATTATTTCAACACATCATCCAAAGTGAAAAGGCTCTGTCAAATTCCTTGTCAGATAAGGGTTTGAAAAATCTAAATTAAAGGTTCACTGTGGAGTTTTCTTGTTAAGAGACAAAGTTTATGTTTAGAATCAGTGTTTCTCACAAAAATCAACTGTGTGTGTTCATGAGGTGTTGAATACATTTTCTTCCTCACAAAACATTTGCAAAGCTGATTTTTCCAAAAACCATCCATGTTTACTTGCCGTTTTCTTCTTCCTTGCCTTTTGTTGCTGTTGCTGCATTTTGCGATGGCCTCCCACTACCCATCAATTAGTGATGTCAAATCATTGAACGTGTATTTTGCTTGTGTGTGAGCTCACGTGGTCCACTCATGTAAACATCGCTCCATAGCCTTACAGGTGGTCAGGGTTCCAGAGGGCACCTTTAAAACTGCAGCTTTTCTCATTTTCACTATCAATTAAGAATTTTATTTTATTATATTTACTAGTTTGTGAATATAACAAGACAGAAAATAGTGAAAAATGCATATCACAATTTGCTTGTTGAATAACTGAAACAGTTTGTTTTTGATTAATTCTCTGTCAATCAACAAATCAATTAATAACTGTTTCTCACCATAAAATGTACTCTCCCTGATCCAAAGCAGGAAGCGTACTTGTCATTGTGGGTGACGGCCCTCTGCAGGGCTGAGAGGGCTTTATCCTCAGCATCCCTTTGTTGTTTACTGTGTTATCCATCTTTGGAGTGAAAGGGACGTCCCTGTTGTAAAAGGAGAGAGTTACAGTTGCAGCACAAAGGTGGCACATGCAGCCTTTCTCTGGTGTTATTGCCATCTTTGGACAATGGGTTTATGGGCTGGAGTAACAGTGTGTAATCTGACCGGACACAGGAAGCGAGCTGTGTCTCTGTGATCTTCTGGTCGTCCCCTTCCTTCACCTGCAGCGTGCATCAACTGCTAGGCTTGATGTGTGTGCGTGTCAGAGAAGCACATGGATGAAGTAATAGACTGTGTGTCAGCAGACAGAGGTAAACCTGTTAGGACTCTTTATTCCCTCCAGGGACAGTTTCATTGTGCTGTTTAGTTCGGTGCAGCCGAAATGAATAGAAATGAATGGAAAAGGTTGAAGTTTTACGGAAAGTGGTCGTGTGTCATGTGTCGCATTTAGAAAAAAGCTGAAAAAGAGCTGGTGAAAGGGGTTTGTATCCATGACAACGAGTAAGAGCAAGAGCAGCAAATGGGAGTGGGTCGGGTGCATTAGACATTCGAGTCCTAGACCTGTCAATGTGAGAGATCCACTGGATCAGAGGTATCTTGTCACTGGGGGCACATTCAATCATGCTCCCCCTCTCTGAAATCTAAGACACACTGTAATCTGACCAGCTGCCCACTAGGTAAGTTAAATAAGAGATTTACTGTTCCCACGGAGATGGATGCAGGTTGTAAGACCATGAGGCTGCGGTGAAGAAGGTGAGAGGGCTGAGGAGGGACAGCTGCAGTCCTCCCGTGGAATTCGGATAATGTGACTCCACGTCCAGCTTCGTGGCTACCCATGATTCCTCCTTGCAGTGGTATTAATAAACCTGGCTGGGTTCTCGCTGCGAGGTCTCAACATGAGTTACACGTCGTCAGTAGCAGGAGCACGCGCTTCACTGCGAGGCTTCACCTTTCCATCTGGTTTTATGTATCTGCATGTTTCTGTGCGCATCTCCCACCGATGAGACATCCAGCACCCGTGTCCTCAAACTGATCTTGTGTAGTCATATAAAACTTTATTGATCAGGCTGTTGCTGTGACCCCCCCACCCTTCCCCCAGGGTCAACAACAGCTCTGTGTCCCTTGAGCTCGCAGCGATTTTAAGGGTCGCCCGATCAGGCTGAAGGCTGAACCCAGTGCATTTTCTTTCTTTTCTTTTTTTTTTTTTGAAGCCACTGACAGTAAACACTAATGGACAAGGTGAATGCGACACCAACCACTGGTTTCTAACTGGTTGTTTTGAAGCCAGCAGACTGTATTTATGGCAACTATTTTGGAGCCAAAACAGGCAGAATGAAGTCAAGGTCATAGGCACCGTGGAGGGAGTGAATCCAGAGTGAAGCCCAGTGTGGGGTTGCTTCTAGTGATTATTTTCATCATCTGTCAAGGTTTGAGGAAATGGTCAAAAATATTTCACAGTCACAGTTTCCAGGGGCTCACTTTGAATGACTTGTTTTTGTCTGACCAACCAGCCCAGTATTCCCTGGGTATTACATCCATATTGCACCTTCCTCACATCATGATAATATACAGTGCTTCTACGGTACGTAGTAAAGCAAGAGAGGGCGTGGTGGATAGGGAGGACAGAAGAGAATGGTGGCCTCCCATCAAACACCTGCAACTGACTGAATTTGTAATGTTGCTTACTAAACATTGCAAATATATAATTAAAATGTTAAAATGATTTTTAATCAGCTCTGCGCCTGCTGTTTTGTTTTAGATCATACTAGCTCGCCTCTGTGAAGCCATGATTTATCATGTAGTTAAATTAATGTTAATGTCACTAATGGATCATCATTAATAGCGACTCTATGTCTGTCTTCCATTTTTATTATTTCTAAATCATCTCACAAGGCCCATCTGTTGCCTGATCTGATTGGACAGGAGAAACAAAACAACAGTGATTGTGAATTGATGCATATCTTCAGACTCTCTGTGCATAAACAGCCCTCAAATCAATCTGACTCTTAAAAAAAAAAAAAACTGCTTCTAAAATTGCTTCCAATGTGATCGCACCCTTCATGAGCTGCTCAGGGACACTCGAGCAGGGAGGATGCTTGCCAAAATGGGGGCTTGAATTTGGGTTCGCTGGATGAATGACTGTCTCCTTCAGTACAAGGCCGTCCCGTCGCCTCAGTGTGATTGAACATAACAAGGGACACTTACATCACATCTTGTATATTGGTAGATTTGGGAAACATGGTGCATACGTCTCTCTCTCTCTTTCTGGACTGAGTGTCCAAACTGAGACTCGCTTTGGCAAACATGTATTATTCAAACAGCATCTGGCACCGCTGCACTAACTCTCATGTTTTTCCCATAAACAACTTGCAATCATAGCCACTGCATCTGGCTCAAGCTTGGCCAGTGAATTTTCGAGTCGCCAAGTGGAGGGTTTTGTGTGATTGCGTGCCTCGTTTCTGTTTGGTTTATGTAATATTGATGTCTGACGTCAGCAGATCGGACGCCATTTCTAAGGGGATTTTACTTCTTTGTTTATAAAACTTTTAGCTCTTTGTTAGCTGCTTAAGTATGCTTTTGATTTGTTTGCCTCAGTGGATGCAAAGAAATAAAGTAGACATGGAGAGAGAGCAAATGAGGACGAGGGGGAGACGGGGCATATAGGCCTTGTGGGTGTGGAATATTAAATCTGATGAGCGTTTGTCATCAGATTGGCAAGAAATCATTGACAAATGTGTTTACTGGCTTTTTTTCTGTGATTGCTGGGGTAAAGCAATAATCAGGACTATAATGAGCGAGGCCCATAATCCCTGGACTTGGTGACAGAAACCAGGCCTGCTTAATTAAGGCACTGATTTCCCACGAGGCACTGGGGCCTTTTTTCCCCGCCTTGTCTTCTTTATTGGCTTGACTTTATTTGGGATTTTGAGTGGAGGTGTTCCCATGATCTGAAAGGGCTGACAGTCGACGGCTGTCGACAGGAGATTTTTTTTTTTTTGATCATCCTTACTATTGGTTTCATGTCACGTTTTCTTGCTCTTCTGTTCAGGTTGGTTGACTTCAAGCAAGATGCAGATTATGTTTTCTACTAAAACTTTTTAGGAACAGAACTCCAAAGCCTCCATTCTGCAGTGAAGTGGAAGTAACGTGTGCTGTTTAAAAACCATGCTTCAGTCCCTCCACATGTGCTCCAGCAGTGGTTAAATGCAGTCTAGCGTGAGGGTGAAAAGCGACTGAAAAGCACTCAGTAGATTAAGGGAAGAGATGGAGGCAGAGGAAACTTTCAAGTGAATTTGGAAAGGTTGTGTTTAGTTCAAACCAGAAAGCCCAGGGCCTGGGTCGGTGGCAGCAGGTGTTTTATACAGAGGACCACGAAGAGAGGGAAAAAAAAGGTCGTATTTAATTGCAGCACTTTTTGCTGCTGCTCCTGCTCTAGCCTGGAGTGCCGAAGTCTTCCTAGTTTTTGTGAAAATCTTCAGATTTTGCAGGGTAAAAGCCGAGCGGTTTGAGGTTCTGTCTGCACCAACAGACAAGACAAAAGCGGACGTGGAGATTGGATATCTCACATATCACATATCACTTCTTCTGATGTGTTACACCACCACAGTGGTTTCACACTTGGAGCGGTTATATTATTTAGTGTTTGTGGAATGAAAGCCAGAGAGGAGAACGAAACAGTAAATCTGCTGTCGAAGAAGAGGCATAGGGAAGTGGAGAGGAGGCGGGCAGCTAAAGCAAATTTCAGCCGCAGTGTGGTTTTTGGCCACAGAACAGAGGGAGAAAGACACTCTACATCTGCCTCTCCATCGCTCTAACTCTCTCTCTCTCTCTGGCTCCCTACACCACCTCCAATTTCATGTCTCACTCTCTCGACTGTTTTCATCACTTCTTTTCCCTCCTCCGTCTGCTCTGGACCTGGGGAAGGCAGAGGCCGCTGGCTGCAGGCAGCCCAGTGCAGCGGAGGTGTGAACCCTCTAATCGCCTGTCATTACCCAGTGGCACTTCCCACACTATAACTCAACTTGAGGGAGCCATGTCTAGCATGTTAGCATCAATAAGTCATTATCACGTTAATTTTGACACATTAGCGTAATTCAGTGTAACAGATGGGAGCACTTGTGAGAAGACTTCATTGTATTTACTTTTTACTTTCCCGCTGGTTGGATTTTGTGGGATTTTTCTGTCGTCTGCTCCCACAGCACAAAGGCTGTGTGGTTTCAACCTTGTGTGTGTGTTGAATTTCATATTGGAGTTTTACAGGCTCACACATTAATGTTGCCCTTTGAGGCAAATATACTTACCAGAGAGGAACGGAGGAACATCTTCAAGTAGCAACGATTAACGGCACTCATGCTTCCAAAACATCCAAACGTGCCGCACACAGCATCCATAAAGGAGCATTTGGACATACGATTATTGACTTAATCGCTGAAACGTAGATCTCCCATGTCTGTGTGTTAAGTTCAGAGCTGAAGCCGGGAGATAATATGGTTAGCATAGCTTAGCATAAAGCCTGGTAGCAGTGGGGAATAGTTATAGTGGCTCTGTCCAAAGCTCAGAAGTTACAGCAGGTAACGCTTCATAAAAATGGTCAGTTTTACATGTCTGTTTCTGTGTGCATCAAATAAACAAGATACCACAAGTTCATTAGTGAGCTATAGAGGTGCTGATTAGTATAGATTTGAACTCTGGATAGAGCCAAGCTGAAAGCTTCTAGTCTTCTGTTGATCATTGTTCTCCTTTTCATTCTTACCACTGTTGTGATGTGCTCATGAAGTGTGTGAGTGTGTGAGCAGGAATTACATCATGTCAGTCAGTCACACCACTCACTGTTAACTGTTAACACTGCAGCCTTCACAGTACAAGACACACATCTCACACACTTTACACTGCTCAAAGGGCAATAACTCTATTTCGTGCTGCTAACACTGCTACTTGCAAACACAAGACACTTTATTCATCACCCGATTCTTTTCCCTCAAGTGTCCCTGTCTTCTCACTTTACATAGTAACAGTACTATTTAGTTTTGTGTAAAATGGGTGTAGTGTTAGAATGTAGTTACTCTCCTATACGGGGCATCTGTTTCTGTAACACTTGTTGGATCAATAAAAGTTTATCTTATCACATCTTATGATAGAAAAGAAGTAACTATGCCATTTCGTGCTGTCTTTACAAAACAAATCAGAACAACTTCTTTCTCCATGTACTCCAATGTTTGTGCTTGTCATCTCTCTGCAGAAGCAATGCCCTAAAGTCATACCAATTTAGCTAAAACAACAGATTAGAGAACGCTCATGACAAATTCATACTGTTTTCTGCTCCTCCACAAATCCCTGCTCATCATGTCATTGGAGAGGTGCTTTTTTTTTTTTCCAAGTTCTGCCCTGGCCCCTGAAAATGTGTGTTACAGTCCTAAAAGAACCAATATCACAGCAGCTCAGACACAACAGTAAAAAGACTGTCGTACCAAGACACCGTAAATAAAAAGACTGCAGGGGAGACGTGTGAGCATGCATGCGTATACCTGTGGTTCAGTGTGAGTGTGTGTTTATATATGTGAGCAGCACCCTCAGTGTCTTTTCTGTCAACATGCCACAGTGAAACCATTCATATTACACCACCATCCACTGCACCGACAGCAGGACAGTCCCTGTAAACACGCACTCTGATTTGTGTTTGTGTGCACAGCAGGTGTTTGATTGTATCCCTGTCACCCTACACACACACACACACACACACACACACACACACATGCACACTCTCTCTCTCTCTCCTTTCATTCAGAGGAGCTTTTTGCAGTTTCCACGGTGGCTTATGCCAGATGTTGGGATAGATGGATGAATTATTGATTATCGTCACAGACAAATGCAAATGTTGCTTAATGTTCCCCACGTACTGGTCCAGCTGTGTCAGTGGTTACGTCCATGCTGAAAGTGAAGGTGTGTCTCTTTGTGCATGAACAGTTCCTCTCTGCTGTTGTCTGTGTGCCAGGGCTGCAATTATTTTTCGGGGTGAATCAGAAAAAGGGGTCAACTTTATTTTATTGTAAAATATAGCCGTACATGACAAATACAGGATATAACCATCTATCCTCCGTGTATGAGGATGTGGTGGAATTTCTGTTGGCAATCACGATAATGACATAAATCAAAGCAGCATCTTTGAAGTGTTTGTGTAGTGTATTCACAGTCATCAGACACAACTGGTGAAGTTTTCTCTGGACTGCTCTGCAGTGTGCTCTGTGCTCAAATGTAAAGCAAATCAAACGTCTCCAAGCATTTGTGTCGTGCTGTTGCGTTTTCACAGTCTGTTAGAAGTACAGAAACGCTGGGCTCCATCAGCTCGCTGTATGTCATGAGGACTAATTGCATGTACATCTGAGTGTGAAATGCTGGGGACAAGTTAATTTATGTTGTCAAGCTGCAAAGAAATATCACGCAAAGGTGCAACACGTGCCGCTGCTCAGATGTTTCCATGAAACTCACGTGGCTGTTGATTATTACATGATTCTTTTTATTGATTTCCATCAGTCCCTTGTCAGATTAAGGTCAAACTCTAGCAGAGAATCAAATCTAGTTTGACTTTATTGTCTCTAAATTTAGTTAATAACCAAGCAGTCAAAGCAGGCGACTGCCCCCATGTTCAAGAAGCTCCAGGTTTACTGTGTGTCAGCTAGCTTGTGCTAATTTTATTGAAAATTCGTATGGCAATATACGGTATATGACTAAAGTACAATATCAATTGACATGATAAGTGTCCCAAGATGGGTCCTGCTTTATCACACAGTCTTAAGGCCCTGTCATAAAGCTGCTTTAATCAATATTTTTTATATTAGCAGTGGATGAAATTACTATGTATAATGTGAAAGGGGTCGCTCATAGTGACAGACTCACAGAGAGTTATTACACAGCTCTGCAGTTCCCCTCAGCTCTACGGAGCAGGAGAGCTTCATGTCTGATAATGGGTGAATAAACAAGTTTTTGCACATGAACTTTATAAAGTCATAATATGTCAACATGTGTGTTTGCAGTTTGTTGTGCTAACACAGAGCAGCCTAAAAATCTTGGGGGAAAAAAAACCCTCTAATTTTGACCTTCATAATTTCAGTTTTGTGCATTTACGTAAGTGAGTGTCCTTAATCACATTACCACACAGAAAGTCTGAGGCCAGGTTATATTTTTGCATTAAAAAAACTTTACATATTGCACAGACTGGGGGGAGGAATGAGCGGTCCAGCAGCTAATTTTTACCCTAGGGCACCTCAGCGGGTTAATCAGCCATGCAGTTGAGTGTATGGCTGTGTTTTGCATGTGTACATGGTCATACAGGCTCCATTTGCAGTTTCTCTGTGCCTACATGCGTGTCAGACAAGACTGCAGTTTCCCGCTACAGCCAGACGTTGTGTGTGTGTGTTTGCCAGATCCCATTTGTCCATTAGACTCCAGTGATTCCTGTTCTCATTCCTGATGAAAAGCGAGGTACTTTTCTAGGCGGCGGCTCTGCAGACATCTCGCCTAGCAATCTGAGGAAAGCCCTGCCGGTGGGATGTGAAGAGAGAGAAAGAGAGATGGATTGTTCTGCTGTGTGTAGTGTACTAACAGGATCTTAGATAGTAGTCTCCCCCTCGGCGGGCAGGATCCACATCCAACTACAGATACGCTGGCCAGAGAAAGGGATTTTAGCTATGCATTACAGCAGCAATAGAAATACATTTTAATTCCTCTGGAGATGCTCGGATTAATAGTGTTAGATATATATGGTGTGTGCAGCATGAGTGTCTGTGTGTATAAATATCCTGGCCTGTGTGGGTGTATGAGAAACAGAGTTTGTGCTTTTGTGTATGAGTGGGCACGCCAGTGAGTGTGTGAAAGTGTGTGTGTGTGTGTGTCAGTGCTTTGACTGACACAAGCTGCGCTATATGTCACGGTGCTAGAAGTACATCAGCGGGATGTCAGGGAGCGAGCTGCTTTTTGACTCGATACATGAGCAGCTATCCATAATGAATGCCGCCGTGCCACTTATCTTATTAGCCGAACCCCTGCTTTCCAAATGCTCTCCCAAATAACATGCGTAAAAATTGTATTTTTGCTTGGATGAAGAGGAAAAGAGTCTTCCCATGAGATGTCAGACTCATAATAAAGTATGTCATCCCTATTTCAGGGCTAGCTGCGCTGCTGTCGACTATTGTTGAGTCGTCTGCCGCTTGCAGGGAATGCTTTCTGAGGCCTAAGAGAGCAGGGTGCAGCGAGTGTCATGGTTCGTCTTGAGCACTGTCGGTTTGTTTCCCCTTCTCCAGCATCCGGCGCTATGATGTGCATGATGGCGGTGTGATGAGGCGTCCAATTGAATTCAACAAAGCTATTCCTCGAGGAGTTCCCGCTGTGATATTGCGAGGCACGGAGACATCTGGGTACCTACTGACCACTTAACTGCCCGGACTCGTCAATAACTCTTTAAAAGGATCAATTAGGGCGATCAGTGGCGAGAGCGCCGCCGGGGGCTTAGGTGCCATATTGAGCTGTTTCTGTGTGATGATGTCAGACGCAGATCCTTTTCCAGAGAAAGAGCCTCACCCCTCCAGACATTTGACTTCATTAAAGGGGTGTTCTCCTCAAACCGGAGCAATAAACTCAGCAATAAGCTGATCTGCCTCGCCTGTGCCTGGAGAGGAGGAGGAGGAGGAGGGGGGGGGGCCCTGGCAGTGTCCAGCCAGCCGTCTCATTGAGAGTGTTCTGACTGAAACATCGAGCCATAAAAATCGATTTAGATAGCGACAGTTTCTTTCATTTATCGTTCACTCACCTTTTTTGCCCTTGTGAAATGTGCGTTTACGCATTTTACAACCTGATTGATTACATGCTGCTGTTTTCAGCTCATTGTGTTCTTTTATCCGCCCTGCCGCGGAGCGCTGTCCACCCTCCATTCCGCTTGCACCAGACGCCGTGATAAATGCGGTTGTCATGACACCCGTTGGCAGCCAGCGAGCTCGCTGGAACCCGTCACTGTGTTGAGTTCGGCCGCTGACAGACAGGCGGGTCCGGAGCAAACTGACCTTTCACCTCCTAACCTTTCTTCCATGCTGATTATTAATCCTACTTACAGTGCACTTCCTGAGTCCCTCCATTGCAAATTAACCTTTCTTCTTCTTCTTCTTCTCTCTCCCTCTTCCCCCTCTCTGTCCCTTTTCCTTTCACGCCCTTCTCCCCCCCTTCCTTTTTCTTTCCTCCCCTCTTGTTCTCCCTCTTGCAGCAAACTTATTCACGTGAAAATTATTGACGATGAGGAGTATGAGAAAAACAAGAACTTCTTCCTGGAGCTGGCCGAGCCTCGCATGGTAGACATGAGTCTGCAGAAAGGTGCAGTACTGAACCTATTTCTTTGTCTTTCATCGCTTTCCTTCTCTCTGTCTCTCGCTCTCACACTTTGTCAGAGTCTTTCCTCTCACGCTTTGTAGCCTCCGTCTCTCCCCAGGCGTCTTTGTCTCCTCTGTGTCCACTTCTTTTACCTGAACTTTCACTCTGGTGCCCTGATAGGTGCCCTGTTCACCTGTTGCTACCCTCTACTTTTACACCGTTGTGCACCTCTTTCTCATAGCCATGCTTTTCATATCACATCTAAAACTCCTGCAAAATCATTCCCATCATAATGACAGTCTCCCCAGTCGGCGTCGTCATCTGCATAAAAAGAGAAAAAGGGAGTCTAGGAGCTGCTATCATTTACCAGCACCACAGAGCAAGTAGCCATTATTATGTAAAGACACGTTTTACCTAAGTGCAGAGTCTAGTAGCTATTTTTACATATGTGCGCCTGCATGGGTGAAAAATGCAGGCAAATTGCTGTTGGTGAAATGAGATTATTGATTTGTTTTTTGCTCTTAGACTGAAAAACTCACAGGACTGTTTGAATTTATTAGTTTGCGTGAAAGTCTAACTCCATGAACCTAAACAAGTTCTTTTTTTTCTGATAGTATCTGGTGTGCAGCTCATATTGTGGTCGTGTATTCTTTGGCAGGGGCCGTGTTACTCACAAAAATGTTTTCCTCTGCCCAACACGCTCGTCTTTAGGCTTTTTTTGGCCCCAGCAAGGTGAATATAAAAATAAAAGTAGGACATAGAAGAATTCAAATCAAAGCAAGTTTTCATCATAAGTTTTGTTTGTCGTCTTGTTTCCAGCTCGTCGTTAGTAATGTCTGCTGAAAGAAGCCAACAGGCATTTTCTTAAGATTCGCGCACCGTTATCTAATGCAGTGTTATCTAACCTCGCTGAGGGCTGGGGGACGGGAGAGGATCACAAGCTGGTGCGGAGGGTGCAGGATCTAACACTTGGCTGTTGCCTCCGAACACTACAGCTCATTATGTTTACGTTATTGGGTCTGGCAGCGCTGTCTGAGTGGTGCCGGCTCCCTGTGTTCTGAGAGTAAGACTCATGGTGAGGAGCAGTTACTTTGCTGGTTTTTATGAGTGACGGCTGCATCACTCCAAACACTCCACCGCTGCTCTGTGACGCTTCTTGATTTGTTTTTTATTTAACTCTGTGTTGGCGAAGGTTTTAACCCACACAGATGCTGATTAACACACACTAAAAACACAAGCTGCTAGTGCTGACACACTCTCCATTCTTCATTCATGTCCTTCGTTTCTTGTAGCTTTTGAGGTCTCTGCAGCAGGACTGTTGTGAATACGAGTCAGAATTGTTATAGACAGAGTAGGTAGGGTGGAGGTGGAGGAAGAGAGCGATATCTGCTCAGGTGGAGGGAGAGATGAAGATAGGTAACAACAGCTGGAGTTAAGGAAGACTCACGCCAGTGGCCAGGTTTAGTCTGAAGAGATCAAAACAGCTGTTTTGTTTGGGTCATACCCTGAGAGGAGAAAGGAAGTGAAACCCTTTGTGTTTTCTTCTGTCTCCGGGAGCTCAGAACATCCTGTAACTTCCTATATTTTGTACATATATTTTGTACAGTTAAGGTTCTTTTACTTTACCTGTCATCGTGGAGTGTAACAGTCTGATGCACCTCCGCACCTCTTCCCCACTGACACATTTGCGTATATTTATTGAGCAAACCGATTAAAATGTTGCTCATTCCGATACTGGAAAGATGACAACACAACTGTGCCGCTAATGAAAGTGCAGACAGTGTTGACAATGAGTAATAAGAGATACATCTACTTACTTTTTTTAAATGCAGGAAGTAATGAATGTTTGATCAAGGGTAATAAATGTTTGATCTATATATGATGAGGAGATAATGAAAAAGCCTTTCTGTATTATTTCCCATGCAGGATCATCTTTTATGAATGTGCTCGTGCTGATGAAATCTCTTTGATTTGAAATTAGAAAAAACACAAGCCAATGTTAAGCAGAGGTTTTACACATATGCTCCCGTTGCCGCAGTAGGTGCTGCAGGATCGCAGTGATGTGAATGATATGATAATTTCTCACTTTTCATATGTAATGTGGCGATTATATTGTTCATAACCGCTGATGTGGGGCTGATTGGGTTTGTTTTTCTCCTTATTAAAGCCAGAGTGGAGGAGCAGAATTGATGAATATTCTATGAGAGTCTTTGTTTTGTTTGCTTTGTTTTGTTTTTTTTCTTCTTTTTTTCATATGCAACATCCTTGCTCCATTTTCCGAGCAGCCTTTCCACCACCGGTACTCTGCAACAGAAAACTTCACTCTTGTTTCTTTACTTATTATCTCTCCATTAGGGGTTATCTAAGTTGGGAACACAAATATAATTGTCAGATCTCATTTTAACTCTCTGATCTTTAGTTATTACTAGCAGTTACATCACTCATTGCAAAGCTTCTACATTTGTCCATGCACTGGGATGCTGATAGCAGAATCTGGCAGATGCGACTGAGTCCCAGGCTGGTAGGTCTGACTTTGGACAGTGTGTGAGTAATGAAAGCAATCAAGCCAACAGTGGCCCTGACCTGTCAGTCTGGAGTTGTTTACTGCCGGCTCCAGCTATGTCCTTCTCTAACTTATACTGAAGTGGTCAATACCATTAGCACCTCTGTTGAGGTGGCCAGGCGAGCCACTAGACTGCTGCTGCAACAACACTACACTGCAGAGTCAGAATGAGACTCACTTCCAGGTTTGTCGAGGACAGTACAGGATTTTATTTTGGCAACTCGACTCCTGAGACAAACCAAACTTTGCCATTATAGTATCAACCGAAGGAAACTGTATGTGTGCTTATGTCCTTTTTTTTTAGTTGAGTAGTTTAGATCAGTTCTGTATCCCGACACAAATAGCACAAGAACGAGAGGACCTCATAAATACTCATTTGTTATAGCACAAGACAGCAGACCATATCATTCTCTACATATATTTAATGAAGAATGGCACAGTGAGAGATGATCCTTGAACCAGAGAGAGTTCATGATAGTATGTCAGCGGGTATCTATCCTGCTAAAGTGTGGTCTGCAGCGTCATTATAGTAGCATTAATTATTCACATTCACAATTACCATCACATGTTCCCAAGACCCAAGGGGAAGTTTGCGTGTGTGGTCCTACCCAAAGCATTCACTTCACAACGATATGAAATCAGGAAAAAAAGCAAGTTCAAGTTTAACTTAGTGATTTTTTTTTTGCTTTATAAAGGATTAGTCAGTCAACAAATCAATTATCAACTAATCTTTTCAGTACTAGTAGCAGCCTAGATAAAAATGTGCTGAATGACCGGTTACTTAATTTTCTAGTTTGTTATGAGTAATGGATATTTAATAAAATAAGACACACTAAATAAATGATGAGCATTGGGAAGTCTTCTTCCTGGGGCTAAAAAATGTCATAGCAAGGTCTGAAGCGCACACTTGTGCTGAAAAAGTGAAAAGAATGGACAGAAAAATATAGTGTTTAAAAAATTGAGTAGATGGGAGAAGGGGATGGGCGGGGGATGGAGAGTTTTGGGTTGGCTCGGAAGCGTGGGACCTTCAAATGACACTGCAAAAGCAGTCATTGGCATCATCATCATCATTCGTGTACAGTGGTGTGTTACAGCGCGTTGCATGGGCTCGTGCACTTGAGTGCGTGTCTTCCGTGTGTGCGTAAAACGGAACGAGGAAGAACACCAGTGTGAGTGCTCTGTGGATGAGTGTGTTTCTGTGTATGTGATGGAAATGTTATGCTATCATGTGCGTTTGTCTGCATGTGTCAGTGTGTTTGTGCGTGCATGGCTGTAGGATTAATGCCCCCCCCCCCCGCCCTCCCTGAGGTAGTCCATCTCCCACCCTGCCACTTTCCATTCAGATCATGCCTGTGCGTGGGGAAATGTGCCACCCGTCAGCCTCCTCGCTCAGAATGAGCTCTCATGGCATCTAAGGGCACTTCACATGCTATTGTTTGAGCTTGGCCAGGTCCTTCTCCCAATCCTCTCCATCTCACACACACACACACACACATACATTCATTACCTCCAAATGAGCAGTGAGTCATATTATGGAGAGATGCTGAAACCAAAAGAAACCGAAGTCCTCTATTAGCACCACGGTCAGGACAGATGAAGTTTGAATGGGCCACTTAAGACATTACAGAAACTCAGTATATGAAAAATAATTTAGATTATGACTTCATTATACTGTGTGACATCTTCACATTGAGTAAAAATAGGTATTCAGCCGGTATGACGAGTTTTGGGCAATTGTGAATGGGCCCAGACCAAAATGACTTTGCAGGAAATTAGATTGGCCTTCAATCAGTCTGAGCCACAAATTAAATACAGCGGCCACCTAAAATTTTTGTCTAAATATGGTGCTGCTCACGGTCATCGTCATCTCAACCTTTAGACATATTCACTGATTGGCCCTGCTTCATTCTGCCGGCCTCATTCCTTCCTCCGGGAAAGGTTTCCAGACTAGTAGCAATACCAGTGACAACAGAGGTGGCAGTTGTGAACGTAGCAGTCCTTTTTATCTTTGTCAATTAAATCAATTTATTGGGAGAAAATCCCATAAAAAAGAACCTGAGGAGATTTCCCTCTGGGGAACCACAGCTGTGACCTTAACACTGATGGAGGACACAGAGATGTAACAGTTTGGTTTACAGCTGTAATTTCATTTCAGTGATTGGCTGTTTGGCTGTGTACTGAAAAAAATTAAAGCAACTGATTACCTTAATAAAGGTCACTGATAATAGAGAGATACAGTTGTTTGACTGAAATTCACTTGAAAAGATTATAAAAGATTTGAAGTAACAAAGTTCAGTACCCTAGAATTTTAAAAAAAGATATTCAACTAAAAAAGCTATAAAAGCTATAAAAGTTATAAAATTGAGAAAACTCAAACTCCGATAGTGTAAAGAGGAGAAAACAATATGATGTATTTATAACAAAATTAGTTTGTTTCCATTTATTTTTTGTCTTGTGAAATTCTTATCTGTTCAGGCCCCATAAAAATGACTTGAATGGTCGCCTCTCACAGCTCATAAACACATGCAGCCTGCCGACACTGCTTTATTGTATTTGGGCATTTGAAGGTGAGTTCAGACAGTTTTCTATGTCACCGTCTCTTGTCAGCCTGCAGCTGCTGATGAGCTGAAACTACGTTGTATATCTACTGTAATAGGATGTTGTATATGTAAATGTAATTTGGAGCAAGGTAACATCAGTGTGTATGTGTACAGTGGAGGGATCGCCTTTGCTCGCTGCATTGATGAACAAGAGTATTTGTGTATGTAGAGGAGGATGGTTTTACATGTATGTTTCATGATTAAATATTGATTAAATATTACAGCAGCAGAGGTTTGGTTTACATCATAACCAACATGGACAAAGCACTCCAGGTTTCATGTGAACCACACGGTCTCCTCCATCTCATCAGCGTATGAATAATGTCCGCCTTTTCCTACGTGATAGCACCAGGAGATCACGACACCCGAACTTAGATCTCATTACATTCCCTTTGCCGGGGTCACGGGCTGCATGCGACTCTGTGAGTTTCGTGAACCTGCCCTTTGTGTTGCTTTAAAAGTCAACCTTATCATCCCTTTGTTAGCAGTCAGCCTGAATCCGACCTCGAATAAATCTCTTTCTTTCAGCGTTGTCAAGGAAAAGTGTGATTTGCCTCCTCAGAACAATGAAATGGAAAGCTAGAGGCAGTGGTGAATTAGCACCATGGGAAATGAAAGGCCACCTCCACCACTGTAAACAGCACTACTTCTATGGTTTATATACTGTACTTCTGTGGTTCCATAAAACTTAGTTGGTTTTATAGATTTTTTTATGACAGTGATGTGGAAAAAATACAGACAAATCTTGCATTAGAGCAACGTTTCTGCCTGCGTCCGTCTTCTTTGATAAAGACAAAATTTAAATGTCTTTATCGAACTTAAGTGCAATTATTTATATGAGGGATCCAAAATAAGATTCCCATATACTCAAGTAAACTACATGTAGCCAAGGGATTGTATGTTAAACACAGTAATTGAGTAAATCTACTTAGTTATTTTCCACCACTGTTCATTTACATATTGTAGTACATTTAGTAACACTTTATTTTTCAAATCCTGTAGTTTCCTAATAATTTCCAGTTTGTTTCATAGACTTAAAATGAAATGAACTATTTGATCAGGTAACAAAGCTCTGTGACTAACAGTGATCAGTTTGTTTCTTTAGATTTACCCCTAATTTATTTATTTTTTTTAAGTCATTAAGACATTTTCTATCCAGATTATAATCTCCAGGCTTTGTGGGGTCGAGCACAGTCTCTCTCTGGTTGCTCTCCTCAGGGGACCTCACGTCTGTTCAAAGGGCTGAAGTGCTCAATCCTGGGCCTGGAGGAACTCTAAATGACTGGTATTGAATCAATTAGCTGCCTAATTGGGCTGAGATAAAGACTCCATTTCCTTATCAGCAGCCCCACCAGCCATTACAGATGGCACCAGGGATCTCCCAGTGGATGTTCCAGTAGGTCAGAGTGAAGCTGCTGATGGTTTTGGCAGTTTCACTGTAATACAAGGAGGAGGAGGTGATGGTGTGCACTGTATATGCCCCAGAGGTATCCACTGTAAAACGTCAGGTAGAAATCTGATGAATTCAGCTTTTTTTTTCATTAATTTAATATAATTATAATATGCATAACACATACATAATGTTTTATTAATTTCAGGTCATTTTAACAAAAAGTCTAGTTTTTATTATCAAGCCATTTAAAAACTTACAGACATGAGTTGTTCTGATTTGTCTTTTGATTCTAAGGGATGAGTTGAATGAAAGAACTGCTGAGAGTTAAATCAAGGGATCATATTAAGTTTCTAACTTAATATATGTGATCAGCATATCCTGGCACGAAATGTTTGAGAGTTGAACCAGCATAAAACATTTTGCAGTGTAGAAATGTCTGGATCAGTCGGTCCGGCATCATATTGAGTTTCCGTCATTTTGTCTGTAGGACGATTGCTTCCATAGATGTTCTAGAAGATTGCTCAGTCTGTTATTGTATTTTCATGTTAGGACCATTCAGATAAAAAAAACAAAACATTTGTACTGTATAGGTGTGTGTGGGATGGATTATTCTACCATTTACTTGATTGTACAGTGTAACCTCCTGCAGCAGCACCAGCATGTAGGGACACATCTGTTACCCTGCATCCCAGGGGAAAGGTATGTGGATTGAGTATTTTAAACAGTCACGCAGAGAACACGCTGCAGCAGTCCTCACGAGGACAGACACGAAGTTATAATCTGAGGATCTGCAGATTAAATGTCATCTGCTGATCAAATGACACATTTTACAGGGGTCTCAGTTAAATTGTATTGAGCCTAATATGTCGTTAATACCATCATATGCATCATTACACAGCGGAACCTCCCACAAAGCAATCTATTATTACCTTAGCTAATGACATGCAGGAGCCGCTGATCTGCTTATACCTGTCGTTTTAGCTGTCTCCCAGTGCTTTTACAATCAGTTTTCCAGACCCTCGTCGAGCTGTGCCCTTGTTACGGCAACTGCCGGCAGAAAGCAGCGAGACCTTGGTGAGTGAGCGATGGGGAACAGCTGTCGCTCCCCGCAGAAGCACCAACCTCACCACCTGTTGGCGAACGATTTGGGGACGTGGCCCTAAGACCTCGACCTGTTTTGTAACCACAGCTCAGTTTAGGGAGAGCAGAAAAAAAGGATGGTGACAGTGGGTTGACATTGGAGACTTCAGAAGGTATCTGGAAAGTCAAGCAACAAAATTTATCAGTGGGAACAATGAGATAAAACCATGTACAAAAACAAGATAACAGACCTGGTCAGTATTTCTCAGCAGACATCGAAGTTCAGTCAAAAACAGATGCACATACCCTGAAATTAATTTTAAAACAAGTCAGAAGCGACTGCAGGTTCAAAGCTTAATGTCTCTCATCACCGTTGCTCTGTGCATGTGTCTTTTGATCATCATCTTGCTTAAAATTGGTGTCAGACATGAATTAACATGAGCAGTCCTTTCATTAAATGATTATGAAAGACAATTTGGAAGTACATATAAAGGTCCGTGGTGTCAAGGAAACCTTTAGTTTACTCTAGAGCTGTCTGCTTTTTTGAATGCAAAACATCTGCACCACGCACCACTGATACAAAGCAACAATACAATACACTTGGGTGCAATGCGGAAATAGATTTTAAAATGCTTTGAGTATTATGTTGCATTTCTTTAGTCTCTCTCTAAATCACAACCTTGACATTTGAGAAATGAGACTGAGCTTCAGAGAACATCTCTGATGCACTATTTCCTCTTGTCTTTATTGCTGAGGATGTGTGATGTGCGCTGTACACCTGCCTCACGATCTTATGTCAGTCCTGGAAGAGGGGGTGGGGGCCAGGGGGCGGAGGGGGGAGCTGGGGGTTGGGTTCGAAGTTTGCTCCCAGTCTAAAATCTGTTAAATCCTTTCTCGGTTGTCAGCACAGTCTCTGGGTTCATTCTTGGCTTATTTTCAAGGCTCTCTTTGAATACAGATGACACAATTAATATTGAAATCTGAGAGGGATTACCTTAATATGTCAAGAGACTTCCAAAATTAGAATGGTGTGACACTGATGCTATTCCCCAAGCAAGAAATGGCTTTAAGTAGAGATTATTATATAACTGTAAAATACGCCGCTGTGGACTGTGTCACAGGTGACCTGACCTGCAGGATTCGTTCAGTCACTCTTAGATATGGATGCAGGTTTGTTTGTGTATGTGAGTCTGATTTTGCTCATGTGTGTAACTGCAAAATCTAGAGGTGCATGTGTCTCTTTTTCGTAATAGGCAGCATGTAAATTTCTGCAATGAGTCCTTGTCACAAACACATCTGGCTTATGCCGCATGCTTTTCTTTCACCTCTTGCCTTTGTCATTCCAGTCAAAGCCTACGTATTGCGCTGGGTTTGGGATTGGCGGTCAGGGACATAGGCAGATGGTTGTTCACCTCCCTGCCTGCTCCACCAGCCATGGCACAAATGTCACGACTCAGAGGGCCTTCGGTTGCCTCAGTACCACAGAGAAATCACACTGGCACGGATGAATAGATTTAATTCAAATGGGAGCCCAGCGCTATTCATGCATTCGCAGACCCTGACTTCATTAAAGCTCTTCTTCTTTCGGGGGGTCACGGGGAGGAATGTCACAGGCAGGGTGGGATGATAATGAAGGTTATGAAGAGTTAATGCACTTTCTACATTACTGGACTTCATTTGATTGAAAAAATAGCCATTTAAAAGTTTGGAACTTGAGTTATTAAAGTTGTAATCCCCAAGATGTCGATCTCGGTTAATTTGGCGACAGCCGTGGTTACTGGTGGTATCAGAAAGTGTCCCAGATATCCAAACGCTCCTTTAGTGGCTAATTTGTCAGAAATTCAACAGAGAGGCAGCTGGTTTATCTGTTTGCATCGCAGCTAAACAAACTCCATCATGTCACAGCAACTACAATCTGATTTAATCTTTGCATTAATTCAGAGGAATACCATAAGTATAGCCAGTAAAATCTTTGCTCAAAGCAGTAATGTCACCGTTGTGTTATGGGCAAACAGTCACACTAACACAACACTGAAGTTACAGACTGAACAGTAACCTGCATTAGCATTCCTGTCTCCTTTTTTATTCTACTTACTAACATGAACATGTCTTGTCCTACTCAAGCTTTTTGAAGGAGCCACCAGGTCAACAATCACAACAGAAATGTGCACTTCTAAGGTCTGCAGGGCTCATATCAGAGAGATAAAATTACCCTGGATTACATGCAGGCCTCATTTACCATGAATCCCTCGTATGTGAAGGCAATTTGAAGCCATGACAGGTAATTATTGAACGTAAAAGCCTGACGCTAACCTTTACAGACAAAGTGCTGACCATAAATAATGTCATAAATGGGGCTTGAAAATCTTAAGGATCGTAACTTTAGCATCAGAAAATATAAAGAGTAGTTATCACTTATTTTAAACTCTTGTTTTGCAGTGTCATTCCTTTACAGAGAAGAAACAAAGGATGTTTTTCCCGCTTTGCTAGCGCTGAGCTAACTGTCAAAGCAGCATTGATTGTATCAACATGCAATTAAATGGTAATTCTGCGATGCAGTGTTATTGTGGGAAGCACTGCATGAACAGTCCCTTTAATTATCCCTGATTGTGATTATAAGCTTGCATATTTTCGTCGTGCATCTTTATCTTTATGTACATTGTTTGCCCAACTTTCCATGAATCAGACAATGGTGGAACTGCAGTGTATACTTACAGCACCGCCTCCTAAGAGTGGAGGTCAGAGCTGACTTTCTCTGCTGTGATTACTGTGCTGTTGTACAGTAGTTAGTGTAGGATGCGAGGCGACATCTTGGCGATTTACTGTCTTTACTTTTTTCTTCAAGGACGGAGCCATGAAGTGGGGCTGCTTCAGCCGTCACTGCTGCTGCTGCTGCTGCTGCATTCTTATCCACATCTACTCACCATCATGCACGGCAGATAACAGGGTCACAGGGGCAGCCATGCCCAGGGAATGGCAATAGAAGGTTGACGTATTGTTACCAAATTAGATTCATTCCTCTGCTAAGAAATCACCACAATGGTGCTTTTAAACAAATATATTTCATTCCGTCAGCCTGATGTGATTTATGCTGCGAACCCTTCCCAGCCCAGATTGGGGTTGCAGTTGAAGGACGGGACCTGTCACTTGGCGAATGACACGAGCGTTTAAGTCCAAACGGCTCACATGCCTTCAGTGCATCTCCCTGCCGCCGGTGGCCTCGCTGTGGAGGCAGAGTCGCAGCGAGATTGTTGTCTAGTAACGGTTACCATGGATGCCACACTGTCAGGGGCTTAGGTGTAATGGATTTAAATTGAACTGTTGAATTTCGAGCTGGGAGAGGCAGAGAGAGGGAAAGTGGGAAAGGAGGAGGAGGAGGAGCACGGCTGTAGAGATGGAGGGAGGAGGGAGAGCGACAGAAATAGTCTCAGCATAAAAAAAGACAGGGAGCTGGAGAGAGACAGACACAGTCAACCAAAGAGACAATGAGACCCAGAAAGAGGAGAGAGGAGGGAGAAGAAAGGGGGGAGGGAGCCGCTCTGAAAGTCCTCACCATCTGTGATGAGGAGCTGGAAGAGCAGTAATTGTTCCTGAGAGGTGTGTGGGGGCTGTTCTCGGCTCGAAGATATGGATGAGCTGCGCTGTTACCTGCCATGCCGGTGGCACACCACAGTGTCAGGCCTGTCTTAACACACAGGTGAAGGCCAGCAGGGGCACCAACCTTCTATGTGGGCTCTCATTAATGTTGGTGTCAGTGATGACCTTCTCATACTCTAACCCCCCCCCAGAACAACTTCACCGACACACCTCACGCTCTAAGGAGGGGCGAGTCAGGTGCTTTGCCTCTCCCTTGCGGCTTGCTGGATGGCTTCCGGCGATGATTTGATTTATTTTGACCAGGATAGTTTATTTCTGGGTGTCTCAGCAGTCACCTCAGAGGTGTGGATGAGAGGGAGTGTGTGTGGTTGTTGGTCTACGTTGCTGTGAAGTTTTAATGTGTTTCTTTATATTACAGCTGAACAGCATGTTGACTGCATTTCAGTCTTTCTTTCAGTTCTGTAATATTTTGTGCTGTAGCATTTTGTATATCCGTGCGGAGGAGTGTCAGTGAGGATCTGATGTGGCAGGAAGCTTTGAACAGCAGTCGCATAGCCTCTCTTCATCTCTTAGCGTGAACTAAATATTGAAGTTCAGGTGCAGTTTTTTGAACCAGCGGAAGCAAAATGTCACCGAAAGAGACACAAAACACGCCGCTTGTAGCAGTTTTGTGTCGCTCTCATTATGGACGTCTTCCCTCTCTATGTGAGAGGGGTTTTACATGTCTGTGCTCAGTTGGCCATTGTCTCATAATCTGACCATGTGAACTGCAGCACTGTAAATGCCCTGTTGACATACGCCATGGAACAGTATTACCTGAAAGTCATTGTTCAGTATTTCTAGAACAAACAATAGCTTTCAGTCTGGAATATTTTTGTGTCAACCAAAGACTTACATTGCTGAATCATTTGTTTTAATTCTGTGATAACAGCTATTCTGGAGGATGTCTCATTTAGGAACACAATTCTTTAAATACACACCATAAAATATTCATACGCGTACCCAGAGGGTAAGACATGAAAGTATTAACAAAAAAAGAGTTACTTCCACTGCAGTCCTCACTGGAGAACAGATTATAATGTTGCGGATATTAATGTAGCGTATGAGAAGTGGATATTGAGGGCTTCAGAAGGATCCTTGGGGCTTTGCCTCTGCGAAAAGCCAATGAGACGACGACTCGGAGGCGGCCGTGACTCTGTCTGTCCACCTCGACCGAGCAGGGCCGTTAATCAGCACTCAGGGTTACATCAATGATGTCAGCGCAGTGGCCACAATACATCAGGCCGAGCAGACGAGAGACCGGCGCAAGTGTCTCCACCGACAGTCCCCTGCTGGAGGACCGTCCTTCTAAGAACAATGAGAGCGTCTGTGGTTAAATGCCCTAAAACGACGGATGTTTCCGTTCAGATGACGAGTGATAAATTGACCAAAACTGGGTCACTTTTAAACCCAGTGATTTTACCTTAACTGCAGCGGTGTACGATCAGAGGATGGGTTTGTTTTTGAAACAGTGATTTGTAATGGTTTCGAAGGCACTGAAGAATGTCGTCCGCCCTTTCCATTACTTCTATTAGTGCATATGTGCACGAGTGAGTGTGTGACTATACGTATTGGCGACTGAG
Source organism: Toxotes jaculatrix (assembly GCF_017976425.1). NCBI lineage: Eukaryota > Metazoa > Chordata > Actinopteri > Toxotidae > Toxotes > Toxotes jaculatrix. Next base: position 4,445,634 of record NC_054410.1, on the reverse strand, counting down.
CAGTGAACTTGTGAACTGTATAAATACATTCCTTAATCTGTGTGAGTGTGTTCATCGTGTGTGTGTGTGTGTGTGTTTTTGTGTAAGGCCTGGTCTGATGACATTATCAGGGCTGGTGATCTGCTCTGTAATTGCCTGCTGCTGACACGGCTGTGAGGCTGATATGGCTGCAGAATAAACAGACTGTTAACAAGTAGAGGGAGCTCGTCTCCACTTGATCCACACAGCACAGCGTGACATGTGGACCGGACGAATCACAGAGAGGAGACGAGAGACAGACAGGGAGAAAGGGAATGAGAGATGCATAAACACAGCGAAGCAGTGAAATATGGAGGGAGAGGAGAAGGAAGGAAAGAGAGAAGGGAGAAGAGGGAAGTTAAGCTTGTGGAAGACAGAAAGAAATGTAGAAAAAAAAAACAGGTGCTGGTGAGGCTATTATTATCCTGAGTTTTTTCACAAAATATATAAACAGCTCACAAATTTTTTCTTCAAACATAGAGTTGAATAAGTCAGAAAACCAGTGAAATTGAACAAATAATTGTGGTTTCTTTCTACCAGTTAAATGTGTATCCGTATGTAAACAAAGCTTCTTTCCAGAAATAGATGCACACAGATAAACACAGACTTTGACAGGATGATGGCAAATTCACCAGTCACCAAGAGCCACCAAGTCAGACATTATCAGGGCTATGTTAAAGACTGTTTCCATTCTTGGAGAGGAGGTGGAGGTGGTGGAGGGATACAAATACCGTTTGTTAGCGGATCTACCTCAAATAGGATGCCAACTTAAAGGGTCACCGGGCCCTCAAACTTTTTCACTTCAAAGACATAAAAACAGAATAACAATAAGTTCGGCCAATCATTTCCAATGTTAGTCCTCTTGGGGCATCTTATACCTGTTATTGATAATAGAGAGATGATAGGAAACGATGGGAGAGAAAAGTGAGGAATGAGATGCAACAATGGTCCATGTAGATGTGAATGTAGCGGCCTTGAACCCCCAGGCCAGCAGAGCGTCCCCATAGTCCGTTCTTTCAATCAGCAATTTACAGCAGTCACAACAATTTGCAGCAGGTTATATTATTGTATTATATTATATATCTCTTGTATTTTGGTATTTATTTGTTCGTTTTCAGTATTTGATTTTTTTTTTTTTTTTTACATTCATCTGTTTGTTGCATGGTAAATGACAGTTTTTTGTAATTTGGGGGAAAATGTGCATTAAGCAAAATAAATATCAGTATCCCTGCATTTTCAGCCACATCACCCAACAGTGCTAGGAAACAGAGGCAGAGAGAAGGAGCAAGTGAAAGCTAAACAGAGCAGCTAAACAGATGAGTGGAGAAGTAGGATGATAAGTGAGAGATAGCAAAGTACAGGGAAAGGGAATTAAAGATAAAGGAATAAGAGAGGGGGGAGGAAAGGATAAAGATCCAGAGTGAAACAAAAGAAAAGGCCGTGGAGGAAGAACCACCAGAGAGTCAGACAGAAATAGTGAGAGGAACAAGAAACTCTCCAGAGTGAAATGCAGCATATGGGCCGATTAGGAGAGTCTCTGGTGGGTCTAGAGGCAGGTTGTAAGTCTGGGGTTTACATGCTTTCCCAACCAGCCAACATCAGAGATGCAAATTAAACCAAATACGGAATGTAATAGCAGACTGATTGCTGTTGGTATATTTTATATTTTATATAGTTTTCAACTCGTCTCATCTAATTGTCTGCGAAAAAGCAAATAGTTGTCTTGAGGGTGAGGCCAAAGCGGAGAGAAACCAACCACAGGAAAGTCCTGAAAGAAAAGAGAAGCAACACTTGGTCATATTAGGGAAAAAAACACATTTAAAAGCTTTGTCTGCAGTGAAACATCAAAATGTAATTTTAAAGGGCTTTCACTGAGGATTAAACTTTTAGAAGTGAGGAGCTTTAAAAATCTTTTCCTTGCTTTGTGGCGTAAAAGCAAACCCCCGGATTTCAGGCTAAACTCGACTCGCTGGCTCACAATGTAAAAATACAGTGTTGTGACTGGAAGAGTCTGCCAATTTTCTTGGCAATGATTGTATTTGTTTACAGTAATCACCCTAATATCTCAAAATGAATGTGTTAAAGATTTATTGATGTCAAAATGCTACACGTAGCGGCTTTAATTAGCTCGGCAAGATTAAAAACATGACTTTTCAGCCGTGAAAGACCATCATCAGGATGCTCGAGTGAAATCATCCAGCATTCAGTTAAATTATCAGTTCATTCAGTCTAGCAGCAGTGCCTCAGAAGATTAAGTATGGCGTGTACTCAGCATTTTGAGTCCTTCCGATTCTACGCCGTCAGAAACATGGGTACAGCATAACAAGATCATGGATCGCGTTGCGCAGTCTGCATATTGAAAGATAATAAAGGCAGCTGAAGCATCCGTAATTGTCACTTCGTTTCTCTCACAGGCCAACCTGTGTGTGTGTGTGTGTGTGTGTGTTCAGTACGAGTTGAGCAGCAGTGCAGACCGGAGACGGCAGCCGCTCAGCTGAAATCCTGATTTAACACCTCACTCTGAGCTGCAGGAAACACTCTGATGGTCGGCTGAGGTCCCTGTGCAGTGTGTTTTCACTCACAGCCTCTGTGTGTGTGTGTGTGTGTGTGTGTGTGTGTAGGTGGATGTACAGTATCAGTCTGAATATGTCCTCACACATGCATTTGTGTGTGTACGTATGTTCCTTATGAAGACTGATGACTCATCCTCAGTGCAGCAGATTATGTCTGTGTAATGAAGATTCTTGAACTGGATTGGACAGCTGCAGAAAACATCACTCAGAGGAACATCATACCGCCACCTCTCTACGTCTTCATCTCTCCTTTCTCACATGCATCCATCCTCATCCTCATTCTTTCGTCTCTCCATCCATCCATCCAAAAAATTCCTGCATCACTCACTCCTTACATTCCACCTTTCCTACATCTAGTCTCTTCATCCCTCTGTGTATCCTCCCAGTCCCCACAAGCTTCCACCTGTCCACCCTTTCATCCCTCTATCCTCCTGCCCATCAGTTCAGCCGTTCTTCTATGTTTTCTTTCATGTTCCTTTCATATTCTTTTCTTCAGCTGTGGCTCAGAAGGTGGAGCAAGTTGTCCCATAATTTGCAGGGTTGCTAGTTTGATCCCCGGCTCGTCCAGACCACATGCAGACACTGAACCCCAAATTCCTCCTGATAATTAATCTATCTCCTGGCATAGTAACTCTGCCACCATATGTGTGTGAGTATGTGAATAAAAGGCACAGTGATGCACTTTTCTGCCCAGGTATAGCGCTTTTTAAGAACAGTCCATTTACCATTTCTCCATAACTCAGACTCTCCTTCCTTCATTCATCTCATTATCCCTCGATTCCTCCCTTCCTACCTGCACCCATCCCTGCATCTTCCCATGTCTCAATCAATCATCCATCCATCTATTCATGTTGCTATTCTTTATCGCTCCATAAATCTCCTTACATCACTCCACTATCTTTCCATTTCTCCATGTCCCATCCTTTCTTTGATATCCCTCCCATCTTCAGTTCTTGCTTCCTCAGTAACTTCCTCTTCCTCTCCTGTTTCTGCCGATCCCTTCTTGCTGTGCACCTCCATAAATCCCTTCAGTTTCTCCTTTCCTGCATCCACCAGATTCTCCCTTCTCCTGCATCTCTCTCACATTTCTCCATCTATCCATCCACTCCTCCATTCAAACTTTGGTCAGTCCCTTCTTCCATTTATCCATCCCTGCATCACTAAGTCCTCCTTGATCCTCCTCATATCTACCACTCATTTCATCCACCTGTTCATCCTCCCAGTCCCCACCAGCATCCATCCATCCACCCCTCCACATCCCCATACCTCTCCCCTTTGCCGTATATGCTTCATCCTTTCATTTATCCCTCTGTTCCTTTTGCTATCCTCCCCTTCCGTTCCTCCTCTCCTTTCTCCAGCAGCCTCTCCACATGTTCATATTTTGCTCCATAAATCCATTCAATCATCTTCCGCATCCGCCTGATTCTCTTTTCTTCTGTACCTGTTTCCTCCATCCATCCATCCTTCCACTCTTCCACACACGCTGCTCCCAGCACAGGCTCAGATCCGCCTCCGGCCTCGGCGACCAGAATAGCCCTGATAAGTCAAATGATGATTCTGTCTTAATGAGCTGTGGAGAGAGAAGGCGAACATTAGCTGCGTATTGACGCCGTGACTCAGAGCCCGGCTGTGTGCGAGAGCCAGAGAAGGACTCACTCTTTTGTAACGAGACAGATCTGATTAGGCCGAGCACGCAGGAGAACGCGCTGATGATGACAACGGTTAAACACAGACACCCCACCCTACCCCTTCACACACACACACTCACAAAAACACACACGCACACACACCTACACACACACTCCTCCACCCCTCCAATTATAGCCCTTTGGTTAATCTTCCCTATCGCAATTGTACTCTTGGCAGAATGACAACCTTGTGGATTGTGAGTGCAGTTGGTGCTGTAAGTGTGTGCCTTTAAAAAACCTCTGTTTGTCTTAATGTGCATGTGTGTGTAGATTTTTGTGTGTGTTTCTGTGTTTCTGTGTACGTCTAAGCATATATTTGTGTGTAACTGTGCAAGCTGATTGGTTGATTATCAATCTACAGAAAACCAGATGTGTCTTGTAGAGTTTTCTGGTGCACGAACTCAGCTGTGTTTATATTCAAACATTTCACATGACCGTGTTTTGATCTGATGTTGCTTTGGTTAGGTTTAGGCTCAAAGCAGCTGTTTACCTACCAGTCTGGAGGAAATGTTGCCAAGTCAGCATCAAACTAACTCTTGTTTTGTTTCTATTTCTATTGCTTCTCTTCTTCTAATGAAGTTAGCATGCTAAAAAGCTAGCCAGGGTCAATGCCTTCCTGTAATACCACTTTGTGAGTCACTGTGGCGTCCAGTCTGCCCTCAGTTCGGTATGAGAGGACAAAGAAGTAGCTCGTAAAGGAATTAAGTCTGGTGCTCAGCTGGCCATGGCCACTTTAAGTCAAAGGAACCTTGGATGTCATTGTTAAAACAGGACACATATAAATATTGCTCTTGTAACTGCTCGCTTCATGTTAGGGAACAATTGAAACCAACACTGACTGTCAACAATGGTTGAACAAACAGCAGTTACCTGTGTCAAAGTCCAGTCTTTTGTCAACCTGTCCAACCACCTGACCTCCTCCTTACAAGGTTTTCTGCCCCTGACAGACCAAAGTCGTAAATCACACAGCCACCAGAAGTCCTTAGTAGGTAAATGTAAACATAAGTCATTTTTAATTTTAGAAAAGATTGATGCTGTTGTTTTTCTTGGAAGGACAATTCTTGGTGGAACTGATGAGTGTTGACACAAATGTGCGGCCTTGTGTGTGAGCTAATACAGCTAATACATACATACAAATAAGACAGAGACCTCTCTAATTAAAACGCTGCTCCTCAGCTTTTCATTGGCTACCTTTAATCCAACAATTTTGATAATCGACCGATTATTTTGCTTAGCTATTTCTTCTGCGGTTTACAGAGAGATTTTTTTCTTGCGTTATGTTCTTTAGGTATTACATACAGGTGTGTGTGTGTGTGTGTGTGTGTGCTTGTGCTTGTGAACCTTGATGTATGTTCACAATCATGTGATTTGCATCTCTTTAAGGCATGTGTCAGCTGCTCCCTTGCCAGCCTTTACTAAATGACATACTGTTATTAGGGACTGGGCTGTGGACACGCAGACTCACCACAGCTGGGTTTTACACCACACTTGGCGCCAGATCAGCACGGCTCGGCTAGTACTAATGATAATGAAGCAAGTCGCCCACAGCAATTAATGCACTTAGCTACTAATGATGATTAACTGTGGACTGTATTTGATTTAGGAAGTTGATAAGCTGCCTCCGAACACAAACAGGTTAATTAGTATCATGTCTCGGTGAAAGAGGTTGCAGAAGGAGCCGGGGCCAGTCGTGGAAGATGTGAACAGCTTTGTTTTGTCCCTCAGAGCCCCTGATCCCTTTAAGAAATTTTGTCCTTGTTTTATGAATGTAAGGAGAAATGACGATGAAGACGTCAAAAGGAAGAGTTGTCAGTGTGAATTTCTCTAGAGGCTAAAAGGCACGGGAAGGCTTTCTCCTCTCTCTTCATCCACTTATGGCGTATCCTGTCATGTAATTATCTTCCTCGCTGGATGACTTTTTGAGCCTCTTTTTATTCTTAATCATATCATTTAGTTATGGTTTACACTTTGCCATGGGCATCTGAGCGTATTGTGCTGTGTCACTGATCTGCTCAGCAGCTGCAGCTTGCAGATAAACAATCAGGCAGAGTCATAATCAAAATGCTGAGGAAGGGATGTGATATTTCTGAGCCTCTGCACGAGGCACGTTCATCATCAGCGTGTTTTATTTCACTTTGTGGGGATGTATGTGGTTGGTTCTAGCTGGCTGATTAGCAGCCTTGCCCATGACGGGTTGTCAGAGTACCAGATCTGACTGGGAAAATGTGAGTGAGTGAGTGAACAGAAATCTGCTCTCTCACTGAATAACTTCCATCAAATCCAACCTTTCAATCACAGCTTCAGACTGTTCCAGTGAAGAAGTTGTGGTTATTAGTAGAGCTTAATATCACATACATCTTCTCAACGGCAACATTTTTCTTAGAAGATGAGAAAACATTCCTCAAAAGCCTAACAGACATTAAAAAAAAATGAAGAAACTTCAGAGATATGATAAAACGTATCTAATCAAGTGTGTGTACCTGCACTGGAAGCCTTTATTGTTCTCTTTCATTAAAAGAGTCAGACTTGCTTTTGAAGATCTAGTCACACAGACAAATAATTAACAAGGGAGGTTTAGTGAAGTTTGATCTCAGTTGTAAATTTATATAAAGCACGCCCCTTTTTAGTTGTATTTATGTTGTATTTTGTTTGTACTTTTTTCTGTTTATTGGTTTGTTGAATGTTATTTGCGACTTCAGATTTTATCTTACATTGCTTTGTCCTTTGTTCTTTATATAGTCCACATGAAATGAGCTGAGCATGCCTTAGCGAGTGTGTGTGAATGTGATTAACATTCCCTCCCACTATAAATAAGACTATTTCTACTGTTTTACTGATTCACCGATTTATTAAAGCTGATTCCTCCTTTGTCTTTTAATAGCAGCTTCCCATAACTAAAAAGATTTCCAGATATTTTGTTGTCTATTTGTGAATCAGACACTTTTAATGCCCCAATAATTATTAAGATTATAAAATATTGCAACAATTCACTGCTTCTTCTATGATATTATATATATACTGAATAGAAAAACCTTGGAAGAAGCATTTATGCTTAAAACTCTCCAACATGGTAACAAGGTTTTTAGACTGGCTGGCAGCTATTCATGGCAGGTTGAAGCAGGTTTTGTTGTTGTTTATACACAGCACCCCAACTGAAGCTGTCAAATAAAATCCTGTCATCCTCGCTTCCGCCATATTGACAGTGGCAACAGTCGCTCTTACATAATACAGTTCATAGCCCACCCACTGTTAAATTTCAAGATTTGTAGATGCTTTTTTTTTTGTTTTGTTTTTTGTTCATGATTAAACACGTGTTTTATCCAACAGTGTTCTGAAGAAAAGCTGGAGAGCTGCTGTGTACAATTTAGGTAGACAGTAAGAATGATGTTTTACAAAATGAAAACAAGAACCAGAAAATAAATCTTTAAGTTTAACTCATAACTTATTGAGCGTATGTGCAGTATTTTATATCCATAAATTCCGATTTTGAATTATTGATTTCTGGGTTTGAAAATTGAATCTGCGAATCGTATTAATAAGAAGAAATATGTGCAAGTAATGAATCTGCTTCAGGGGTTTAAAGAGATCTGAATTGTACAGTTTACTTTTTATTATTCAGCCTTATCATACTATTTGTATTGCAATTTTCATATTATTTTTCCATTATTAACATTGAGGGTTTAATTTATTTAAATACAAGCTCTATGTTTTTTCATGTTAGCTTGTTATTTGCTTGTGGGAGTTTTGGAGAACGAACTTACAGATTCAGCTGCATGAATAAAACAAAAACTATAACCCAACATTAACATTCATTCACTTTGCATTTTTTATTTTTATGTTCTAATCATGATGCCATGGGTATCTGATTGAGGACGGGAAATAAAGGTAGTCGTTCTTTTCTTAAATATTGATCCAACACGACTTCACACTGAACTTGTTAAATAAGGGTTTATGTGTAATTATAACCTCCAGAGTCAGTTATCTGACTCAGCTGAGAGTAGTAAACTTTTGAATTAGTGTTATACTCATAGCTGGAGCTCCCGACACAAAATATTCTGCCATTTGTTGATTTCTATTGGACATTTTTCCCATAATAAACCTCGATTCTGCCCTCATGCCCATAAAAAGCGACAAAATACCACATCCTTTCCTTCTACTCCAGCCGATCAAATAATCAGAGCCATATATATTACACCTCAGGGTCAATACCCAGCCATTTTCTGAGGCCATCACATTTCTCTCCTTCTTCCTAACCTGCTTCTCTCCTTATCACTGTTTCGTTCTTCCATTTCCACTTCTCACCGCTTTTTCTGTTCTCTCCATTTCCTCCTCCTCTTCCTCTTCTTCCTCTTCCCTGTCTCCTCTCCTCCACAGCCCTGTTGTTAGCTGACGGTAAGTTGTCCATTTCTCCTCTATAAGCATCTCCTCTAACATCACCTCCTCTGCATATGGTGTGGTTTAAACATCAGCCATAAATTTGAGGGTCTCTGTGCACGATGTGAAATCGGTGATTATTTTGATGGTTTGTTTTGCAAGAGATCAAGATTTTAAATCAGTACTGATGTTGCTGAGAGGTTTGAGCTAAATAAACTGCATGCCAACTCTGTTATCCTCCTGTACCGTCATTGTTACAACAATACTTGCTCTTTTGCTGCTCTCTCCCGCACTTAATGATGGATTTGCATGCTAATCAGAAGATTAATTAATCATAAATCCATAAATTATGTTATCAAGTCAAGAGCAAGGTACAAACATTTGATAACCGTCAAGATAAAAACCTGCAGTTCAGAACTTAGAAATTTAATTACCTTTGTGTGATTGTGTTATTATTTTTTTTCACCATCCTTGTCAAGGAAATTGTGACATGTAGTGGTGCAGTACAGAGCAGGGGAATGGCTGGATAATCAAATTTTAAACATGAGCAAAAGAAATCCCGTCAGGACTTGAGGGTACACAATGTCTTGGGTGTGTAATTGATTTAGCTTAAAAGTGTGGGTGTGCAGGCACTCATGCGCTGGTATATTATGCATGCCTCTGTGTGTGTGCGCTTTCCGACACGTCCTCCTATCAAGGGTTCTTGGCTGTGATCTTTAATGGCAACGTTAATATTTAATGGTAAGCGTGTTGTCAGCAAAGAGCAGCAGGCTGGGACTCAGGGGCTCGTATAAAAGATGACAAGGTCCCTGCACCAGGTGGCTCAGTGGGGGTGTCACACACAGAGCGGGATGAGAGGCCTTTGGATGCACAACCGCTTCCTCTTGATAGAGTTCGACAGCACAGAACTGATGTTATGGAGCTCTTTGTAGTTTGCAGTGCACTCGGGAACTCCATAAGGCACTGTGGCTTCTTCTTACAGCAGAGCCACACAGGATGAGATTCATGTATCTGGACAACGTTCAAAGTTGTCTTACAGAAATAAGAAGTTTTAAATCAACATGTTTCTTTGATTAATGAGAAAAACGAAAATCATAATTCAGTCTATTAGCAGGCTACAGGGGTGATGGATGTCAAAAACTTTTGGCTTAAATCTACTTAGAGACAGTGAAATAATGTGTATGTTTGTGATTTTGGATGAACTGACCATTTAAAATGAAATGATTTTATCAGGATTTCTCCAGAAGTTCAGTATGACCTGTATTTTTTAGCAATGTCACGTCTGAACCTAAAACATGCCAACTCTGATAGTCATCGCAAGCTCCTCTAACATTTGTAGGTAAAAACAGAGTAATGGAAAATCAAAAAAAAAAAAGACTTGCATCCAATATTTGCATTTGCTGTGTTTGTGTTTAAATCAGTCAAGCATGCGAGTTTGTCTAAGCTTTACATAACAAAGCTGGAACACCACCAAACCAGTGGACACAGAGAAAGCTTATGTAAAGTGTTAATAGAACAGGCATCACTATAATGAGTCTTGATGTTTTTTTTTACTGATGTGCCTTAAATACTTCTTACAAGACAAATTTTGTCTCTTTGTAAAGCCTAAACATTATAAAGGCTGAATAAATTCAAACTGCCACTAATAAGGCAAGCTTCTGATTTGGTTTGTTTGTATGCTGAGAAGTACAACACACGATAATCAGCTGAGCGTCCTCTTATTTTGATTGCCATCGTTCTCACTGTGATTTCTTTTTATTTCTCGCCCTCTCTGCTCAGATGTGCCAGACAGGAAGCTGACATCAGACGAGGAGGAAGCCAAGCGGATCGCAGAGATGGGCAAACCGGTGCTGGGGGAGCACTCCAAGCTGGAAGTCATTATTGAGGAATCATATGAGTTTAAGGTGGGAAAGGTTCATCTTCAAACAGAGCAAACGCAGCCTGAGATGCCTGATAATTACAGCTGAAACTAGTGTTTTCCATGCAGTCAAACAGATAACAGAGCATACTAATGAACCAGCTGCCACCCTGCATGAAAGAACAGCTGCATATTTCTGATTTCAGAGGAGTACTTTTGTTCTTCAGAGGCATCCCAACCCACAGAGATGCATTACTGTAGTAGATATGGTTTACATGCATCGTGTAGCCTCCTGAAACCAAAGAGCGTACCCACCATATTTGTTTCTGGTGTGTGGTTTTATCATGCATCAAATAAGGGATTCTGATGCCGGCAGCTGGATGTCACTGCCATCATGTGGCGGAGCTCATGTATTTCTCTTGAGGAGTCTCTGTGAGTGCAGATTCTAGACACTGAGAATAAAAAATGGATGGACTGGATTCTTGTTTTACACAGAGCACAGTGGACAAGCTGATCAAGAAGACCAACCTGGCACTGGTGGTGGGAACAAACTCCTGGAGAGACCAGTTCATGGAGGCCATTACAGTCAGTGCAGGTACTGTAAAAACCCCTGTTGTTTTCTGCTGCGACTCCAGGGGGCTGCACGGAGATACACACACGTACACAATTTCCTATAAAGCTGTTAATTTTAACCATTTCATTCATGAAGATTTTATCATCCCACAGTATGAATGTTAATTTTTGTCAGTAGTGTTAGCTCAGCATGAAGACCCAAAGTTTTTGTAATGATGAAACAAACAGAGAAGATGAATAACAAGTTAATCAGTCTTTATGCTAAGCTAACTTAACTGTCTCCTGGCTGTGGCTGCATATTTACAGTACAGATATGAGAGTGGTCCCAATCTTCTCATCTAACTTTCAGGAAGAACACAGATAAGTGTACCTCCCAAAATGTCAAAATATTCACTAAGATCTGGTACAGCGGCTGAATAGTTCCTCATATAGTTGTCAAACTTACAGCTCAAGGCCCAAAATACTGGCTATCACTGACTTCAGTCCAAAAATATTGATGGCAGTATCAGCCCTCAGAAACTCATATCAGTGGAGTCCTCCAAGAAAGCAGTGCTCTCGAAGCGCTGGAATAATCTCATGTTCGTAAGAGAAAACTCATCCATCATGTCAGGCAGCAGCAGCATCAGATCCTCCTGCAGCCCGCAGTGGAGCCGCCGCTCTGTCCACTGCAGTCACAACCAGCACGAAGCGAACATGGCGAAGGCCTCGGTCCATCACTTTGGTGCTGAAATATTTAATCCAGTGGTGCTCTTTATTTTTTCATGATCCACTCGTGGTTGAAAAATGTATGCAGCTCACATGGCCTGACACTTTGAATCAGCGCTGTGTCCCTGCCTGCACACTGAGTTTCCTGTGAGCCGCAGGGACACAGAGGATGTCCTGCACCTCCAAATAAGGACGATGACCGTTTACATTTTGCACTTTAGCTGGTATAAGGTGACGCTTTTATCCAGACAGTATAAACAGGGGTTCAGTGTCTTCCTCCAGCTCACTCTGAGAGAACAGCTGGTGAGAGGACTAAATCTGTGTGTTATAGGAAGTCTAACTGACCACATCCAGCCAACAAGGCGCACCAAATACACCAAACTGCTCCGATCCAATGTCACACTGTCAGTAGGTGAAAACCATAAGAAGCCAAGGCTGTATCCTAAATCCATACTACATACTTATTCTGTACAGTATAAATTTCATATTAATTGTTATTATATATTACATATTATAGTAACAGGAAGTGGCAAAATATGTGCACATCATACATTGAAACGTGACTGCGTTGACTCAAAGTAATGTCCATCAACAGCTCATGCTAAACTCAACTGTATTTATCACAGTGTTCGTGCTGTTTGCTTTGAGTGCACTTCATTTAGTCTCTTTTCCAGTGTAAACACACAAAGCTCTTAGAACCTGCTTAAAATTAGTCTGTAGTTCAGATTTGGGACAGTGTGAGAGTTGTTTACCCGTAAACTGAGCCAAAAGCCCAAAGCCCAGAGCCGAGGCTAACCTACTGAAAGCTGTTCACCCACAAAGTGAGTTAATAAAGAAACCAGGTTACAAACTCTGCATTAATAATGAATTTGAATATTTAAGAGTAAACTAAAGTTTATAACCTACAATCTATATTAACAGTGAACTTTATTTGTCCATAAACTTAATTTCCATCGATTAAACGACAAAAGCATGCAGCTCTTTTAATTAATTAAAAACGGCTCGTTCCCTGTGGGCACTTATTAATCGAGATATGTATTCGCAGCACATTCGAAGTGGAATATACATAACAGCAACCTCAGGCTGGAGTGATGCTGTCTGATATCTCACGCTGAAAAAGAAGTCAGTGTACCATTCTAAGTGAATGTTGTTCTCTTCCTTCCCCTTTCTGTCATCCCTTATCTCCTTTATCGATCCTTTATCTCGTCGCTATTTTCCAACTCTTCTCTGGCTCTTTACCCTCTCTTCTCTCTCCTCAAATTTGTGCTTCATCATCTGTCATCATTCTTTCCTTGCCATACTCTCTTTTGCTTCCTCATCCTCTTGCTCCCTGTCCTGTCTCTTAATATTTACTTCCCCTCCTTCACCCCTGTCTCTTTATCTTCGCCCGAATATTCTGCTATCTCTTCGTCCTCTCTGGCTGCTCCACTGTCTCCTGTCATCCCATTACGCTTCAATCTGTCCCACCTCTCCTCACCCCCTCCTCGCCGTCTCCCCCCCGCTCGGCCCCACTTCTCACCAGGAGATGAGGACGAAGAGGACACGGGGGAAGAACGGCTGCCGTCCTGTTTCGACTACGTCATGCACTTCCTCACCGTCTTCTGGAAGGTCCTGTTTGCGTGCGTGCCTCCCACAGACTACCTGAACGGCTGGGCCTGTTTCATCGTCTCCATCATCATCATCGGCCTGCTCACGGCCATCATCGGAGACCTGGCGTCTCACTTTGGCTGCACCATCGGCCTCAAAGACTCGGTCACCGCTGTGGTGTTTGTGGCACTCGGTACATCGGTCCCAGGTGAGTCCAGCAGTGGCAGAGAGGACACTTTTTGAAAAGGACAAGTCATTTTCAATACATTCATGTTTGTAATGTGTCAGACTGTCCTCTAAAACTTTGCTTGTTAATGTTTTTTTTATGTCAGTTGATGGATTTTATGGCTCTTTTATAGGTTGAAAATAGACTGTGACTTCATGAGCTTTTGAGACCCTCTCAAACAGTGAGCATGCTTCGTCATCAGGATGGCTGATATTCTTATTTTCTCCAAACTGACATTTTCACCCAACAGGAACAATATGTCACCGAGAAGTTTGACTCTGTCAGCATTTTCTGTTATTAAAGGTCCTACGTGCAGCATTAATAAATCATTACTCTTTCTTTTTTGGGGGAGGAAAGATATATAAAAAGATATTATAAATATTGTGAACAAACAAGACCAAAGCACAGAAGCCTGCCGGCCTTCACACTCCGATTTACTTTGTGAGGCAGGTTTTGCAATGCAAACCTGCAAAACCAGACACAAACAGAGTTTTGCTCCTTTCAAATGAACTGAATCGCTTGCATTTGTGTTAACATTAGATTTCATTTAGATGTAACTGGCAGCAGAGCTGATAGTAATTAGTGTAATGTGACACTGCCCAACACGAATCAAAACTGATGACTGACCATGAGATCAGCTGAAAGCTATTAAATGCCCCTTGAACTAAGATTGTTTTTGTCAAACTATTATCACAAAGTTAAGAGTGAACCCTCACGCTCACATTTAAAAAATGTTAAAGTAAAACTGTAATGACGACTGACTTCTTCCCCCACAGACACTTTTGCCAGTAAGGTAGCAGCAGTCCAGGACACCTACGCCGACGCCTCCATCGGGAATGTGACGGGCAGCAACGCCGTCAATGTCTTCCTGGGAATCGGCATGGCCTGGTCGGTGGCGGCCATCTACTGGCACATGAAGGGGAAGCCGTTCGTGGTGGAAGCCGGCTCGCTGGCCTTCTCTGTCACTCTCTTCACCATCTTCGCCTTCCTGGCCATCTCGGTGCTGCTTTACCGGCGCCGGGCCCACATCGGAGGAGAACTGGGCGGGCCCTGGGGACACAGACTGGCCACCTCAGCCTTCTTTTTCAGCCTCTGGTTCCTTTACATCCTCTTCTCCAGTCTGGAGGCCTACTGTCATATAGATGGCTTCTAAACAGAAAAGACTTCAGCATGAGAGAAATCAAACACACAGGGGTTTAAAGTACAACTTCAGAGGTAAACGAGTGAATTCTCACTGTGGAATTTGGGTCAGTTTTGTATGGTATGGAAGAACAGGAGAGGTAAACCCGGGGTTTTCCCAGACACCTCCCTCCCTCTCCCTCTCTCTCTCTCTCTCTCTCTCTCCCTCAACCCCCTCTGTAAGGATGCTTGGAGGTGTGTATCCTGCCCTCTAGTGCTGACAGGGGCCTGTTCGCCCTGGCTTACAGGAGAGCTGTCCTGAGCCCGAGCGAGTGTGCTTACAGTTGGGATTGGGTCACCACCAAATCCAGAAGATGCCGATGCCGAGAGGTGGTCCTGCATTCCACTGGAAGAGACTGAAGTCTTATATCCGGAGAGAGTTGAGTTAATCAGAGGTCTATATTTTTCTCAACATCTGACGAGAACGACTTTTTTTAAAAAGTATTTTGGGGATAAAAACGCAAAAAAAAAAAAATCAAACAAAAAAAATAAACACACACACACACACACACACAAGAGGAATCAAAGAACTATTTTCTGATCTATGTTAAGGAATAACAAAAGATTATATCGTAAATGGAAATATGTTGTTGAGTGACTGTGGGATGGATTCATAGTATTTATTTTTATTTGCATAGTTTCCTAAGGAGCACTGCAGAGTTCTCAGAAATCACACGAAGAAGACGAGGAGCGACAGTGACAGTTCATACTGGCAGATGAATCACCATTCAAACAGGCGAGGAGGAAGAGGTGGACACAGTGAACATGGTCAAACTGCCCTGAACATTACTTCCGTACTCTATACGTATCTATATATAATATATTTCCATATTTTCTGTATATTTTGAATATTTGTTTAAATGTGGTCACCTTCTGCTCTAACAACAGAGGATTGCTGTGGCTAAGCGGGCGGGGAGGGGGGGGTCAAACTATATACTGGAACGATGTCTTCACATTTCTAAGAGTTATGTATCTTGCCTAGGTAAAAGTATGACATTGTATTTTATTTATTTACTGATATCTTGGTCTCACTCGAATTTTCACCTTTTCAATCAGGAATCCGAAAAAGAAAAAAAAAATAATAATAATAATAATAACGTGTTGCTGCAGAGATAAATTCAGAGGTATTTTTGTACTGTTCCATCCATGCACTTTGCTGTATAGTTCTATTTATGGAGACTTCTACTTGTACATGTGCAAAACGCCAATATTAAAGGTGTCACTATGGACTGAACAGAGTGCCTGTGAAGGGAGAGGCGTTTGCTGCAGCTGCCCACACTGACCAGCTATTCGCTCTGCTGAAAAACTGAAGAGCTTCTTTCCAAAATGGTGGATAACCACTTTGAAGCTGCATGAATGGATTTTCATCACCAATTAAGCTGGCAAGTATTTCCTCAGTTAAAAGCTTTGTCCTTAAAAAGTAAATAGATTGTGAAAAATCCTGGCCTGACTCTGTCAAGCTGCTGACGTTTAACATGCAAGGGTCTAGGACTTATGGGAAATTCTGTTGCAATGCAATGTTACAATGCTAAAAACAGAAATATCAAATCAACATTACATTGTTGTTGTTTTTTTTAACTCTTTAAAATCTCGAGAAAATTGAGCAAGGCTGCATTTTAATTAATTTGCATTATAAGAAGCAAATTTTGAACAAAGCTGCTTTACAAGACCAAGAAGTTATAGTTGCTTTGGCGATTGTGTTTTCAAATGTCTAACATTTATTGCACAGGAAATGACATTAGCATTCATTCGGAGTTGTTTCTCTACCGCCACCTGATTAACTAAAGTCCAATGTTCCCCGTTTTAACCCAACACAGTGAGCTTAAAGAGGCTAAATACTAATAGATTCCATACATTATACATAGATACTGAATTTATTCATAATTTAACATGACTGTAAGGAGTAGATGTCAGTGATGCTTCTTTTGGATCGAAACTCTTCAGTGAAGACACAGTGTGGAGAGCCACCGGTGTGGGTGTCAGAGCAGCAGGTAGCTCCAGGTTGAATTTGAAAGTAGCCTGATATTGATACTGAATGCTGTCTAACACACGACTGGTGCTTTGTTTTTAAAATGAGAGAAAAAAGAAGAAAAATTACCCTTTGAAACTCCCAAGAGCAGTAGAAAATGTCTTTATTACTTAATTTGCATAAAGTGTATGTTAGTATATAATCAGTCAGTTCTTGGCTAATTTAAAAATCACCCAAGAGATTACCAAAGAGGTGGGATGCAACAACTGTTTAAAAAAAAATTAAAAAAAGAAAAAGATAAAGGAAACAAAAAAAAGAAAAGAAAAAAGAAACAAGAAGTGACAGTAAGTGGCAGTGACACTGTATTTCCACAAGGGGGATGTCAATCTCCAGTCCCTGTGGTCCTCCCTTCCTCTATTTCTCTATTAGCACTCCTCCTCCTCTTCCTCAGTGTTCTTCCTTTGTGGTGAGCAGTGTTGTAAATACGTCTCGTGGCTGAATCAGACGCTCTTTTTCCTGGCCCTGGACCACACCTGCTCACCTCGCTCTGTCTCTATCTCTCTTATATATACAAACACAGACACACACACACATTCGGAGTAGAGCAACGGGTCCACTGCTACATGAGAGGGAGGACAGTTAGACGGCCGACTGTCCCATTCAGAGGCAACACAAACCCACATTATGTACATAATTTTTTCAGTGTATGTTTACATAGACACAGTACAGGTGTCCTGGGGGTTGGGGGTGGGGGGAGCATGTCAACACAACTCTGACATTTCATCTACAGGTTATCTGCAGTCGCTTCATCTGAGCCAGTGTCAGTGGAAGTGTGAAGTTCTCGAGTTTTTGTTTTACTTTTTGAGTCACTGAGGCTCGTTACGTCACCCTCTCCTTTGTTAAAATCCTGCAGCAGAAAATATTTTGAGTCTTGATTTCAGCAGGTATTTACAATGACAAGGAAGTGCCAGTGTTCTTAATTTTATCTTTTTGCATTTAGTGGCTACTTGTATCGTTTATTTGGTTGTATTCTTGATTTTACCTGCCGGGACGTGTTGAGCTGAATGTCGGCCAGTGTGTGTTTGTGTGCTGTGCATGTTGCCTGCTGAGGCCAGGCTGTGCGTCCCCTTCGCACCCATGTGCACAGGTGATATTGTTGTTGGTCTTCACAAGGGCACGGCTCTAAATTGGTTCTGTCATTTTGTCTTAACAATGCATATCTTAATTCTGTAAAAGAAAAAAAAATTAGTTATCATACACATCACTTCTCAAGGCACCAGTCTTTTTTTTTCTCAGCCTGCAGGATGGAAGTGAAATATCACCGTTCAGTAGTTAGACTTGTGGTTGATAATGTTGTGAGACACTGAGGAAAGATTCAGTGATGAGATGAATAATGTTCTTTTAACTTTGGGTTGTGTTTTTTTTTTTTTTTTTTGTGTAACAGATAAGGGGCACATTTTAATGGATGGGAAGTTTTTCCTGGCCTGCAATGAGATGTCAAAATAAAAAAGCAAATTTCCAAAGCTGATGATGTTTTGAAATTAACCCGTTTTGTTCTTTTACTGTGGAATAAAAGCAACTTTCTGGTTCATAAGCAAACACTGGTTTCACTGACTTAAATCAATCCTGGCTGTGTGTCTTTGAATCTGACTGTGTCTACTCGCAGGTTTTGTTCATGATATCATTTTGCCACTGTCACAGACTTAACGTTTCAGGAATTTACTGCCTGACCACAATGTATTTCTGTCATTATCGGTCAGTTTCCATGAATAAACCCTCACACTTCCAACCAAGATTTAATATAAAAATCTCCAAAACTGGAGTCATTAGAGTTTTCACATAACAACCGAGATGTGGCAGAACATGCATGTATTAAAAATACTGTATGTTGCAGTGAAAAAGCACAAGTATGACAGCCTAAACTGGAGGTGTGGATTTCATTTTCAGAGACATTCAACATTACCCCGATTCGTCTTTTTTAATTCTTCTGTTCTCATCCTGTCCCGAGGCAAAGTGGTGGAATCACTTTGTGTCATTAAAAATCTTTTTTTCTCAGCTTGCAGCTGCTTTTCACTCCATTTCTGTGAAACCAGTCCACTGTTGACTATTTCACACCTTTATGTCATAATTATCTCCATGTCTGTTGATTGCACTTCACTGCATATCTCCAGCAATGTCCAGCAAAGCCTCCAGGTTGTGTCTAGTCAGACCACATTTTATTTTCCTTCCTCTCTCACACTCTTAAGATCACTAAAATCTTTATTTGTGCCTGATAGAAAAATAAGGCAGCCTTTTAAAAATGATGCTGTTGTCAAATAAAATAGTTTAATATTGAAGCTTTCAAATTAAAACTTAAGGCAAAAGCAAAATAATCCACACATGGAAGTATGTTGCTGCCAGAAAAAGAAACAAACACATGAAAAGTTAAATAATAGTAAAAAGCCATTTTTTTGTCTCATAAGCTTGAATTACTGTCATGATTTTTACTAACTGAGCTAAAATGTTTAATTAGAAGGGAGCAGGTTCACGCTGTGAACAGGGTGACCAGCATTTGACGCTCAGAAGTGGGTGGGACATAAACTGTTGCGGACGTGTCTGTGCACCAATAAGAGGCCGGGGATGATTCGCACGTTGGCACAATTGGCTTAGATTGAGGACTTCTGCGTCCCAGGAGTTACAGCGATGATTGGGTGCAGGACTGTGCATTGAAAACCACCAAACCTTAGCTGTTTGTTTGATCGCAGCCAGCGGCGGACTGAAAAGCAGGCGATGCGGCAGAATGGTGCCTCCAGTTTCCTGCAGGGTCTGTGTGCAGGATTAGCCGCTACTTAGCTTTGTGTGTGTGTGTGTGTGCAGACGCAGGGCGCTCCGAGCCGCCAGCCAGCCGCGTCAGGTGGATGCGCCTGCAGTGATCCAGGTTGCCCCTATGGATCGCGTCCATGGATGTCTTCAAGCCCGCTTTGGACAATAGTTTGAGTCCCAAGGCGTGCGTTTCCTCATCGGAAGAAGCAGAAGCAGATGTTTTTCGCTGGCCGACACCGCAGAATGGAATCAGCGCCGCACCGGATGCGGGACCTGCAGCGCCGGCTTTCTGGACGGCCGTGTTCGACTATGAAGCGACTGCGGACGACGAGCTTAGCCTCCGGAAGGGGGACCTGGTGGAGGTCCTGTCCAAGGATTCCCTGGTGTCGGGAGATGAGGGCTGGTGGACCGGTATGATAGCAGACCGGGTTGGGATTTTCCCGTCTAATTATGTGAGCAAAGGGACTTGTATTCCGGAAGAAATCCGGGACACCACGGACCAGCAGTACCCGGTGCCTCCTCTGCACCGTGAGTATCCCATTGTGTTTCATGACTGTGCAAATGAAATCAGTGTGCTGTCAGTAAAACACTGCACAGGGCTGTGTTTTCCCTCGTGTTTTTTTTCAGAAGGCCACTGAGACCCGTGTAGAGAGTGCTGTGTCATGGCAGGCGCAGTGCTCTCCTGCTGGCCTAGAAACAGGCTGGTCCAAGCATCCTCACAGCTTCAGGACCATTATTCATCACACTGCCTGTCAAACAAACAGCCAGCTGCGGTCACCCCGCCTCAATGCTCAAATTACAATGCACAATGTGTGCGGCATCTTCAGCGGGGTGTATGTTAAACAGAACTGGACACGTACCTGCAAGTCCTAGGCATGCATTCGCCTTTTGTCTTTATATATCTTTGTTATGCTCTCTGAGGAAAAGCATTGGCTTGCTCTGCATTTACTTCTATGGTGTCTGATGGTGTTTGCACCAAAACTGTGCTGCAGGATAGGAAGAAATGTCAAGTAGTGCTTGTAGAGAAAAAGCCTCTGCAGCTAAATGTGCAGCCAAGGCCTCAGATAGAGACAGTAAGCAGAATCAAAAGCACCAGCAAGCACCAGCAGACATTCCTGTGTAGGCCAAAGTGAAAACACTCTCACTTCTTATTGCTTTTTGTGAGTTGTGTGCCAAAAGGATGCTCTGCAGATACAAACCCCATCTTCTCCTCACGTCTTATGTCTGAATTTAATATAAACAAGCTTCTAAAACTTGAGTTTAATAACAGCATTTAAAAGCCAGTTGTTTGGGTGGACCGCTCTGCCTCAGCTGTCTTTGTTGGCTTTCATCTCTTCATACTCAGAGGCAGCTGGCCTACTTTCACATAGCATCCCACCTGAAATATTCATCAAGGTCAGTCTGCTTAGTAGACTGTTAGGAATCCACAGCGTGTTTGTAGCCAGAGTCCAAACAAAAGACACTGAGGCTCCTGTTCACATCGTTTAAACACTCAGCGGAAAGAATCATCTCCGTTTTGACTCATCCTTTTTTGCTTCTCCAAACATCCCTGCCAGATTTTAGGACAGATGCTCACCCTTGTGTAATGGCAGGAGGGATAGTTCCACCAGATCCTATATTTGGGACAGCAGGATGGCTTAGTGCTTTGAGAAAGCATCCTTCAACTGAATGACCTGGTTTGAAGATCCTTGTTAGCAAGCACTTGCCTTGCTGATGAAAAAAATAGTGAATTCCTGCCAGGTCCAGACAGGCTGGTCCTGACCTCTGATGTCCTTGGATGGCTTTGAGCAAAAGTGTAACTCCCCTTCAAAGATCCAAATTATGTCAGCTTTGTATTCTTTGTCTAAATCTCCACTTTGTCTTCTTTCCTTTGTCTTTTCCCAGTCCTCGAGATTGATTTCTCAGAGCTGACCCTGGAGGAAATCATCGGGGTGGGCGGTTTTGGGAAAGTCTACCGTGCAGTGTGGCGTGGCACAGAGGTGGCAGTGAAGGCTGCGCGACGGGACCCTGATGAGGACGTTGAACAAACCCTGGAGAGTGTGCGTCAGGAGGCAAAGCTCTTCGCCATGCTCAACCATCCCAACATCATGGCGCTGCTGGGGGTGTGTCTGCAGGAGCCCAACCTGTGTCTGGTCATGGAGTACGCTCGGGGTGGCCCCCTCAACCGGGCCCTCGCAGGGAAACGCATCCCTCCCTGCACACTGGTGGACTGGGCTGTGCAGATCGCCCGGGGCATGCACTACCTCCACAGCCAGGCCATCGTCCCCATTATTCACCGAGACCTCAAGTCCAGCAACAGTAAGAGTCCCTCTCTGTGTGTCACTGATGTCACATGATTAATTCTCTATCTCAGTAAGTAATTTGATTTGTGAAGCTGATTTCAGGATCAACAGAACGTGAATCATTTCCAGTTTCAATGATTATAAGTTAGTTTCATCATCGATTAATTTTTCTTTAAAGATCAACAGCAAAATATAGTGAAAAATACCCATTACTGTTTCCTAAAGACCAGGGTGATGTCTTCAAATTGCTTGTTTTGCCTCATCAAGTGCCTAAACCCCAAAGTTCTTCAGTTTGCAATGGAATAAAACAGAGGAAAGCTGCAAAGAGAATTTTTTCATTGAAAAATGGCTTTAACTGTTAATCAGTCATCAAAACAGTTGCCAATCAATTTTCTTTTGACTGACTAATGGATTAATGAGCTAATTCTTTCAGCTTTAGTTGCATGTGATTCTCTGTTTTACAACATTGTAGACTTACTGTGGGTATTAATTCAGACATCAACAAACAATTTTGAAACACCATTGTGGTCTCTAGCAATGTCTGATGTCCATTTATCACTATTTATTTCATAAGGTAGATTCTAACTTGATTGATCAATAATAATAATAGTTATTATTTGTAGAGCCAGACCTTAGTGTCTTTAGTGGTGTTTCCAGTTTCAGTTGTTTTTCTGTTCTTAAATAGAGGGAGGAAGATCGTTTCCAAATTTAGGCCAAAACCCATTTTTGTAACCTTGCACAGATACAGTATATCATGGTCATTTTGTGCCATGGGACAGTCAAAAATAACTTAATGCACCTTTAATATATAATATAATCTATTTAAAAATATAGCACGCTATGCTCAGTCCATACTAAACTAGTTGTGATTGTTGCACTGATTATGTATAATTCAGAAATAAGAGCAGAAAGGAAAAGGAGTTTGCATGTATGTTTGTAGAGCAGCTGTAATCTTGCATTTTACCCAACTGGATCCCCTAAATCCCAAGCCTATTACTGAGGATTTGCCCAATGCTCTGCCCCAGCCTCCCTACTGGAGGCTCCGCCAATACACACAACCAGCTTCTTTCCTGCCATTGGCCCGTTCTCTGGTGATCAGCTCAGGCACTTCACTTCCAATAGGCTGCTTTAAAGTGTTAAGTCGGTCTAACTAGTTGCCATCCTGGGCTGTGTGGGGAAAACCCATGCCCTCTTCACAGTACAGGAGAAGTACAGGACAGTGCAGTGTGCCAGTCTGCCCATGAGCTTTTCTTTCCTTTCTTGTCTGTGACACCAAATTTAGGTTATACTGTAAGAAGCTGTAACCAGTATGTCATCCTTTTGTTTTTATTTTCTGGAGCACTGTGGGAATTCTTAATGCATTATATGGAAAATGGGAGACATTTCACATCTGTTTGATTTGCATCAGTTTAAGAAATTTCCCATGACTCGGTTTTATTATCAAGCAGGTCCTTATGGGGTACAGGGACCCTGTACTTGAGAAACTCTGTGGTTACAGATGTTGTGTTGTTCTGGACTTACTTCTGCTCTCAGGCGGAGGATGTGGGTATTGAGACCCCACCCTGTGACGCATCACTGTGGTAGTGAAATGGTTGGTGGCAGTGTTGCGATTGCATATAGTATTGCATATATAATGCCATGAACTTTAATACAGACATTCTGACTTTTCCTCCAGCTCCATCACGGTTCACATCTGTGTTTTTTAGTGTACATCTTGATGTATATTGGATGGACTGCCTTGTAATTTAGTTCAGACATCCATGTCGCCCTCAGGTTGACTTGTAATAATCCCTTAACTTAATAATCCCAAGTGATCCCTTAACTTTTCATTTTTCTTCCAGTCAAAATTTTCACTCGAAATTGCGGTGTACGCATCCAACTCAACCAATGCTGACTGCTAAAATACGAGAAATAAATACCAATAAAATTAAATAAATTAGATAAAACATAAATTTGCATTTCATAATTAAGAGTTTAGTTAGTTAGATATGTTCAATCCTTATGTGCTAAACTAAGACGATGAACATTTAAAACATCATAAACATTAGCGTGTTAGCGTTGTCATTTGCAGCATGTTAGCATGCTAATGCTAGCACTTGTGCCTGAGTACAGCCTCACAGAGCCACTAGCATAGCTGCAGATTCATAATTATGTTACTATATTGCACTTTAATCTAAAAGCCTGGGTGTACAACACAACTCGGTCCTCCTGTGAAAGAGGTACTCTGCACACCTTTCCTCAACTTTACCTAATCTGATCAAAATATGACACCATTCAATACAGAGACATTTTTTTGGATGAAGATCTGTTTTGGCAGCATGTTCAAATACATGTCGATTTTTGCTGATGGTTGATTTTGCTGTAAATCCTGCAACTTCGCTGTAATTTAAGCTTCAAAAACAAAAACTCTGTTATAGAACCAACCAAATATGCTACTTATCTTTCTCAGTTTTTATTTGTAACCCACTCAGGCGTTTGTCATTCAGCATCCTAATCAGTTAATCCACAACAGTTTTGTTTGTACCATGAAGAAATACTGGTCTTCACTCTTTCAACTGTCTCTACAGCCTCACATGCCATTTGGCAGATGCTCTTACCTAAAGCATTGTGCATTACAGTGAGTGCATACATTTGGAGCATGATTAGCCGCAGGGGGAATCAGCTGTGTTTGTTTCATGGTGTACCTACTGAGCTACACAGGAGCAGGATTTACTTTAGTCACATGTTTGGGTTTAGTTTCTTTGGAAACTGCCTCAGTAGCATCAGAGCCACATGAGCAGCAGATGAAGGGGCGCTTGATGTGCACCGCAGCCTGCAGACACACCCTCTCCACTGGGCACGGCCACAGCAGATGGCCCAGCATTGTGGAGCTGAATGGGGGAGAGAGACCATGTGGTTAGGAGGAGTCCTGCTTTGCTTTGCATGTTGGGAATGGGTTGTTTTTTAGAGCCTATTAGAGCAAATGGGTGTGTCGCAGCAGGCTATTTCTGTAGTTTAACTGGTGTGTGTGTGTTTGTTTAAGATGTTCTATTGTAAAAATACGCATTGAGATCATTAGCATTGATCAAGGTCGATGTTTGTCATCTCTGCTTTCCTGTGTTATAGTGGCTCACTGTTTCTTGGTTTCTCTGTTTGTTCTCTCTTTTTCCTCTGCTCTGCTTTTATCCTTCCAATCCAACCGCACCCTCTTTTGTTCATCCACCATGTGTCTAATTGTTGCGTTTCCACGTGCATTGTGTTTTATTGTGGAAATCCTGCTGGTACCTTTCCCAACATTTCAATCCCGGTGATGATTACCTTAAACCTTTTACTTTACCGTCCACCCTCCTGCCAACCTGCACGAACCCCCTCCACATTCTCCCCCACATCACTTCCCACTCCACCATTGCCAACCCTCATATCCGCTCCAGTCCTAATCCTTGAGAGGGTTGAGATGGAAGACCTCAGCAACAAGACTCTGAAGATCACAGACTTTGGCCTGGCTCGAGAGTGGCACCGCACAACCAAGATGAGCGCCGCCGGCACGTACGCCTGGATGGCTCCTGAAGTCATCCGCTCGTCTACATTCTCCAAGGGTAGCGACGTTTGGAGGTGGGCAGTGGAGGGGGTTTATGCAGCAAACAAACTGCACCAGGTTGTAGAACTGGTCTGGAAACCGAGCCAAAAAGAGAAGCAGTTTATCCAACGGGCACAGGAAAAAACTTCAGCTTTGGCAGCAGTTTCCATAGTAACAAAGCAGAGACAGAGAAAAGGACAGAATGTTGTGTTTTCGTGAGATGAGTACAAAACTAGAGTAGGCTAAAGAGTACATCAACTATAAATATACTGCACTGAACATTAGGCTTATTCACTCAGGCACCAGGAAAAGTCATTATATCAAATTTTGTGTGTGTGTCTGCTTTATTTAAAAGGTTGAACGCTGACCTAAGGCTTGAGGCTATGCTAAAAAAGCTAGTATGCAATAAATAATAATAATAAGACTAAAATGTATGCACAATATGCATGGCAAACTATCCAATACAATTTTGTAAATGCAAATGTGCAAGGCAGTGCAAAGGATTCACAGAGGGCAATTTCATTTAAACTTAAATTTAAATTAATTAAACTAAATTTATAGGTCAACGTGAAAAATAACTCGCTAACTCATAACTGCACCGATACATTGATTTATCATGTTCACATTTTGTCTGACAACTGAGATATGATATGTTAAGGCTTTGTTCATGTCAGTCTCATTTGTTATTACTGCAGATACAGCTGAAAAGACTGGTTGATTGATCGAATAGTTGACCAGTTATATTTCAAGCAAAACTGCCAAACATTTGAGGGTTTTAGCTTCTCAAATGTGAAACGTTGCTGATTTTCCTTGTCCTACATTAAAGCAAGCAGAATATCTTTGGGTTTTGTACAGTTGGTCACACTAAACAAGCAATTTTAAAAGCAATTTTAAGATGTCACCATGGACTCTGAGAAACTGTTATGTGCATTTTAAAACCTTCTGTAGACCCTAACAATTCGTGGATTGGACAACAGAATAACTGGCAGGTTAATCAATAATGTTAATAACCCTTAATTTCTGTGTTCTTTTCTTCATTTTTTTTCTTTTTTGGCAGTCTGCTGTATTATTGTAACGGTGGAGCTCAGCTACTGGCTACTTCACTACTCTGCTGGCATTTTCTTATTTTGACCTTTTTATGTCTCGCCTCAGTATTAACATGAGTAGAGTGCAGAATAGATCCATTCCAACCTCTTCTTGACATTTATTCAAATACAGTAAATTTGCTGAACATTCACACTCTCTTTCAGCAAACATCCTGTTTGACATTCATATATTCATACACACCTTTATCTTTACAACAGATTGTGAGATATTATGCAGTAAGTGACTTTGCACTTACATCAAGCCCCTTATCTCAGGAGGATCTTTTAGCATCAATGGAAGCGCATTATTTGTATATCCAGTATGAATGTTGAATCAGTTCATTCATCATTGTTTATCTCATCATCATCATCATTTTGTATATTTTTCTTTCCTTTTTCTTTCCTTGTTTTACTATAAAGTTACGGCGTGCTGTTGTGGGAGCTGCTGACTGGAGAAGTTCCATTTCGGGGTATCGATGGTCTTGCAGTGGCTTATGGAGTGGCAATGAACAAACTCGCTTTGCCCATTCCCTCTACTTGTCCTGAGCCCTTTGCACGTCTCATGGAGGGTAAGACAGAAAAATATGAATATTTCCTGCTCAATCAACCTGTCGAATAGTTATTACAGACTTCAGTCCAAGCACATTGGTGGAAATATGAGACAGATGTAAAGGATATCATTGAACGTTTATTATTTAAAAAAAAGGATGAGTAACCACAATATTCTTGTGTTTATCCACCTCAGCAAGAAAAGCCTCTAAAATGCAATATAAATAATGACTTACATCAAATAACCAAACAGAATATTTTATTACTTTCTGGAACAATTTGAAGTGCCAAAACTAATTTTTACTTGAGGGAAAGTTGGCCTAACTTGGCCTGAGACTGTTTCTCATCTTTTGCCACAGACTGCTGGAGCCCAGACCCTCACTCCCGGCCACACTTCACATCTGTTTTGGACCATCTGACGGCCATTGAGGAATCAGGCTTTTTTGAAATGCCAGCAGAGTCCTTCCACTCTCTGCAGGATGACTGGAAACTGGAGATCCAGGAAATGTTTGATCAACTGAGGACCAAGGAAAAGGTAAAGATGAGAGGTTGATGAATCGATGTAAAAACCTGCCTCCTCTGTGTGCATGAGGAAGTTCAGGTAGTTTAAGGTCGGGAGTTGAATGCAGGTATTTTACAAGTTTCACAGATTTTTTTTTTCCATCACTCCTCCTTGTTGCCTCAGGAGCTGCGATCGTGGGAGGAGGAGCTGACCCGAGCGGCACTGCAGCAGAAGTGTCAGGAGGAGGCACTGAGGAGGCGCGAGCAGGAACTGGCCGAGCGAGAGATCCACATCCTGGAGCGAGAGCTCAACATCATTATTCACCAGCTCTACCAGGAAAAGCCTCACGTGGAGAGCAGGCAGGGCAAGTTCCGCCGCAACCGCCTTAAACTCAAGGATGGGAACAGGATCAGCTTGCCTTCAGGTACTGCAAAACAAACAAAAACAAACTGTAGTGCTGCAGTGTGTGTCAGTATACACAACTTTTCAAACTGAGTTGAAGTTATAGCTGGGATATTGTGATATGAGACAAGATATCATCTGGAGTATTGGTCATTATAAAATAAATTGGGTTTTACTGTAAATGTTGGCTTTGCAGAACCTTAAAGGGTTGATGGTATCGACACTCAAACCTACAATTTTGTGTATGTTAAGAAAATGACCCAAAATCATTGTGACGTTTGAGGCTGTCCGTGTCTCCAAGCTTTGAAGAAAGGTATAAACAGTCTATGTCAAATTTGGTCAAGTACTCAACCCAGCGTGGAATTTATTTATTGATTTTACTTAAAAAATACATAAAGGATTACATTAAAATCAGATTCCTAAATTTGGAATTTAATTTGATCTTTTTAACCTTTTCTTTTAGATTTTCAGCACAAAATCACAGTGCAGGCGTCTCCCTCCCACGATCGGCGGAGGAGTTTGCTCAGCAGCAGTTCCAGTCCTCCAACCAGTCCACCGATCCTGCCCCGCCTGAGAGCCATCCAGCGTAAGAACCCTAAGCATTTTATATTTAAAATTTTATTTGAATTTAATTGGCCATTATTACCACAGAGCACAGATTACATATATATATATATATTCTCCAATATTGTTTAAATTCACTTGGGATTTTTTGTGCAGTTGTTATTTATTATAAGCCATTTAAAGTTTGGTCTTTGATATCAGTTGTTTTCCTGCGTTAATGTCTGGTTTGGCAGTCACTCCGGGAGACGGGTGTACAGCCTGGGGTCGCAACACAGGTTTTCAGCAGGATGATGACGAGGGTGAGAGGAAGGGGTCCAGGAAGACAGGCAGATCCCGCAGGTGTGGCCCATACAGGGAGCACAGCGCTGATGCCAGGTGAGAGGACTGGAGATATTAACCAACTCAACTCAATTAGCCTATAAAAAGTACTGCTCCACCTTCTACCCATAACATTAATCTTATCAGTTACTGTTATTAATGCATAATAGGTGTTAGATCACATACTGTTATGCTCACACACACACTGCTTTTGAAACGAAAAAAAGTCACTGGAAAACATCCTTTCTTCCTGCCAGTGTGAAGCCTCCCCATGAGGGCAGCAGGCAGCGATCCTGCAGCGCCCCAAACCTTCGCAGATCCCCGAGACACAGTCCAGCTGTGCCTGGAGTGCCGAGCCTTGTGGAGATGGGTAAGCAGGGCCACTTCAGAGAGTCTGTTTTGTCTGGCAGACTAACACGCTGCATGATAATACAGAAAGTAGTCTTACGGTTAAAGAAGTGGCAGACTGGCTGGGAAAACACTGAAGAGGAACTTGAGTGAGTAAGATACTTCACTGCCACATGGCTGTTAGTGGTTGACCTAGGAAATTCACAGATGTGCATGTTTGCAGCTGTATGAATGTAAACAGGCTGTTGCTGAAAAAGGATCTTGCTCGCTCAGCAAACCAAACGCGGATGGATGGAATTCAAGAATCAGTGTTGCATTAGGCCTCTTTAAGTGCATGAACTACTGTGTGTGGGAGCATGTGTGTATGGGCTTGTTTGACTATATTTGTGGGGTCCGAAACTCAGGAGCCCACTATACTTGCGGGGTCCGACGGCTATGTGGGGACCAAAATGCTGGACCCCACAAGTTTAAATGGCTGTTTGAGGGTTAAGACTTGGTTTTAGGGTTAAGCTAGAATTAGGTTAGGCTTAGTCATTCAGACAAGTATGTAAAACAAGGATGTGTGATGTGTGATGTGTGTGTGTCTACAGATACTCATTTGATATATATATGTGCTTAAGTGTAGAAAGATTTACAGGACAGGAAAATGGATATTAACGTGTAACTGATCCTGTTTTCAGAAAATGAAGACTGCTGCTTCACTACTGAGCCAGGAGCAGCTCCTGGTCAGTCCTACCTCTGCATCCCCTTCCACAAAGAGGGCCACTCAGCTGCTAATGCTGACAGTGATGGAGATGAGTACTGCCCCAGTGGCCAGGTACCAGAAACACCACCGTGCAGAAAGAGCCCAGGAGGGGGTCGGCGCTCTGAGCTGGTGCTGCTGGGCTGCGGAGCTCTGCTGGCAGCTGTCGGACTGGGCTGCAACCTGTTAACTTTGGCCCAGCCGGAGGAGAACATCAAACCACGGTGGGAGGGCTTCTTCCACAAAACAGGGGGGCAGAGGCGAAGCACCAGCCCACCTACTCGCAGACTGTTCCGCCGGGAAAGTCCTCTGAAGCCCTCAGCGCCCTCGCTACCCGAACGAGGCCTACCCGCTTCTTACACACTGCTGTCCTTATCATCGGTGTCTGACTGCAACTCCACCCGCTCCCTGCTGCGCTCTGACAGTGAGGAGCTGTTAGTCTGTCGCCCTGCCTCACCACACGCGCAGCCCTCTCTCCAGCTTCAACATCAGGCCATTCAAACCCCAGTCAACCCACTGGTCAACACCCACCTTGAGAGCTTCAAGCGTAACCCCCGCCAGTCTCTCACACCCACACACATACCCTGCGCCCCAAGTTCTTCACGCAGCCTACGTCGAACTCCATCAGACGGAGCCATCAAGAAGAGCTGCCCTCCTAATAATCTGGAACCATTGCCAGAAAAAACAGCATTACAGAACACAGGTGAAGTCTCCTTTATTCCAACTAGATGTACAGTCACAGTCCCCAGACAATGAATCTTACTGACTTTGATGATCCTCTGACTTTTCTTGTAGCACGACCATGTAGTTTACATTTCTGGTTTTACTGATAACAGTCAGTCTGGGAATAAGTCTTATTAGTGTTGTTTTTTTTGTTTTTTTCTCTTTTTAAAATCAATCACAGGTGGCTTCAGAGGTTTGAAAGAAGACTGTCATGAGGTCCCACGGCTCCCTGATCCTAATGTTGTATTCCCTCCAACACCTCGTCGTCGCTGTGCTCCTGAACGACCCAAAACCTTGGACTTTGTAGCTCGACCTCGGCCTTCGCCGCGGGCACGCTGTGATGCGTTTTGGGCGGAGGCGAGGCCCAGGGGACAAAACCTGGGTAACAGTGAGTCCCCCGCCCACACCTCCAGCACAGAGACTCCCCCCACTGTAGAGTTCGGGAGAGACCCGGCAGTGCTGCCCACTCCCATGGAGGCCCCGACGCCCTACTCCCCCCGCAAGAATGAAAACCTGTTGGATCAGCAGGATGAGGGACAGTACCGGGATGGAACCGTCCCGCTCTGCAAACCGGAGATCAGCTTTCCCAAAGACTCACCTTACCGCTACAGACCTGGATTCTGGTCCTAACTCAGCCCCTTCACTGGTCCATCACAAGGAGGGAACTGTCCTTGCTCTTAGCCTTTGGATTGTTTTAGGTCTGGGTCAATTGGTTCTTAAAAATGGAGTCAGTTTTTAGCTTTAGTGGGTACTTATTGGCAGTGGTTCACTTTCTCCATCTACAGTATTGTCAGTAAATTACAGGTAGACGTTTACTGTGAATATTTTACTCTTCTGACTTTTGTTGATTTACCATTTGTGACAAAAAAAAAATTTGGCATCTGAAAGTGCTAAAGCAAACCAGGGAAAGTATTTGAAATTATAATTTTACCCAGGTCTGGTTGTTAATGCATTAGAGGGGCGGTAAAAACATTTTTCTTAACTGTCATTTGTCATTCAAGATATGAAGGATTGGGTTTTTTTATTTGGGAATTAACAGATGAATGGCAGAATGTAGCAGAATGGCATTGACCGTTTCACAAATCTTTACATACTTTTCTTAATTTTAAACTTGAGTTGAAGATTGTGCATTTATAGAAGTGCACTTTTGGAAAGCATCATGAATGTAAAGCTTCAGGTTTTTTCCAAAAACTGCTGTCTCTGATTGTTTGTAACTAAGCATTGTGTTATTTGAATTCATCTCTAATGCCTGTCCTAGTAGCGGATGATTTCCTGTTTCGTACTGAGCACCTGTCATCACCAATCACTTCTACCTTATCCTGGGGGACGCGGGATGCTGTTGTATAATATGAGCACTTCTTTGCATTAGCAACCTCTTGAAAGTCTTGAAACGTTGTCAGTACAATAATGTCTGACATTGTCTCGAGCTCTGTATTGTGAACTGCACCATAAAAAAGAATGTCACTGAACCTTGGGTTTGAATTGTGACTAAAACGCTGCCAGGAAGTCACAACATACCAATATATCAAAGAACTCATGAATTCCTCATTCTTTGACCGTGGCCCCTGTCAATGTAGCTTGTTTGGACCACGAGCCACCAGTTGGGAAACGTTTCTCCAAACTAAAAAGGGAACTTTGTATTTCTAACTCTGTTAATTGTCTGCCTCACAAATCGTTTATCAAGACAGGATGGGGGATGTAAACCATGTTTTAGGTTATGGAAGCGACAAAACTGCATTAGTGTTGAATGGCACACAGGTGAAACAGGCCCTGGTGGCATGTGGAAGTTCATTCCTGATTATTTATATTTGTATTGATCTATTTAATTTTATTTATTGATTAATTTATTTGATGGTTTATTTTTATAATTCATTGTATTTTGCCTTGTTTTTTGACACTCGTTAATGTTGTTCATGAATGTTATTAGTGTTTTTGAGCGTTTACACGAAACATCCAGTTGATTCCGAAAGTGCAACACTAAATGGATTTCATGACTTGCTTTATATTCACTGTTGCGTGTTGCACTACATATTGAATTATCTTCTGTTTTTTTATTTTTGTTCTTCTGGGTTTTCTGATTACGTCATCAGGGGTGCAAGTCGGCTAGTTTCAATTCATCTAGAGAACAAGAGCTGAAACAGTTGGTTGATTAATCAATATTTTGACAGTTGATTAATTGTTGTCGTTTTTTTTAAAATGCCAAACACCCTCTAGTCCCAGCTTCTCATGTGTGAGAATGTTTTGGCTTTGGGCTATTTTTCAGGAGAAAACAAGCAAGTTCATGGTAACAAGCTGGGCTTTAGGTAACCGTGACAGGCATTTTTCATTATTTTCTGACATTTTCTAGATTAAACAATGAATCGAGAAAATAATAAACAAATTAATCAAAGAAAAAACATTTTAAAAAAGGTATTTAATTGAGGTAAATGCATGCAAACTAGATTCTGCACATTTTCCTTTTGTTTCCACATTTTACTTGGGTTTGTCTGGATCAGACCGGGGTTAAATGTTATTTTGAATTTTTTTTTCCATTTGTTCTAACCTATTTGACAGGGAGAGAAGGAGAATTTGTGAAAGAGGTGGTAAGCCCTACGTATAAGCTTTTCGATCTAAATGCCTGTTTCTCTCATTTCTTTCTCAAATGTCAAGTGACCTCTCAGCCTGGAGGACCGCATCCTCTGAGATTTGATCTGTCTTCATCCCAAGTGTGACCCAATGTACAGGTAAATGTGAACGCTTTTTCTCTGAGGGTGTGCGGAATGTGATCATGCTCTATGTACAAACACACCTATTTCAACTAAGGGTGTTAGTTGAAACGAAGCTCTCGCTCTGAGATGTAGCCAAGGTGTCATTATCTGTCTGAAATGTTACCATGAATAAGCTGATGCTGTTGCTGATGGACATTGTTCAGGTTGAGAATAATACTGTTATTGACTGACTTGTATTTGCACTGGAACACACTGATTTGAGTAAAATCATGTAAACAATCCAACGGGATCACAGATTCTTTTATAAGGCTGCATGTTCCTGTAATAAATGGGGGGGGGGGGGGGTATACGGGCAATATAATTTTCTGAAAAACCTGCTGAGACAAAAAAAAGTATACAATCGTTTCAGTACAGCTTCAGTTCACTCGTTTATTTACACATGTGCTTTCGCCAGCATTTCTCCGTAGAACTAGTTTAGCTTGTAAGGAACATAGGAGGAAAATGAAAAACTGAAGGGAAATCCACTGCTGCAGCACCACAAAAAAAAAAATTCAATCAATAGACACATTTATTACACGCATACCTTTACAGTAAACACACAGTATTTGTTGATACAGTAAATGCTA
The DNA here is from genome assembly GCF_017976425.1 of Toxotes jaculatrix. Taxonomy (NCBI): domain Eukaryota; kingdom Metazoa; phylum Chordata; class Actinopteri; family Toxotidae; genus Toxotes; species Toxotes jaculatrix. The sequence continues at coordinate 4,411,677 of NC_054410.1, read as the reverse complement.
TGAATGAAGTGCTTCGTTTTGGCATTAATAAACACGAGTAGCTTACCTCTCCGTAATATTTTCTTGTGATTTCTATAAAGAAAAGCCTATTTACATTTTGTGATATGTCTCTTAAATTCATACTGCAATTAGCGACCATGTGCTCTTGATGTCCTTTCTTATGTATTTTGAGTTAGAAACGTGTTTAGTGAAAGCACCTTTTGTTCAGATATAATTGAAATTATTTTTTAAAAATTGTGATCTTTCGTAGTACTTTCAAAATCAAAGTATGGTCACAGAAGTGTAGGTGGTTGTTACTCACTTACTCCATGCCATTCAAAAGACATCTTGTGCGAGGGCAGGTGCTAATTTACAGTTACGCTCGCCTGCAGACATGCTGGATTCCCTCTATGGCCCCTGTTGCTCCTGTCTCTATCACAAGTGTTGGCCTGTATGTGCAATGTTTGGACTGGCAGTGCATCAGTTTGTAATGGTTAAATTATACTCGGGGTGGGTTCATACTAGATAAGTTTGGCGGTTTGGAGGAAAAAAACTCAGTATCTGGCACAATTTTTAAAAAATGCTTCAAGCACACAACGGGGAAGTTCAATCACATAACTGGCAACCAGATGCTGTGCAAAGCAAAAGCAAACAAAACATCGTTTCACACAAAGACCTCTGACTCATGGTGTGTAAGGTCTGAGTGGCACACAGTAGGGCTGCAATTCATGACGGGTGAGAAGTCATCGGACAGCGAGTGCTTATGTCGCCTCTTTCTTTTCCCTTTGGGCATTCCGGCGAATCTTCATCTCTGTCAGCTGGATGTAGCGGATGACATTGGTGTCTGGAAAACAAAGACAGGAAAAGGCTGATTTATTTCCTGCCCAGAGAGGAAATGGTACATCAATATGCTCATAAATCTTCCACTAAAACTGAACTCAGCGTGACACAGTAAAGTGAAATTAGTTTTTGGAAATATTTTTTCAGGGACTGCAAAAAAAAAAAAAAAAAAAACCCAAAACATGTTTTTGTTTCCACATGAAGCACAATACATTTTTTTTAGTTTATCCTGCTGGGCTTTTAAATGGTCTTACAGGACCAACACTGGCAGACAATTATGTTATCAAACAAGTGAACCATAAACATTAAGAAATCTAAAGTTATTGGACAATGGCAAAGCACTCATTTCAAAGAGATGAACCGTTTGAAGATCTGAGCTGAAGAGGGCTGTGGGATAAGGTCCAAAGCCTTAAGTTAACCTTGAATTTAAAATATTTATCACAGATAAAAGTGATATTTTCCCAGGGTGATGAATGAATTCCACCTTCCATTTTCAAGATCTAAGTCCTTCTTCATCTCTCTGAATAATCTAAATAGTCTGACAATGATCATTCAAAACAAAGACTTTCATGCACTTTAGTGTTGTTGTTTAAACTGATCAAAAGTAACACAATGTAAAAAGTATAGTTTAATTGTGTGTCTCATTACTATGGTCCCCAAAATTAGGCCTTGGCACCTCAAAGAGTCCCTGAGGGATTTCTGAGAGGTCTCCTGAAAAGAGAATTGTTTAATCACACTCTCCAGATGTTATAGCAGAAGAAGAAGCTATGAAGTGCAGTATGTTACAGGTATTCCAATGGCTGAAACTAACTCTCACTAATCTTTCCTATGTCACGAGCCTGCTGTTCCCTTCCTGTCCTCCAGTAGTCCCCAGTGTTTCCCACCATCAGTCATCACCTGACTTTTACACCCACCTGTGCACCTGTTTCCAATCCCCTAAGTAGCTCTCCATCATACATGCCTGTCTCTTTTCCTCGGGTACCAGCTTGAGTATAGGTCTTTTGCACAGAATGAATTTTTACATGTCATAGTGGAAAGACTGCACCTGCCCTTGAGCCCTTTACCTGCCTACACTGAGTCTTTACATCCACCTGGTTCAGGGAGGTCAACACTGCACCTTCCCAGGTATGAGATTGGACGTCAATTTTGGTTTGTTTTTGACTTGATTAAAACCTCTATCTAGAAAATGCAGAATGAAACAATCAGAGCAGCAAGTTCAAGAGGATTATTTAGATACCGGAACTCAGTGCCACAGTCTCTCGGTCCTGACCTGATGGCTCCTGTTTGTGTGACTCCTTCAGGTAGTACAGGGCCTTCTGGAAGTCTCCTAGGTGGTAATAGGCCACTCCGGATCGGTAAAGAGCTTTGAAGTTCTTTCCTTCCTTGTGTAGCACTTTCAGACAGTATTCCTTCACTCGTTCATAGTTCACCAGCTCCATTTGCAAAAGACAGGCTAGAATGGGGAAAAGACAAGACAGGAAGAAGTTACTGCAAAAAATCCAATGGTTGAATTTCATCATATAGCAGAAGTAGTCATGTGTCTGGTCAGGCATCAAACTACACTGGTCAAATCTTTAATAAAGAACTAATATCATGATTAATTTGTCAAGGGATGAATAAATGCCACCTACATGAAGTGAATGTCAAAAGAAAGTGAGGGGGATAGTGGGGTAAGCCTAAGAATGACTCATACTCTTTATGAATCATTCATGAGCTCTGGAGTATTCCCAGGATCTTTCCCTGTTGAAAAGAGAACAGATTAGTGTAGTGAGTGTGTGAAATGTGTGAGAGAAACCTCGCTTACCGGCCAAGCTGTTGTAACACTCCAGCTCTGCATTTTCCATGGCCCCCTTCTGCTCATCTGTCAGCGTGGTGGACTTGCTTATGGTGGGAAGGAGGGAGGACGGGGACTTGGAGCTGGTGTCCGGATCTCCCAGCACCCTGCACAGCCCCTTGATCTCCAGCAGAGCGCGGTGATACTTGCCAATAGCCTCTCTATACTTCTTATCCTTGTAGCACTGGGTACCTTGGCTCTTGAAGTCCAGCGCCCGCCTCACGACGTCGGCTGGCTCGTTGTGGGATGGCTGTTTCCACATCGACCCACCATGATGCCTCTGCTGCTGGAGCTGCTGCTGTTGCTGCTGCTGGTATCTGGCATCTTTGGTCCGGCTGCTGCTGCTGTTGGGAGGCTGAGCGCACTGCTGGAGCTTCGGGGATCCGCCGCCGTTGTCAGCGGGGCTGCCTCTGCCGCCGTCCACCCTGCCGTCGTGCCCTGTCTGGATCACGCTCATTTCGACGTTATTTTATTATAGCTGCCCTGACGCCCGGCTGTAAATTAGCTGGGAAACTGAAGCTCCTTCACTGCATCTTCACGGCCGTAGTCGCGGCTTCGCCTCCCCAGTGTCGCAGCTACGTCTTCTCTGTGCGCAACACTGCGCGATGCGCGCTCCACCGTTGTAGCCTGCTCTCGTATTTTTCCCCTCCGACGAGCCGATTGGCTGATAAATACAGGGCCAATGGTCCCATGGGGGTCGTCCAGCAGGAAGAGGGGAGGTTTGATTTCGTTATCTGTTTATCTGGACTTAATTTCATCATTAGTTTGCAAACTGGACACACTGTTCTATTTAAAATGCTTTCTTTGTTAATAATTTGGGTGGTATTTTATTCACTAAGGGAAATGGCAATCATGTATTTTATTTCCAACTGACATAAAACTCACACGAGTTATTATTATTTTTTTATTATAATTATTGTCAACTATGTCAAAGCAACCATGAGTGCTTTGAACTGAAGGGTGTAATTCTTGATAATGACTTTTTTATCATGTTTTTCTCTGTCTCTCAAATGCATTTGGAAATTCCAATATTTCAGCCTTAAACTGAACAGGCTATCTTACAGAGAAGGCCCTGAACATCGGCCCCCTCCTTCCTCTTAAATATTCCTCTCAGTGTCTCGCTCTTATCACAGATTGGTGGAATGCAGTCATCTCTACTCAGATGAATCAGATACAGATCATCCAGCCTGCCTTTCTCCGTGACTGCTCGCTTACTGCGCAGCCACTTCAGACAGAATCATGACAGGCTACAGTCTCTAATGACAGGCTATGAAGTCATTCAGGCCGGGGTTTTATGCAGGGTAATGGTGTTACGAGCATCTGTTGTGATTGGGAGTGGGGGCAGGCAGCCAGGTGATGAATAAGATCGTTCCCTTTGCTCTTACACAAGAGCTTCTCGTTTTGACTGTCGTTTTATCAACAACACTGAGCGTGTGTGAGCATGTTTATGCACATATGTTTAAATCCATCTGTCCTTTCACACTCACAGGGCAGAGAACTCAGCTGTCTGGGTGTGTCTCTGGAATTTCAGCTCTCTGGCGCAAATGCTGCTGATCAAAAACAAAGCCAAGAAAGCTGTTAAATATGACCGGTTACATAATCCCTATATACAATATCACGTGCCTTTAATAGGGTTCTAGATCAACAGTTGTTGCCAATAAAGATGCATACATGCACAAACCACACGTCTCTCTAACATAATTATACAATACAGTTTAATGGCCTGTATGAAAAGGAAGAGCAGTAGCATATAAGACGCATTAAAGGCTGTACTATTAAGTAAAATAAAAGTTCAGTGTAAAGTACAACTTCATAATTATGGACCGTGTATGTACAGTACTTACAGAGTTAATGTTCTTAGTTACTTTACACCAATATTTAGAAACATATTAAAACAGTGAGGTAAAATAATAACGTTACTACATTATTGTAAACTGGATTATTAAATGCCTTTACTACACTTTATTTATACACTTCATTCACTGAGCAACTTAAGATCAAGACTACGTCATCAAACTACGACCTGGGGCACAGCGCTGTGAAAACGTAATCTTTGTGGGACACTTTGTTGATATCATGTCGACGGTGGATTTCAGAGGTAGCTAATTCGGAGTTTTATTATTTGTTCAAAAGTGATTTTCAGCACTTAAAAAAAAAACGTTTGGTGATATTTAACAAGTCAACAATTTACGTGTTATAGTTGAACCCTTGAGATAAAGCTGCTTATAGCACCTTCCAAATAGTGCTAACCTAGAAGCTAATGTTAGCGACGATTAGCATCTCCGTCCCTTTGATTAAACGTCCGGTTCAGTGACAGATTCTTTACGTTTACTTAGAAAATAATAAAACGCACCGTCCTCCCTTAGAGTGTGTTTAGTAAAAATAACTTCTTTAGTTCTCTGATTGCTGTGTAGGTGGTTGTAATCGATGGTCGGCTAGTAATAAGTGGTTGCTAGTCCGAAGATGTACGAAGAGAAATTACAACTTCTCATCTTGAAGGAACAACCATTTGAAACAGGCTTTATTTATTTTTTCAGCCAAAGGCAACATACGCATAACACACTTATCCAAATATTCACAAAACATAACAGACAATATAGCATATATAACAGGTCTCTGTGCCCTGATGGTAAAGCCCTGATTGAGGCTGTTTTTGATGATGACTATGTATATATTATTAGTTCTCGGTGTAGTTCGTGTGAATTTATTAAAACCGACCAGCATTCAGCCCACGGCTTTCAATTACTTTACATTTTTTGCACAATTTGCAGACAACCTTCTCGGGATATCCTGGGTGGACAGTGGCTGGGTGCCGATTCTTAATCCTGGAAATGTACTGGACTATTTCTCAGAGAGAAGTAACCCTTTCTATGACCGAACCTGTAATAATGAGGTAGTGAAGATGCAGCGGCTCACTCTGGAACACCTAAAGTAAGTTCATCTTACACTGCTTGGTTTAGTGTTTACCAATAGTTGCACATGCATGAAAATACAGATGAAACACGGTATAACACATAGTGAGGGACATAATCTGTGTGTACTGTTAGCAAACAGCTGCTATTATTAACTACTGCTGCAAAGTTGTAATATTAAGTGACATTTGCCAAAAATATTGTTTCTCTCTCGTTTTCAGTCAGATGGTGGGAGTGGAGTACATCCTTCTTCATGCTCAGGAGCCAATTCTTTACATAATCCGCAAACAACAGAGGCAGTCGCCAACTCAAGGTGAGCAGTGTAGCATCTGATTAGACTGTCAGTGAAGAATTAAATTGTAGCATGCTGGTGAGTCAGAGGACAACATGCACTGCATCTACTGTTGATATCACAAGTAGGTGTGGTTTTTATTATGCTATATACAGTATAGCACTGAAAAATAAAGGGGAGATTGACTTAAATGTATCTTATGAAACTGAGTATTGACTGACTAAATATGTCCTGATTTTTGATTCTACACTCACGACTGGCGCTAAAAGTAACAGATGTTCACATAAACACAGTCTTGCATTTAAGGCTGTATTCGAAAATATAATTTACCCTTCTACTGTATGTTTTCATTCTCCAGCGATACCCTTGGCTGACTACTACATCATAGCAGGAGTGGTGTATCAGGCCCCAGACCTGGGAACAGTGATCAGCTCCAGAGTGGTGAGGACTGATAATATGATCCTACAAAATAACCATAGAACCAAGTATTATAAAGGCTGTGGATGGAGGATTTTGGTGTGGGGGATTTAATAGGAGTTTTAGAATGAGTGACATGAATCATATCTATTTTAGCTGTCTGCAGTCCATGGAATCCAATCAGCGTTTGATGAGGCCATGTCATATTGCCGCTACCATCCATCCAAAGGATACTGGTGGCACTTCAAGGACCAGGAGGAGAGAGGTTAGGTTTTGGCAGTTCCTTAAAATTTTATAGTATAGACATTTGGGTGGTACTCTCATGAGCAGTGGAATAACTCCTGTAACAAGACCACAAATATTACAAACAACAAATGGCAAAGTACATGAGTCAAGTTCAGGTTTTGAGATGACGACTTTGGCAAAATCCTTTGTTACAGAAAAAGCCAAGCCTAAGTCAAAAAAGAAAGAAGAACCAAGTTCATTGTTTCAGAGACACCGTGTGGACACACTCCTTTTGGACCTCAGGTCAAAATTTCCACCAACCTTTTACCAGGTACAGTTACACTGACTCAGAAGAGCTTTTAATGTTGAATCACTTTGCCCTATTCATTTAAATTACTTCATGGTGAATATAATTTTGGTTTTGTTTTTTTTTTTCCTGTAATTTCAGCCTAAGCCTGGTGAGAAGCCTATTCCAGGTACGATCTTTAAATCAATACATTATATTCACGTTTTATATATATATATATATATATTATATTCAGATGCTAAAGTTACGTAATAAATAGTGTCAATGTGTGGACGTCAGTTTGTGCTTAACTGCTTAACATGGAAAAGAATGTAAAGAAGATGCTCTGGTCTTTCTGTGGTTCTCCAGTTTTATTTTGTGCTGTTTGTGGGAATGTTAACACTTTACCATGGATCTACATACAACTGGCTGTGATATTGGAATATTGGCTTTATTTTACTCAATGTGAATATATGTCATCAAAAATGTAATGTATTATTCAGGTTTTAATATAGATGGAGTGGAAACAGAAGCCCAGTACCCACTAATTCCATGAGTTTTCCTGTAATTCTTATATTGCAGTCGAGGTGAAAAAGGAGCCTGAACCTCCCACAGAAACTGTAAAACAGGAGGAGAGGGAACCGGCCACAAAGTCCTCCGCCCCAGCTCCACCGAGCAAACCTCCTCCTGAGAAGAGAGCAAGGTTACAGTGATAGCCATACCTGTGATACTCTGCGAAGACGGAGCAGTGCGGTGAAAAGAACAGCAGAAACTGGAAAATGGTTCAGGATTGGGAGTACTTCTGTTCCCTTCCAAAACTGCAAGACGGTCTGCCACTCTGCTCGTTTGATCAGTTTACAGGATGCTAAGAATGAACTGGCACAAAAAGTGTCAGTGGCTTGCTTCGGTGCCAGGACTACTTTTACACTGTAACCTTAGTCTTGTACACTTGATAGGTTTGGCGTCATGGCCATTTCAGGGAGCTGTACTATGAACAGGAGTTCACTGTTTGATGTCAGCAGCGGTTTCACGGTGGTTGAGGTTTTTTGATGATAAGCTGACATCAGCATCAGTGTCAGCTTACTGGTGACATCAGCATAATGTTTGTGTTTTAGTGACTTCAGAGGACAGTTTAATTCCTAGTCTGCTTCACAGAGAGATGTGTCATAATGCATCATCTCATCTGAAAAGCAAAAAGCTTCTTGACCCAAACTCCTCTCTTTAATTACAAACACTTTCATCTGTTTCTGAAAGAAATACTCTGCTTTCATGTGTTTTTGTATTAAAATATATAAGCTGTTGCATCTGGACGTGTTTTATTGATGACAAGTCACAGTTTTCAGTCTTGCTTGATGAGTTTTTCCTGTTATGAGGTAATTTATTTTAATTCTGACTCAGTAACTTTATGCAACTAATGTGCTTAAACACAGTCCTAAGGTACTTGTCCTACCTGACTAATGTTGCTTAATACTTCTACTCCACTACATATATCTAACTGCCGGAGTTATTGGTTAATTTACAGATAGACGTTTTACTTAGAAGAAAAAAAAATACATGACACGTTCATGAAACACTGTGCATTGTTAAAAATTAATCCAATAGATTTCTTTTTTCCACAGGAGTACTTTTACTTTTGATACCTTTCACTGATAATTCTTTACTTTGACTTCAGGAGGATTTTGAATGCAGACCTTGGAAAATGTTCACATTGCTGTTTTGGTCCCTGTACACGTATCAAAGGAGGATCTGAGTACTTCCTCCACCACTGATGATTTTAGTCATATTTGAACAAATGAAATTGTGAAAGCAGCAAATGAATTTTAACATGGGAGAGTTTCATCAGCAGGTGTCGCCACTTGGTCATATTTGGTCCAATTGTCTGATAACACATATCATTACTACATTTGTGCTCTCAGCCCAGATTGCAAAAGAAAGCCTCTGACCCAGTATGCCCGGTTCTTCGGCCTGAGCCTGGACAGGTTCCAGCTGTTGTCCTACAGTGCTGGCTGACAGACAGGAAGGTTTTCTGTGTGTGCGCCGGACTCGGTCCAGATGTGGAAGTAGCATCTGACAGTCATGCTGTATGTGGGCCGGAAATTGGCCGCGGGACTGGTTATATATTGAGCCAGAAGAAACACAAATGTGCGGCCCAAGTTATTGACCGGAATAATTTTTCTATCTGGGAGCCATCACTGAGTTTAGTATATATTCAGGTCAAACGTGCACGGTCAGTCAGGAAATATGCATTTTCAAAAAGGCGAGGAAGCCGACAATAAAATTGCATTAAAGCACAGAGCAATTAAGTATATATAGCCTACATTTTTTTTTTTTTAGTGCAGGCAGTAGCTGCATCTATGGCTACCACGCACCGAGGCCACGAAGAAGAACTTTCTCGCAGGGCGTGGTGGGATACGAGTCTCCTCAGTGGAGGACTGAAAACAGTGCCCCAGCTGGCTGGCTAGCTGTAGAGAAGATGGCTGCAGAGGGGATTTTCAGGCCAGTGTCTGAAAACAGTGTACCGTTTGTCATGTTCGGCGACCACTAGCCAGCGTGTCACCCCGGTTGTTCCGTCGGTCGGTTCCATTCGGATTCGTCGGAGGGGATAAAGCAACATGGGGTCGCAGACTCTACAGATCCTGAGGCAGGGGGTCTGGGCTTCAATCACAGGCGGATGGTACTACGACCCCGATCAGAATACCTTCGTCAACGCGTTACATCTCTACATCTGGCTGTTTCTGCTATGTTTCCCCTTCACACTTTACATGGTGAGCGGTGCTGTTGTGTGTGTGTTTTGTTGTTGTTTTTTTACCACCTTATTACCTCGATGTATTTGTCGTTAACTGTCACCGACGGCGTAAGTTACCAAAGCAAGTGTCCGTTAGGTTAGCTGCCACAGGGTACTAACGCTCGGTCTCGGTCTATTATCTGGAGCGGAGACAATGTACTGTCTCATTAAAGTGAAGGGATAGCTCTACTACACTTAAAATAGTCTACAAAACCACCAAATTGTCGGATTTATTGGTAGATAAACCATATTCGGGTGAAGAAATGGACAGAATAGTGTTTAAATGCCTTGTCTTTTCAGTGTCACATCCACCAACTAGATTGGACCAGAATGCCCTTTTGTTTAAATTCAGTGTTTTTATCGCTGTGCTCCAGATTCGTTAGGATTTTAACAGTCGACTACACAGTACCAATCAGTGTAATCAGTGAATTCAGTGTTCCCTTCCCCCCTGTTATCTACTTGTTTTCCTCCTGTCGGTTGTGGTTTGCGGTATCACCAGTTTTCGGAAGCGACCAGCTGTGACTGCAAGAGCACAGCTGACAAGGATGTAACAGCAATCTGGCAATTTTAATGTCCGAGAAACGCACTCAGATAACTGGCTGGCTGTTTGTGCAGCTCATTTGTCCCAGGGGGTCTTTGTTTTACCGTTTGTGTGCACTCTTGCCCTCTAAACTGTCCAAAAAGAACTTCACACACTCAGTGTCAGTCCACTTTGTGCATGTGATTTATTTTTGGATTCATTTTGTAAAATAATTTCAACACTTAATCAAACAGTCTAAATCCAGACTGGCCACAGAACAGGTTCAAATGTCAGTGAATCATAGTGTTTTTCTGTAAATGTTCTCATGCCAGGAAATGGTCGTTTGCTAAGTATACTAACTTCTATATTGAGAAGCTGATGTTTCATATCGGTTTGTGGTTTCCGTTCTATTCCTGGAGTGGAAATAGGTTTGTCAGGCCTGTGGTTTATACTCTGCAGTTATTACAAACAGCAGAACCACTCTAACCTGTGGCAAACAGATGCAGGGGGGCATGTCTCAAGGACAACAGAGACGCAGTAGCTGGAGCTCAGACACCTTGTGGTAAACATACAGGTGTCAGATGATGGGCACCGTAGCAGCTGCTCCACTAAAAGATATATTAACATTTCCATTGAATGCAGCAGCTTTTAAAACATTCTGCCACTGTGCATCATAAATAACTGGTGTAATGTTTGCAATAATCTGTTAATCTATTTTTTCAGCTTTTGTCTGTGCAATAGTTGGTTGCAGTTCACAGGTTTGATTCTTGTTATTACCTGAGGTGAAGGTGATGTTTTCAAATTCCTTGTTTGACTTGAAGTCCAAAAAAACACAATAAAACCCAGATATTGAATTTACAACAACTATATGACAAGAAAAGCAGCAAATCTTCTCTTTTAGAAGACTGCTTGGAAAAAACAAAAAACAAAAACTGATTAAACAGCTTACCATTGCACTTGATATGTCAGCTGTCACTCATTATGACAGAATGTCCTTCACCAAGACATTGTTAATCTGCCTATCTGTTGTCATTTTGGATAAAAGCAGTTGTTAAAAAACAGTGAGGGCCTTTTAAAAATGCATTTCTCCTTTTATTATTGAAGTACAGACTTGGACAATAATATATGACATTACAATACACACCTTGGCCCTTGAAATATATAAAGAAAGCAAAAAGCAGAGAAACATAAATCATAGCACAATTAAACCATCAACCTGCTCCTTCTACAGCATCAGTTACCCTGTATAAGTTAATTTCTGCTTCTTCTAAACTCAGGCCCTGCCGCCAACCATGGTGATAGTGGGAATCTACTGTGGAGTGATCGCTGCCATGTTTCTGCTGCTGAAGACGGTGAATTACCGCCTCCACCATGCACTGGATGAGGGGGAGGTGGTGGAGCACCAGTCCAAGGAGAGTCAGGGCAGTAGAGGTGGCACTGAGGGGGCTAATGATGGAGGTGTTACCCGTCGGGAGGACAGCAACGGCCCAGGGTAAGTTAACGTCTTACATGGCCTGATGGTGGATGTGCTATCAGGAGATGTTGGACAAAGACCCTCCATGAGTGTGACTAAGCTGCTCAGATGCTGAAGCAGACGAAATATTCTGCAAAGATCATGTAGGAGTATTGTGTAATAGGTAGAGGACGTCATGCTTCCTGATAAGTGGTCACATGGAGCATGGTGTGGAATGAATTGAGTCATTTAAAGGTGATGTAATCTGGAGTTGTCTATCAGAGCTGAGGTCAAAGGTCTAGTCATCTATTGGGGACATGTGAAAAGACATAGGGTGCTGCAAGGAGAATCAGTATATTGCTTTAAAAGCTTCCAGACAGGGCAAGTCACGCCCAGCGGTAACAGCAGCAGTAACAGAAAGGAAAGAAATTTTAGTCAAATTTTTATTTTTACTCCATGAGAACAGAGGAATCAAATGTAACAAACATTTTAGGTAATGAAAGTTTTTAGATGATACACTCCATGCGAGCAGAAACTCCAGGGGACCCCAGGGAAAATTACTTTTAAAGTGATCAGATATTTACTTGTTGAATTGCGTTTGATTTTATCCACTCTATGGCTTGTGCTAAAGAGTGTGTTGTCAGGCTTTGTTTTGAAATACACTGCAAGATTAATGCTCGGTTTTGACACTGAAAGCTGTTCACATTTATATTATGCCCTGTGGGGTTCTCTTGTAAGCAAACAGAAGCGCTGTTTACATTCAGTGTTTCTCACCAAAACACACACTGTGTATCCTTAAGGCCAAACAAATGCATTTCCTTCCCCATAAAACATTTGCTGGCCCACTGCTGTGTTTGTTGGTGTGTTACCAACACCTGTAGACCAGTGATTGTACTGTAGTGCACAGCTGTCGGCAGGAACATGTATCGTGTGTGTGTAGACACATGAATATGAACTCACAGTGTATTACATGACAGAACGAATCAACATTAACATTTAACACTATCAGTGTAAATGTGTCAGGGTTGCTCATCAGTTAACTGGCACCAGTAAAAATCAAACTTAAAATATTAATATCCTAATTGGACAAAACTGTTCTTTCGTTTTCTTGATTTTCTTGAAACACATAATATTCTAATGCACAAAGACACACAGTTCAATATGCAACCCATTTATTATAAAAGACAAGTATGATGACAGTGAAATATGTGCTAATTAATACCTAAATTAGGGTAATTAATGACCTCATTAGTATGGGGGTTATGTTTAGTATGGTCATTATTTTGCAGGACTCAGTGTATCAGTTGTTAAATAACATTAACAACTGATAATGAATTACTCAAGTTGAAAAAGTAATTTACGTTGATCAGTTACCATGAAATAACGAGTACTGTTTCATATTACAAAGTATAAGCCTTATGGGTTTTTGGTTTTTTTTGTAAAGAGGCTAACTCTTATTCAGAGGGAACAAAACCCAGAAAGGTTCTAGCGTTTTACTGCCCATGACTCGAAGAGGTGACTCATAGTCACATTCCAGAGGGAGTGCTTAGCAGGACGCTGAGAGAGGGGAAAGGCAACAAGAAAAATGAGAGCTCTCGACCACAGGAGCAGTCACAGTCGCAGCTTTGCCCACACATCTGGAGTTACATTCCAGGTTGTTTGAGTTTACAGTAGAGAAGACAGGCCGAGCTGAAGTTGATTAAGGTGTTGTTGTGCCACCACCCACTCATTTCCCCTTACTGGTCCTTTTTCCAGTCTCCGTTCATCCGCACTACATGTTGTAGTTCGTTACTCGGAGTGTTTGTGTTGTGGTTTGACCCGTTATGAAACATTTTTGGCATATGGAAATGATTTATAGACAATCCCTGGCAAGTTATTTGTTTCAACATACCAACTGGTTAAACAAGCACGTCCGGGCTAAATATAGGCTTGGAGAAAATCTACATGGATGCTTTCATCTGTTTTTGCTCCTTCAGTTGAGTTTCAAAGCCCATATAAAGGATGTCAAATAGAGTCCTGTTTGATAAAGTTACATGATTTTTTTTTCCGTTAGATTGAGTCAGTTTGACTGATTGAAGGGAAGCAAATGAGTGACATTTAGCAGAGCTGAGTACCAGTGATCTGAGCAGGATGAATGGCGCGTTTCGCTCTCGACCATCCATTCAGATTCAAGGGAGGGAGAGCTCTGTGCCTGTACTTGTAGTACAAATGTGTGCATGTGTTTGTGTATTGGTACAGGGACCCTGGTGGGGGTATTGAGATGGCAGACTTCATCAGGCAAGAGACTCCGCCAGTGGACTGCAGTTCCAGGAACTCCTATATTGGGATGGAGTCGAACCAGCAGGTAAGCAGGGCACTGGTTTGCTGCAAGCTGCATACCGTACTGGACTGAATATAAAATGGACCCTGATTGTAAGACCCATCCCCTCCTTTCCTTCTTTGTAGGAAGTGTAGGCAAGTAAGCATAAATATGATATCAGTAATCTTATTTGACTTACTCAAAATAAAATGACTCCCTATTTAAAGGCACCAAAATACATTGTGTCAAGTGCATTTCCTTCCTCCTAAAACCTTGTAAATTATCAGTGTGTCTTGTATAAATGTAAATGTGAAAAATCTGTTTGTTCGGGCTTCTAGATCTGTGATAAATAAATAGTGGACTACGGTTTATAAATAGAACTGACTTGACTTCATACATACTAATGTTCAAATTAATGTGTGTTTGCTTTTGAACAAAAAACTGTTTCTCCGTTTCAGACTTAACTACATCATCATCCGAAACCTTCACTAATTGATGTCACTGGTTTATTCACAACATTGTTTTGTAAATCACTTGTGTTACAAGTGATAAATGATCAGTAAACTGCTGTGACCCGTGTTAAACACTGTTCTCTGGGAACAGTGTTTAATCTTCTCACAAGCAAGCATAACGCCCTGAGTTCTGACAGCTTTTAAACCTCCTCCCATTTTAGTGTCATGTGCTCTGTGCTTACTGTAACACATCTAATGTGCACATAAATAGCCAAGAGAAACCTAAGGAGGAAAAGTACAAGTTTAAAATGATTTGACTTTTATAAATGCTGGACTAGAAGAAGGAGCTGCGTGTGTGCGTGTGTCTATATGTGTGTGGGGAGTTTTCATTAGGTATGATCCTCACATAGCTTGTTGTCAGCAGATATCTCCTTTAATATTCAAAGTTATTTAGCCGTTTTATTCTGTGAGATATATTTAACCTCTGAATCCTCATGGGTGCCGTGTCTTTGTACTGTGTGTCCTTGAGTTGCTAATCAGCCAGCATGTTCTGCTCAGCTGCTGTGTACCGAGTGTAAAGGAAAGCCAAAACTTTTCTCTGCGGTGACAGTGAAGAGGCGCCGGCTGTTTGTAATACACAAATATAGTGTCTTCTTTGGGATGTTGTATTCTTTAATGATCACACACATTTGTCAGTTTGCTTTTATGAACACTGTGCTACAGAAATTTGCTTTTGATATCAGGACCATCTTTTTATTCACATTTCAGATTGCGTCCACCCATGGAAGAGCAACAGCTGCCAAAGGTAACTGTAATCACCCACTACCTTATCATGTATATTAAAATCATTTTAGGAGACATTGTGCTCTGTGCCTGTGTAACATTACACATCTTCCTTGCCACCCTGCGATGCATTGTCTATTTTTAGAATCACATATCTGACCATGATCACCCCAGCTGCCCAGGAGATGTAGTCTGACTCAGCATTGCCCTGACCTCAACAGTCACACCAAGATGAGGCAGCTTTAGACAGGCACTGCTGAGTGTGTGTGGTGAGGGGGGGGGGGAGTAATCCACTGTAAGACGCAGCATGGGAGTCATTGTCCAAGAACTCTTTACTGGAATACTGAGAAGAAGACAATAAATGAACTTGTAGCTTTGCCTTGGGTCCATTGTAGCGGGTGTTGGAGTAAGGCGTCTGTGTCATCTGAATAATTCAGTGAGTCTGTTCAATGCCATTCTAATTAGCTGGCAGTTATGATGACAGGAAGTGGTCTGAAATGGGACAAGGCCTCTGCTGGGGTTTAGCTTTTTAATCTTCTTCCCATCAAGGGTTCAGTAGTCAGACTGTCCATCACAAACTCCCACTAAGTATGACCACTCTGAACAAGACTTGCAGAATTCGAGGAAGGCTGATTGCAAAGTTCAGTCTGAACGCATCTTGTCACATCTTTGTTTGAAGGTTATCTCGTGCAGCCATCAGGGCATTCAAGAAATCTGTTCAGGACAGCTCATACCTCTTTAAGTTGTTCCAGGTATACAACCAAGGCCACTTCTCAGAACCAGTATTTCTTAGAAGATGGCAGGGATATCTGTTTCTTTATCCTCTGTGGAGGCCAGTCATGTGTGGGTGCCCAGGGATAGTGGTTGTGAATGTATTAATAATTGACCAAACCTGTCATCCTTTAATTGGTTTCTTCCTATCTTTGCAGGAGATGTGGGAAAGACCTCAGATGACATGAGTTTGACTCTTGTTGAGAGCTGCAGTCATGACCATGGTAAACATAATTGGAATTCACACATAAGCATAAAGCTGTTTTGTGTTAATGACTGTGACATTTTAACACCCTCCTTATTGTTTGTAATTTCTTGGTGTCCATTTAGATCTGCTGTCAGACACGAAGATGTACTGCCTTGTTCCCAATGACTCCTTCGCCTCCTTGCAGCCGTCAACCTCCTTGTGTCCCTCAGAGCTGTCCAGGGAGCCTGCTGATATCTGTAACTCTGCTGCTTATCACTTCAGCTTGTCACACTCCTCCTGTGACACAGAGGTGACCACTCATGCATCCATGCAATCTCAGACCTTTAGGAAGGAGCTCCGTTCTCGGGGCCTGCCTCGGACCTCTAGCTCAGCCGGCTCTGCTTTCCCTGACCCGTGTCTACCAGACTTTGCTCTGTACCCTCCACCCAGAAGAGGTGGCCTCGACCCTGTGTGTGAGCTGGAGGCTGCCAGACCACACAGGCCAGGGGTGTGTGACAGAGAGGGAGCCGAGCGGGTCTACCAGCAGGATCAAGCTGTGCCCTCCACCTCTGGAATAGAGTGTTACAGGCACAAAGAACAACGAAGAGTTGCTCGCTCAGCCTCCAGGGAGGCAGGGGAAGGCAGCTCAGGACTGTACCAGGTGGAGGTGGGTGGTGGTGGGAAAGGCTCTGGTGTAGGAGGAAAGTCCCAGGGAGGGGAGCGCAGTGCTGATAGCCTGAGGAGCCTGAGTACTCGCAGTAGTGGCTCCACTGAGAGCTACTGCAGTGGTACAGACAGGGACACCAACAGCACTGTCAGCAGCTTTCACAGTGAGCAGACCAGCTCTACACATGTGGAGAGCCTGCTCTCGCTTTCAGGGGATGAACGTGCGCGGGACAAAGGAGATGTTTCTGCTCTTGCAGATGGTAGGACTACGAGCCTCGGCAGTGTTAGCTCTCGAGGTCTCAGCAACCTTCCCTCCAGGGAAGCCAATAAGAACCCTCATGCCAATGAGCTGACTGCTAAACAACCTGCTGAAACATCGTCTTCTGCAACCCAAGAGCAGGTAGACCCTGGCAGGTGCCAAGACGAGCCTGGCCTCAGGACCAGTGCTGATGGCTCAACAGGTGTTGCTTGCACGGAGCAGGAACAGGCGAAAGTCGACATTCAACCAAAGTCAGCCAACATTGTTCAGAGAACTTCTTCCCTGTCGACAGGGCGCAGTGGTCGCCGGCGGACTGGCAAGAAAAGGGCAAGCAGCTTTGATGCCAGCCGTCACCGGGACTACATATCTTTACGTGGCATGGCCAAGCCTTGTAGTGCTGTGTTTACCGGGGGTGGAGAGGAGGACTCCAGTGATCAGAGTGAACTCAGCTGTGCCTCCAGTCTCCACTCCACCCACCACCTAAGCACAGACAGCTCATCTAGTACGACCTCCCGCTCCTGCCACTCACCAGAGGGCCGCTACAGGGCCCTGAAAGCCAAGCACACTGCAGCCAGTGCAGCCTCCTGCTCCTCCACGGTAAAAGCTGCGGCAGGATCTGAGGCGGGAGTTCGAACCGGAGGGAAACGGCGCACATCCCGCCGGACACCCAGCACAGGCAGTGCCAAAACGCATGCCAGAGTGTTAAGTTTGGACAGTGGTACGGCTGCCTGCCTTAATGATCCCAGCCGCCTAGGAGCTCCAGCTGGGCCTCGGCCCCTTACCACCTCCAAGTCGGACCTGGAAGCCAAAGAAGGGGAAGTCCTTGATGCGGCATCCCTGCTGGGTCGGGCCTCCCAGCTGGAGTCAGTGACCCGCTCCAGAAACAGTCTGCCCAACCAGGCAGCTTTTACTGAGCCTCAGGATGCCGCTGCTGCTTCCCTGCGGGGTATGTACCACACACAGCGCTCTAACATACTGTACACATTGCATTCTGTCTGGTTTACTACCACCGTTTTGATGACTACTGCACATTTTTTTGTCAGTGTAGTGACATGAATCACAAGAAAGGTTGTGTTCAACCCTGTCCACATTCAAAGGTGCAGATTACCCAACTTGGTTATTAAATTATCAGCAGAACTCTGTTGCACTGATATGGTCCCTGACAGAATACAGGCACTATTATTTGTCTAGGTTTGTTTGTTTTTCTTTTTTCAGATTGGGATTGTTTAAGCAATAACTGAATGATGATGCTTTGGATGTATATTACATTGAGTGGAAGTCAGATATCATGCTCACTTCACAGGTTCCCTCAGGCTCTAGCAGGAGCGTAATGATAGAACTCACAAAATTGAGAAAGTTTTGGGTGTACTCCTCCAGACGTTAGACTTCTTTTTGTGTGTGTGTGTGTGTGTGTGTGTGAGTGTGAGTGTATGTGAGAGAGAGCGCGCGCCTGCGTGTGTGTGGCTGCATAGGGCATATTGTCTGCCTTGCTCATTCAGTGTAACCATGGTGAGTTTCCATGGAGTGACAATCCTGACCCAAGCATAGTGTTCCCTGTGTAGATCACTATTAGCATGATGGCACAGTGTGTGCTTTGTGCTGAGGTTAGACAAACAGCAGCTCTCTTATTAGTGTCATACACACTGTGTCTAATAGACGTTCCCTCCCCCACATTCTTCAACCTTTCAGGCTAATATCTTGCATTTTACTGAGTTCTTATCTGTCCTGATTCTTATTCTTTGGCGTTTGTGTGTTGTGAGCATGTTTTATGATGTTGGCACTTATTGTTTCTTAGCTTTCTCGAGTGTTCACCTCCTGGGATATACAATATTAGAGGCAGGATATGCTTGGACATGCCAGCTGTTGTCCAGAAACATCTAATAATTAGTAATTCTCGTCGGATCCCCGCGGACTTGCTTGATTTCATTCATTTATTTATTTACCTCCTGAGCCTGAGCCAGCGAGGTCAAACACATGGTTGCATTCGCTGACATTAAAATCTAACATAGCATTAGCTGGTTGGTAAAAAGTTTCCCTGACTTGAAGTTGTCAGTGCTGGTTATTGGTGGGAATTTGTTGGACATGGGAAATGTTTGTATGCTCATTCTTAAACCACATGGGATTATTTGCAGCAAGCTTAAGTATATCTTTAGTGAATAAATAGCATGTTCTTTCTCATACAAAATAAATGGTAAGCAAATCCACCCCTCCTTAATTTAATACACTTTTTCAGGATTTTATCACTTCACTCTCACTTTACTGTGGCTAATGTTAACTAAATTTAGCTAGAGTTATCTCACATCAGATACACACTGTTGATTCATTTTGCAGCCTTTTAGTGGTTTTATTACAAGAATGAAATGAGAACTAAATGCACTGGATCTCACCCGCATACATATTTGTTTTTCTTCTACTTACAGTCGTGTTCCACTAGCTCTTCTCCAGACTGCCCAAATGTTAATGTCATTACAGTGAGACTCTGAAACCTTTGCTCAACACCAGATAATAACAGCAGAGGGGGAGATAGTAGCAGAAGATTTAGAGACAGGCTGTAATAAGAGGGAGGGGCATGAGATGCAACAAAGGTCCCCAGCTGCACTGAAATCACGGATGTCATAACACAACTGCTAGGCCACCACTACACTGTGTTTCAGTGTTGTTCTGTCAGTCTTGTTGTAGTGGATGTCTGTTTTTAAATTGCTGCCCTCACTTTGGAGTGAAACTCCTCATTAGTAGTCTGAAGTTCACGCAGCAGTTTCTTATAATTGTTGTTGCTTTGTCTTTGAAACGTAGCAGAGCCCCAGCATAACATAAGGGAACATCACATCCTACTAGTGTCCACATAAAGCTCTCAAAAAAAAAAAAAGCAAACATCCAATCTGACTGGCCAATGATGTCTCTCACCATAACAGCCCCAGGGAGCGAGGAGACGGTCATATTTCGGCGTGAGCGTAGCACGTTTCGTCGGCAGGCAGTGCGGCGGCGACACAACGCAGGGAGTAACTCCACCCCACCCACCTCTCTCATTGGATCTCCTCTCAGGTACGCCGTGCACGGAGCAGGGAGTCATCTCTGTCGTTGTGTTGCCTGGTGTGAGCATGTTACCAGGTGCCGCTCTTTCCTGTCCCACATCAACACCAATTTGCGTCTTCCGCTGTGCATGACATCAAGCAAGATATCATCTATCACTGGATGGGTGTCTCCACTCTGCATGTGATGTCTCTGGTCCTCCTTATCTCAAGACCTCACTCTTTTCATCCTGTTATCATACCATCTAATCTTTTAAATTCCACTTTTTGGGCATGGATCAAAGAATGGAGTCCTTACAAACTCAAAAGCACAAGGTCTAACTAATCTACTTGGCTAACATACCGTCTCCTCTCAGAACTGTGCATGATTCGTTCATTAATACAGACGTCTTGCTGTATCACATTGCTTCGCCCTTTCGAGCGACCTTTCTAAGGAGAGAGATGAAGATGATATTGATCATTTAAAAAAATCTAAGGTTTAAGTCCACAGTCTTCCCCCACAGGAATTTAATGTGTTTTTGTTGTTTTTAACTGTGAGAGTTCCTAGCTGCTCCTCAGTGCATTTTTAAGAGCGCATCTTTTTACACCAGTTACACATAAGGTCGACACTATAACGCACAGGAGAAAGGTACTTTGTTTTCCACTAGTGATTTTCTTTTAACAGATTTTCACAAATTTGTAATGGTGTCTGACAATTTTTCCTGCCGTTCGAATGTTTTGTTGATGCCTCACTGCACCAGTTCAGAGTAGTGTAAAATGAGGAGTGTCTCCAGCACCCTTATCAATCCTTTTACCAACTTTATGTCAGACCTCTTTGGACAGAGCTGTGTTGTCATTTTTTCTGTCCAAGGTGGCAATGACCTGACATGACCACTGTGCTGCAGAACACTTCAAAATGAACAGTCACCCCTGAGGTTGTAGTCTGATTAGAGTGACCATGCCATAACTGAAAGGTCACAGGCAGCAGCTTGTGTGTGTCCCTTCCTGTGAATTTAAAAATAAAAATTCCTCAGAGTTATATCTCAAAAACCCATTTGATCACTGCGTGTGAAGTGACAGCACTGTAAAATAATATTGAAAGCTCAGTGTTTATGTTCCACTGGTCTTATGCTGTGGATAGACAGTATATCTGGATCCTCTCAGGTTTGTATAACTCCTCCAGTTTTGTTGTACAACTGCCAATAGCTCTTCACCTCTAGCCAAGGCTCTACGTTTTCCTACATGTATCTGACAAAGTCACATTTCTAAATGCTGAGCCTTGAAAAATGTTTAGCAAGGAAAACAAATGTGCAGTCTGCCAGGGGTCAATAAGCTTGCAAAATGCAAGATGCTCCCTCTTCCACTGATCTCCCCATCCTCCCCTGTCCCTTCACTCCCTTTACTTTTTGGACGTTCCTATTGGTGCACTGGACACCTTATGCTGTGTCACATAGTTTTCCACCGTTATGACAACTTAAAATAAACTTCATACAATCATTTTAGAGAGGAAGAGATCTGTGTAATACTACTCTGAATTCACTGATCCAGTAGTGATGGAATTTATCAGCATCACTGAGGATTAGTGCCATCAAAAATTTGAGGGGATATACACTCTGGGTAGATTTTTTAGAACACATTCTAATCGAACGTGTGAAGAGCTAAGTGACTTTTGCAATGATTTATATCTGCTTTTATATTTTAGAAGCATCAGAAAAGGTTTCCTAATCATTTCATGTCCAGGCTTTACACTCAGTGTCACAAATCTCATCCGTGTATGGTGCCTCCACTATGGCAGCAGTGTGTGCATCCCACCACCTGCAATCCTTTTATTGTGAAATTACCTGTCTCGTCTTCCTTCCCCTGTGATGATGTTGTGTATGAGCAGTGCTCCCCTGTCCTCCACCGCTTCTCATTTCCCCCCCTTCTCCCTTCTCCCCCAACAGTCTTCAGGAGGCTCTCAGCCAGGCCTCCCAGCCTTCAACTTCCCAGGTGAAAAGTCAGCCATCCAGAACCCCGTCCCAGGTGACCGTGCTGAGCGCAAGCGCCTCCCTGCTGGCCAGGAATGGAAGCACACACCTGGAGGGTTCTCAGGACAAGGCCTCAACCGTTGGCGCTACCAGCTTGCAGGATGACTTTGGTAGGGAGCGAACTAAGAGAGCTGAGATGTTACGATAAAGGAGTTTCTCATGGAAGAGTGCTGCACTTGTAGTTTGTGGGCAGGTGGATCCATATGGCAGATTTGAATCACTTGTCATACACCTCTTGTTTTGACTGTGTTGTTCTGGTTTTATATGCTTTGGTTAGAAAGTTGCTTCAGTGGCTTTGATAGTTTGGAATTGCTTTAAGGGAGCTGGTCACAGATATGACCGTTGCGGTCCATCATAGCGGAGCACTGTTATCCATGCTCCATTTATCTGTTTGTGGTGTTGTGTCTGTAGCCAATACTGTGGCCTCACTTGCAGGTGGACGGTGCTGACACTCAGTGTCACTGATTGCTGTTGGTGCATATAGATAAGCAAGTTTTGCTGATTTCCCTTGAGTGTCAGTGAACAGAACTGTGAAAAGTGCAGGTTTTGTAACAGCTGTGTGACGCCCTTCCTCTGAACCAGTGGTAAATGGATTACTACTCCTACTCATAATTTGGCTTGGACCGGATTGGTGTTATGAGACACTTGGTGGTCTTGGCGGAGTGTGTTTATGTGCTTGTAATCTCACAGCATTAATAATTCTTGTCTGTCTGTATGTGACTTACCTTCTTCGACAGAGTCTCAGTTTTCATGCACCACTGATGTAAATGTGATCATGAGAACATGGCGTTACTGACCATCTGCCCCCAATTACATAAAGCATCTTAAGAAAATATTTTCCTGTTGTTCTCTGAGGATTTCCTCATAAGAAATGCATTGCACAATGGGTCATGCCTCAAATATCATTAAATAAATAGAAGTGCCCTAACAAATTCCTGAAAGTGCAGTTTTTGTTGCACAAACATCCCTAGCAACAGAAACAAAGGAAAAAAAACTGCAAGAGGAAAATGTACCAAAAAATATTTTATTATCTTATTCTGTCTCTTCTTGCCATGATTGTTAGTTCAGTCTTACCTGTGCAGCATATTTTCTTCTGGTTCATGTATAGAGTTAGAGTTTTGCTTTCTTTTTCTAACTTTTCCCATCATTACCTAGTAACCATATTATTAAAAACAAAAACAAAGTTTTGATTGTAATCAAGGTCACTTTAACCTGAGTGGGAATGGTATTACTGTAGCAATATTTTTATATCCTCCTGTACTGTGAGGACTCATGCAGTGTTTTAGGAATTCTAGAAATCTGTACTGTACATTCACTGGAAGTGGAAAAAATGACAGAAGAGAACAACTTTACTTGAGTTATTCTCATAATCCGTGAGATACTATGTGTAGGATTTGTGGACTCCCTTGAAATAAGCCTTTCCATCAAGGCTTTTTGTCTTACTTCAGTGGTTGAGCTTCATAGCCACTACATTTATATCCCACTTTCATACCTCATCACAGGATAAAATGAAATAAATCTCCACAGAGGTACAATGGGAACAAGCTGACTGCTTTTCAAGACAAGCAGGAAATGACTGACTTGCTTATAGCCTCTTTGGGAGGGGGCACATTCACTCAGTAATCCCATTAGCTCAGGTGAACACAGCAATATTGCCAAAGCATCTAATTCCCTGCGTGCAAACATCTAGTTTAATGAAATTATTCCCACAGACAAAGTGAAGCTTTGCTTGTGATTTCAGTGGACTAACTGTGCTCTTCTCTTTTTGTCATGTTTTTCCAGGAAAGCTCACGCCCTCCTTATATGAGGCTGCTGGGTGTGACATGTCCCTGGTCAACTTTGAACCTGCAACCAGACGAGCCTCCAATAACATATGGTTAGTGTCAAACTGACAATCATCTGATTTGTTTAGTTGGATTTCAGATGATAAGCTACACCTCTTTCTGCTGTTAAGAGCTTGTTGTGTTTTCTCTGACAACCTACCTGTTTCTGTAAAATGTAAACAAACAATGTTTAAGTTCTAAATTGTTCTTGATTTAATCACTGATAGATATAATTTGGTGTTGAGATGTTGTCCAGTTGCTAAATAGTTAAACACGGTATCTGGTCAGCTGTGTGTTGTTGTTGCAGAAGCATGTAAATCGTGTCAGGTGATGAACATAGTAGAGGATTGTAGTATTGCTAAGGGTTATGTACACTGTTAGTTACTTAACTGAATTAGTCTGCTAGCTAGTCAGCTAACCATTTATTTACATTTACTGGACTTCATAGCTACACTTTGGTGAAATGTGTCAGTCAGTGCTGCTTTCATTCAATGCTGAATATCCCAGATGGCTTCCTTGATTCAGGTTTACAAATTTGATAAAATATGTTGTAGCTACTTCCACCTTTAAGGATTTGAAGACCATAATACATACTTAAGTGATGCTTGGTCAACATTGGTTGTTTTTAAATGTGGTCTGTAAACAAATTGGCATGTGAGAGACATTTTTTTTTACAGAACTCTATAAAAACATGACTGTACAGTACTAAGGGAAAGAAAATAGCCAATAGGCTGTTTAGTTTGAGGTCACCAGGAACTGAATCATGATTTAATACAATAAGTGTAGCAGATGCTTTTCTCTCATCAGTGTTCTCATTGTGTCTAATGCCCTGCAGGGACACTGACTCCCACCTCTCCAGTTCTACCTCAGTTCGCTTTTACCCTCATGACCTGGTGAGTACCCAGCCAGTGAGCTGCTGTTATTGTGTGTGTGCGTTTGTGTGAAGGAAAGAGCTAGACTTACAGAGAAAGGCAGAAAACTGACAGACAGAAACAGCGGACATACAGAGACAAAGAACATTACATTTTCAGTTCTGCATGTCTGCTTTGCATATTCCTGCATATTATTCCTGTTAGTTTGAACAGTTCCCTTCTCCTATTACTTTCCTTTTCTTGTTACCTCAAACCAAAAACAAATATTACACCAGTTTGAGAATTACTCCACTGGTCACCAGTTCACTTCTGAATTTATTAAAAAAAAAATTCTTTTTTTAAAACCCAATGTTCCTATCTGATAAAATGGTTTTATTTGAGCAAGAAAGATGTCTTCATCCATCTGGCTCATCTGTGTAACAGCCAAAATCAAATCTTATTTAAAGAAAAGGTTTTCTGATTATATTTTTTGTTTGTTTTTGTATCACTCTCTTTTTACGTTAATATTTATGTTTACTACTCTTAATCATGTTTCATTAAGCACACTGTCATTGGTCAAAATGTGGAATAAATAAGTTTGACTGACCATGAGACAGATTTCCCTCCCTCAGATCCGTCTTAACCGTCTGCTGACAATGGACCCAGAGCTGCTAGAGCAGCAGGATGGTGATCTAAGCCCCGAACTCCAGGACGCACCACTGGCCCAGGAGGACCCTGTAGCCACCGCTGCCTCTGGCAAAGCCAGGCAGTATTACCGCTTGTGGCTTCTCCCCTATCTGTGGGTCGGCCTGCACTTTGATCGGCTCACACTACTGGCACTGTTTGACAGGTAAGTGCTGCACAGCTAGCCGTCACCATCATCATCACCATCATCATCATCATTATCATCTTATTTTGATAAATATGAACAAAGCACCAGGTAGCTTTATGTTATGCTGGCCTGATGTTGCATTGGGAGATAACTTTTTCAGTTTGTCAAACCTCATTGCTCCAATAATAATAGTGATAATAATAAAGCAGACAGGGCATGTTGGAAATAAAACAGTGTTCATGAAAAGCATTTTAATAAAGAAATGTTTTTAAAAGTGATTTAACACATTGATTCTGCAAGCCTCAGATGAGACACTATTTTCTCTCCCCAGTTTATTATTTAGATTAATAACACAGGTGTATCTACTGATTAAAATTCTACCCAGCACAGCATTAACCATTTATTTAGTCAGCTCAGTGCCACTGAAATCAGGGACAGGCTGGCTGCAGCACAGAAGTATGAGACAGCGATGTACACGTAGTACAACAGGTTGCTAAAAGATTAATCAGTCACACTTTAAAGTCTCTCAACTGTAAGCATCTCCCGGCAGGTTATTCAGAAGAGCTGGATGGGATAATGTAGGCTTATGTATTCACTTCTGTCTGAGCTTTAAAAACATTCAGGAGAGATTTAACAGAAGGCAGTCTTACTGTCTGTGTACATCTGAAATTTACAAGCACAAACTTGTGCTTTTGAGAAGCCTTTTCTACTGTATCAAATGTTTATGGCAGTCAGGGTCATGCAATGCAGGGGTTTGCCTCTTGCCTAAAACGACAAGTGAGTTTTCCTCAGCGCCCATCTCATGTGGAGTACCACAAGGTCCTGTCCTAGGCATTTAATTTTTTTATATAATAGAAAATATAATGTCCCTCCTCTGTTACAGAACTTGTAGCTACAGTACATACAGCTTCATAAGACACATAATATGCAGCTGTGTGGCTCCACAGATTCTGTCAGCACATTAACCACCACTACTGGACCCCTGGCTGTCCTCGTGTCCTCATTTGACAACCAGATCAACCCTGTTTTTAGATCTAGTGTGAAATTAAAATAATTTCTCTTGTTAAAGAATTTGGAGTCCTTGTTTTTGTCTCTTCCAGACTTGATTACTGTAATTCTCTTTATGTTGGAGTCAGTCGCTCACTTAGCCTTGTCTCGCCTGCAGTGCATTCAAAATGCAGCTGCAAGGCTCCTCACTGGCACCAAGAAGAAAGCTTGCACCAAGAGAAACTTAGAATTGATTTTAAGGTTCTTCTTTTCTTTTTTCTTTTTTTTTTTTAAAGAACTACATAGTTTGGTGCCAGTTTATATCTCAGACCTCTTCAGTTCTACCTTCCTGCCCCTTTGACATACTAACCATTCACTCCATGCTCCCTGCTAAAATCCAAGAATGGCTGAGCATTTTTTTCTTGTCCCCAGAAGCTGGAACACTTTGTCCCACTTTGGTCTTCCTCTTTATACTGATATTTGTAAATCCAGTCTTAGTGCCTAATTTTAGAACAACCTTTGTTGTACCAATGTTATCACAACCACATGATTGCTACTATGCTGTCTGTATTATTGATGGAGTCTCTATTCGGATATATTTTCTATATTTTTTAGATTAGATTAAATATTTTTTCTTTTCTCACTTCTGTTGGTATTGGATGATGTTTTTCAAACCTAAGGTGACAGTAAGCGTTAGGGAAACTGAGCATTATGTTCAAGAACGGACTCTTGTCCTCTGTTGTTACAGGAACCGTGAAGTTTTGGAGAACGTGCTGGCAGTGGTTCTGGCTGTCCTCGTGGCCTTTCTAGGTTCGGTGCTGCTGGTCCACGGGTTCTTCACCGACATCTGGGTCTTTCAGTTCTGTCTAGTCATTGCAAGTTGCCAGTATTCCTTACTAAAGGTGAATACTTGAGTTAACAGCACAACTTTGTTGGATGTGACCTTAAGAAGTGAAACAGAGAACCACTGTGACAAAGAAGCAATTGATTTTTTTTTACTGCCGTGCTGAAACACATGATAGCAGTTTTTCAAAGTTTGTTGTGCCTTTAAGGGAATTCTTGATGCTCAGAAATGATTTAATTCTTTGCTTCAACTGAGCCGTTTGCAATAAAGTAGGAATGCAGTTGCAGTTAAAGGTAAATAGCAGACATTATTAGTGAATTCAGCTGTGTCTTTCTTTATTGACAGAGTGTCCAACCAGACTCCTCTTCCCCTCGACATGTAAGTAATTACTGCTCATAAATCATTTTTTCATTCTGACACTTTTGGTGCCATTAAAGTTTGGGGAGTTTGTGTCTTAACCTTGATGCTCATATTCTGAGTAGTGATCATTATATTTCTGAATAGCTCACACAGTGAACAACCTACAGTCAGGAGGGCACAATTAAAAAAAAAAAATAGCATTTAGACAACAGAAAAACACTTACAATGTTAGACTGAGGGTAGACAAATCATCTCTAATATGACCCGTAGTTATTATTCAGGGTTTTGTCTCTCTGTGGTTGCAAATGATGTTGCTTTTCCCCTGTGAGTTTGTGTGTTCCTCCCTCCCTTGCGTCAGTAGCCTGCTCTGAAACGGCGTCTTTTATTAATGCAGCTCCTACTCAGCTGCAGACTCAAGCTTTAAATAGCTGGCCAGAGTTTTAGACCACATCTCGCTCTCTCACTCTTTGTCTGTATCTCCCCTTCTCTCCCTCTCCTTCCACCTCTTCCCCCTCGCGCCGTCCCCTTTTCCCTCACCTCATCTCACCTCAAGGACCTCTTCCCCTTTCTCTTTCATAACGTTGTTGGCATATTTTGAAGAAACCTGGTATATTTAATGTGAGTGTTGGTGCGTAAACTGTCAGTGCTCCGTTCAGGGAAAAAGCAGGGCAGCTCATAGCCTGTTGGAATGAAACCTGCTCACAGCAGACCTGCATTCTCCCTCTCTTTTGAAACCTTACACTCGATTCTATTTCTGTTTATACCTGTGTCACTGTCCCCATGGCTCATATCCACTGATGCTATTGAATTTCTTTAGGGACAATGGTCTTATTAGAATGGTCATTTTAATGAATTATGCCGCTGATAAAATTTGTTGAATGCAGTTATAAGCAGTGAGGACACACAGAAAGCCACTTTCTGTCTGAAATGTATCGTATACTATAAGAAATACTGTTTGCAGTTTGGTGTTTTCAACTTCCACCTCATTTTAATATGCAGGGTATGTGTTCTGAATAGTGAGCTGCACTGTACCACAATGAGACAGTTTCTATAATGAACCATTTATATCATCATACCCTTGTGCCTGCAGGGCCATAATCGTATCATAGCGTACAGTCGGCCTGTCTACTTCTGCCTGTGCTGTGGCCTCATTTGGCTGCTCCACTACGGCAGTCTGAGGACCACTTCATCCCGCTTCACCCTGTATGGAGTTGCACTCACCAGCTCCCTGGTACTCGCCTCTGCCAGGGACCTTGTCATAGGTAAGGCAGCAGCCAAGTGTTGTAGGCAGCCGCATTTCCCCGGTGGCATTTATGTTGCAGTGATATTACTGATGATGACATAAAATGACAGAAAAACCGAGAAAAAAACACAGCAAGACAATATATAACAAAAATAATTGTTCTTAAAAAAAAAAAAAAACAGCACTTACTATTTTCTTTTTTAAATGAAACTCATCCTTATGTGTTTGACAGCACTTTCATGCATGTTTCCAAAAAAGATGCATGAAAGAATTCACTACATTTTAACTGCTTGCTCAGCACAAGAGGCAAATTGAGTTCCGGTAACAAGATCAGTAGAGCATCCCGCAGAATGGTTGGAAATTGCAAACTGTAAATGAGTCACACTCTCTCTTCTAAGAGCAATGTTTATTCGTTCAGAGAATATTAACACTGCCTTTCATCAAACAGCAATCAACATTATTGCTGCAGTTGCCCCTGGAGACATGCCACCGTGCACCATTATGAACCAATAATATTTGTAACTCACAGTCAAAGATGCAGAACAAAAAACTCCAAGCCATTGTCGTCTGTATTATCTGAAACCTGATGTCTGGAAAATTACAGAATTTTAAGATTAAAAAAAAAAAAAGTGTATAAACTGACCAGAGTTTAATTTCATCACACTGTCACCTTGTGTGTGTCTCCCTGTAGTTTTCACTCTGTGTTTTCCCATCATCTTCTTCGTGGGGTTACTGCCACAAGTCAACACATTCGTAATGTACCTCTTCGAGCAGCTGGACATCCATGTGTTCGGGGGCAATGGTGAGTGACTTGTAGACGCACAGCTTCTCTGCAGGGGTGACTTTGACCTCTATAGCACGAGACAACAGACACTCATAGACGGTTTTACGCCTTATATATTATGATAGGGAAGGCTTCATAAGGGGCCAGAGTACTGATTTGCATTCTGCCCAGCCCAGTTCCTGTCAGGTTGAGTGGTCTCATTGTTGACATCCTCTCTGTGCTCTCTGCAGCCTCCACAAGCCTGCTGTCAGCACTGTACAGCACCCTGCGTAGCATCGTCACCGTCGCTCTGCTTTATGGCTTCTGCTATGGAGCTCTGAAGGTGAGAGCGAAGCCAACTAAGCATCTAAATCTAATCTAGATATCATCTGAGATCCAAAAGTCTTCTTCGACAGAAAAATGGTCTAGTCATGCTGTAAAACTGTGTCCTCTGCAGCTGGTAAACAGTACAGTTTTTTAACCGCCACTTCTGATTGAAATTAGAGGACCTCAACATTATAGCAGCATTAAAAATTTAAGATGTTTGAAAACAATGAAACACAGAAAATGCATGATAAATTCACTCATTCATTGCAGTTGATTGCAGTTGATGGAAAAATGAAAAAAACAAAATGATAAATCTACTTAAACCTTTTCTTTCCTTGTGTTTCAGGAGACTTGGGAGCCTCATCACATCCCTGTGTTATTTTCTGTCTTCTGCGGCCTCTTGGTGGCAGTGTCTTACCACCTGAGTCGACAGAGCAGCGACCCTTCTGTCCTCATGTAAGTTTACAGGCCTTCACGACAGACCTCTGTCAGATAGTCTTTGTAGTATCTGAGTTTTAGTGACTCTCAGAGAAATACTTGCCTTAGTCTGTATAAAAATTCTGACACTGGTTCTCGTATGTGTTGAGTCCACCCATCTGGCACTTAAGTAGGCAAAAGCAGGTCACCGAAAGTATTTTCCATTAACTGCTTGACCCATATCAGCCAGAGAGAAATCCATATTAAAGAATAATCTGTGACTTTACTACTCGTACATACGCTGTGGATTATCTCAGATAGGGATTTTCTTAGTATTTCAAAAATGCTTAGTTCAAATAGCTTGAAACTGCTCACACAATAGTGGTAGTGTTAACAATGAGTGATTATACATTCCCTCTGAGATAATTCACCCACAGGAGATTCATGGTATTTGAGGCAGCTAATATTTCTGCTACTTGCTTTACAGCTCGCTGATACAGTCCAAGATTTTGCCCAATTTAAAAGACAAAAACCCAGAGGACCCTTTGTCAGAAGTACAGGATCCTCTACCTGAGAAGCTGAGAGGCTCAGTGGTGAGTTGACCTTCATCCGTCACCTAATTAAAGCCAGGACTGGATAATTACTAGAAGAATGGTCATTTAAGATCGTCATATACACAATTACCGTTGTTACAGCTGATCTGGTGTGCCATGTTTCCTCTTATAGAATGAACGTCTGCAGTCTGACCTGATCGTCTGTGTGGTCATTGCTGTCCTTTACTTTGCCATCCATGTCAGCACAGTGTTCATTGCACTGCAGGTATGGAAGAATATGTTCTTATCACTGAAATGCTGAGCCTTTTTGTGGGCGTTCTTATGCATGTAGGAAGATGCTTAGTGAGTATAAGTATTCATTTTCACTGTCTCTGTGACCCTCAGCCCTTCCTCAGTTATGTCCTGTATGCTCTGCTGGGGACTGTGGGGTTGCTCACCCACTACCTGTTGCCTCAAGTCCGCAAGCAGCTGCCCTGGTACTGCTTCTCTCACCCTCTGCTGAAAACAAAGGAGTACTATCAGTTTGAAGTCAGGGGTGAGTTGGCATCACTACTTTGTCTTTTAATCAGGCCTAAAAAAATCTAAAAGCTATTTTTAATGTGTTTTTTTTTCCTTTGATCAGCCAAATGCAGATTGAAAAACGTTTTTCTGTCAGTCTCTGTTTTATTTACTTCTTCACAGTGCATGTAGTGTGTCTACATTGTATTTTATAATTATTTTTGACTAGAGGGACAAGAATTACAATAATTTCTCATAACTTCCGTTTTGTCAGATGCGGCTCACGTGATGTGGTTTGAAAAGCTTCATGTGTGGCTCCTGTTTGTGGAAAAGAATGTTCTCTATCCTCTCGTCATTCTTAATGAGCTGAGTGGCAGCGCCAGAGAACTCGCCAGCCCAAAGAGGCTTGATACAGAGTGAGTCCTCCAACATCTTTTTATCTTATTCCTAATATTTCTGTTATTCTGTATTTTCTCTAAATGTATAACTTAATATAATCTAAAGAGGCTGATCATGTTCTTTTCTAGCATATTTAACAATATTTCTACCTGACTGTTATTTCATAGTCTGAAAACACAAGCCTTTGAAATGTTTAAAGGAATAGTTTGACATTTTTGGAAATACACTTACTTGCTTTCTTGTAAAGAGATTCATACCTCACTCTCGTCTGTAAGTTTAATATGAAGCTAGAACCAGCAACGAGATAGCTTAGCTTACCATAAAGACTAGAAGCTACAATTTGTTGTTTTGTACAACAGCTTACAACTGGCCTCTGATCGACTGTTTTTCTTTTTTAAAACGTCCTCCAGGGTCGGAGCTCTGATGATCACAGTGGCAGGCCTGAAGCTGCTTCGTTCGTCTTACAGCAGTCCTACCTACCAGTATGTGACGATCCTTTTCACCGTCCTTTTCTTCACCTTCGACTACCGTCATCTGTCAGAGACACTGCTGCTCGACCTTTTCCTCATGTCCATTGTTTTCAGCAAGGTAAGAAGAGGAGTATATAATGAGCTGTACAACTTTCATTGTTCTTATTTTGTACAAGAGACATTCTACATGTCTTAAAAGTCTTCTAAAATATATCATACATATCATATCATTTATTATAGTTTCATTAAAATAATTCATACTGCCCAGTTATTTTGTACAGGTCATGGCAAATTATGACTACTTTTATAATGCAGTTAAAGGAAGTGGTACTTGAAGGCCTCCACGTCTTCACTGCGTCTCCTTTTTGATGTACTCTCCCTTTGTTTTTGTACAGTTGTGGGAGCTGTTCTACAAGCTGCACTTTGTCTACACCTACATCGCCCCGTGGCAGATCACATGGGGCTCAGCTTTCCACGCCTTTGCTCAGCCCTTTGCCGTGCCTCGTATCCTTTCACTGCCGTCTTTTATCACAGCGTATACTGTACAGTGTGCACATGCACTGCTACAGCGCTGTTGTAAATCCTGCCTTTGCGAAGCTGATAATGGCAAGTTTTTATGTTGACTCACAGTTGGTGTTTGATTAGATTAAACTATAGTGAAATGTGCTGGAAATGGTATCGTAAGTGTATCTAAATGTGTAATATTTCATCAAGCGCCTCTCAAATACACAGACAGCACATCAGAGCAGCGTGCACATTTTTCAAGTTCTCCTTGACCTGAGGCTCTCCAGACTCTGCCATGCTGTTTGTCCAGGCTGTAGTGTCAGCAGTCTTCTCCACTCCCCTCAACCCTTTCCTGGGCAGCGCCATCTTCATCACTTCCTATGTCCGCCCTGTCAAGTTCTGGGAGAGAGACTACAAGTAGGGAAAAAGAAATTTAAAATGCTATTCCACATTCAAATCTAATACAGTTTCTGTGACTGTGCTTTTGAAATGTGTGATTTTTAATATTCTTTTTCTTTTTTTTTCCAGCACCAAGAGAGTGGATCACTCTAACACTCGGCTGGCCTCTCAGCTGGACAGAAATCCAGGTGAGGACATAATATTCAAGTTAAATCTCCCATTACAGTTTGTTATGCCAACATAAACTGTTCTTTGCACTGTTACTCTTAAGTTGTAATAATTCCTCACTTCCTTCAGCTATTTGTTTATCATTGAGACAAATTGGGCGACTCAGTGCTCTTATCTAAGTCCTGCTATGTGATTTAGAACAAGTATGTTTTTACAAGAGAAAGCTTTAAACCCTCAGTCTATCCCAGGGATGCCAGTGCCTTAAAATGCTGTAATCGTTTGCAATGTTTTTGTAATTTCTAATTTCCCTCTTCAGGCTCTGATGACAACAACTTGAACTCCATCTTCTATGAGCACCTTACTCGCTCCCTGCAGCACAGCCTGTGTGGAGACCTCCTCCTGGGCCGCTGGGGAAACTTCAGCACTGGGGATTGTTTTATCCTGGCCTCCGATTACCTGAACGCTCTGGTGCACCTTATAGAGATTGGCAATGGCCTTGTCACCTTTCAGCTGCGAGGGCTGGAGTTCAGAGGTGAGACGAGAACACGTGGCACAGATGGAAAAACATAGCACCAAATCTGTCAGAAGTCTGGTGACGACTCGCTTCCACCAGAGCCCCTTAAATTACTAATGAACCAATGTGTGGAAGTCAAATATATGCAGGTTTTCAGAAAACAGAACAGGCAGGCATCTTATCATCATTTTATTTGTCCAGTGGTTAATAAAACTCTACCGCCTGTTTTCTTGAGGAGGTTAAACCAAACCTCAATTCAGTCAATTATTTGCAAGGTATTAGACCAAAGTCTGGACCAGTTTCTCAGCATTTTCCATTTGTGAAAGGGTTTCACCGTAGTAGCCAGTCCAGGCGTGCTTTATCTTTCTGTGAAAACCACCTGTGTGTGCTTTATCAGCATTATTTTGTGTAGCTCAGCCGACAGTGCTTCTACACAACAAACCTGTGACACACTGTGAACTTTTAACAGGACTGGAGACACTGAACCTGTTGATTTCTACTCCTCAGGAACTTACTGCCAGCAGAGGGAGGTGGAGGCCATCACTGAGGGGGTGGAGGAAGATGAGGGCTGCTGCTGCTGTGAGCCGGGCCACCTGCCTCACATTCTGTCCTTTAATGCTGCCTTTGGGCAGCGCTGGCTGGCCTGGGAGGTGCTGGTTACCAAATATGTGCTAGAGGGCTACAGCATCACTGATAACAGTGCCGCGTCCATGCTGCAGGTGTTCGATCTACGACGCATCCTCACCACCTACTACGTCAAGGTTAGCGTGGTGTCACTGGACTGTTTAAAGAGCAGATGCACATTTATGTGATTTATGCATGAATACAATGCTTTGTCTCTCTCTGGTCTCAGGGTATTATCTACTATGTGATCGCCTCCCCCAAACTGGAAGAGTGGCTGGCTAATGAGACCATGAAAGATGGCCTGCGAGGATGTGGTGAGAGGAACTATGTCGACCTCGATCCCACCTTCAATCCCAACATTGACGAGGACTATGACCATCGGCTCGCAGGCATCTCCAGGGACAGTTTCTGCGGGGTCTACCTGAGCTGGATCCAGTACTGCAATTCTCGAAGAGCCAAGGTAAAGCTGGATTATTGTTCCCCTAGTCTCACAGACACCAAAACACATTGCACTTATTCAGCTATGTATACATTATACAGTATATCTATTTAGTTTACAGGGATGATTTTGGCTCTAAGGATCCTATGTGCTTCACAGAAGTTTGATTTTCATGAATCTTTCTTGTCGCTGCTTTGTCTGTAGCCACTGGACAGTGAGAAAGACTCAGCTCTGGTGCTGCTCTGCTTCGGCCTGTGTGTGCTGGGAAGGAGAGCTTTGGGAACAGCAGCCCATCATATGTCCAGGTTATTCAGTAATCTTCCTCATAATAAGTCAACCTTTTATAGTACTTTAGGTACTTAGATGTAGTTCACTTATGTAGGACATACAAGCAAATATGAAACAGACCAGCAATAGGACAAAAAAGTATAATATATAAGACAAATGAATAGTGCAAAAAAAGACAGTCTGCTCAGCATGCTCATACATTTAAGGTGTTTTCTTTCCTCCTCTCCTTTCTGTCTGTGCTGTGGATAAACAGTTTTAGTCACCTTTTGAGTAATGCGTACAGGTCTCTGCTCTTTTCTTTCCATCACAGCAATCTGGAATCTTTCCTTTATGGACTTCATGCATTATTTAAGGGAGATTTCCGCATCTCTTCAGTGCGAGATGAGTGGATCTTCGCGGACATGGAACTGCTCAGGAAAGTCGTGGTTCCTGGAATCCGAATGTCTCTCAAATTACACCAGGTGAGACTCCGCAGGTGTCATGTTGTCAGTACCAAATGACATTGCCTTTAGCCTCGTTCTCAGGGTTAAACTTGGAGTGTGATAAAATTCATGTCCACTCTTTGTCAGGACCACTTCACATCCCCCGATGAGTACGATGAGCCGGCGGTTCTTTTCGAGGCCATCTCCTCCCACCAGCAGAACCTCGTCATCGCTCATGAGGGCGACCCAGCCTGGAGGAGCGCTGTGCTGTCCAACGCACCATCACTCCTCGCCCTGCGCCACGTTCTCGACGAAGGCACCAACGAGTACAAAATCATTATGCTCAATCGACGATACCTCAGCTTCCGAGTCATCAAGGTGGGCTCTACAACAGATTTTAAAACTCTGACTCATTGATCGCCATTAGTTCTAAGACACAATATTTAATAAGAACTTGCCTCCTGTGCTGCAGGTGAATAAAGAATGTGTTCGAGGTCTTTGGGCAGGGCAGCAGCAGGAGTTGGTGTTCCTGAGAAACAGAAACCCAGAGCGCGGGAGCATCCAGAATGCCAAGCAGGCTCTACGCAACATGATCAATTCTTCGTGTGACCAGCCCATCGGTTATCCAATCTACGTATCTCCATTGACCACCTCCTACTGCAACTCACACCCCCAGCTTGGACACATCCTGGGAGGCCCCATCAGCATTGGAAATATCCGTAACTTTGTTGTCAGCACCTGGCACAGGTTTGTAATTCTGCTATAGTTGCGTGGTGATCACAAACATAAACGTTTTCCTTCCTTGGTCAGGTCCCCCCTGTATATTTCATTCATCTTTTCCTTTGATATTTTTAGGTTAATCTGACTCTAGTTAAAACATAATATTTATATTTTCCCTCATAGGTTACGAAAAGGCTGTGGTGCAGGCTGTAACAGTGGAGGGAACATTGAGGATTCAGATGCAGGGGGGCTGTCATGTGGCAGTGGGAATGGGACAGGTGGGGACTCCCAGCAGAGCTCAGTGTCACAGGGTGGGACCTCTGGACCCGCCCCCCCTTACTCATACCAGCCGCACCCTCTTGGTAAGAACTACTCTGACAACTACTCATATTAAGAATACTTTTTGTGTTCAACTCAGCATAGGTCGAAATTTCACTGGAGCTGCCCTTAAAAATGATATACAGCACTGCACAGAAACGGTTGTGTTTTGTATTCAGTAGCTCTGGAGCAGATTGATTTCAGCAAGGTCATCTTGGGCTGGAGTTGAGATGTTAAGATTTGAAATGAGGCTTCTGTTATGAACTTGAGATGTGTAGTTTGAAAGCTTTAAGGTATTTAATAGCCAGGAAAAGTCTAATTTAAGAGACTTTTGAGTTGCATTATGGGAAATGTAGGATCCAGTGTTCTAGGAGCTTGACCCATACTCGGTACTAAAATCCATGATCATCTTGCCCTCTACTGCAACAGTTTTGACTCTTTTGACTCTTCTTTTTTATATTTGTCTCCAATCCAAGTCTCCAAACTTTGAGCATATTTTTCATGTGGTCTCCTCCTCCTCCCTGTGGTAAGGCACCAGTCACAGTTCCCAGTCCGTTCAGTCGGGTCTGGTACGCCACTCTCCTGCCCGAGCCTCTGTTGCCAGCCAGTCATCCTCGTACCGCTACAGCAGTAGCCGTCACTCCTCCCTGCGCACCTCCACCACAGGCTTGGAGCCCTGCCGACGCTCCTCCACCAGCCAGTTGTCTCTGCGCACACTCCCCACCTCCCTGCAGCTCCGGCTGGGTTCTACCTCCGACCCCACCGGCCCTTCCGCCTCCCTGTCCAGCCACAGCATCCCTCCCTGCAAACGCCACACGCTGGTGGGCCTTCTGGGAAACGATGGCCTGTGCAGCACCGTGACAGATCCCCTCAGCCAGCATCACCACCACCATCACCACCCGCAGCAACACAACCCCACCGTCTCCACCGTGCGCAGAGATGACATCTCCTACAGAGTACAGGTTGGTGCAGGTTATGGAGAAATACGCTGGAATGAAATCGCATCCAGAAAACAAAAAGAGGATTCACATAGTTGCATTAATCTACATCAGTTCCCTCAGTTCAGTGTGTCAGTTTAACCTCCCTGTCTCAGATCTTTAGCTCACTGACCGATAAAAACTGATACTAAAAAAAATAATTTGCAACAGTCTTCACAAATTCTTTTTATGCGTACAATCTAAATATGGGCCATTTATATTGTTTTAGTATTTCCTCCATGTTTAACTCTGAAATTATATTACTACTCTGTTGAAATTATAATAAATAAATAAGAGGTAGAACTTTGTTCTGTTGCCTTGGGTTCTTGTCATCTTAATCACAAGGCTACAAGAACGTCCTGAATTAAGGTTTCAGGACTAAGGTTAATGGATAAACCATCTGCACTTGCAACCACACCCCTGAGTTTGACCTTATAAACTATATTTGTACATCAGTCATCTCTTTATAATAATAACAACCCTCAGTCCTGCTGTGATGTATAATTTCGTTGTTGTTGGTTCCGTAATTTGGTCCAGATTGTGGATGTGAGTCAGGTGCTGGAGAACATCAACTTATCAAAGAGGAAGGAGCTGCACTGGCCTGACGAGACCATGAGACTGAGGGCAGGACGCACCTGCTGGAGGGACTGGAGCCCTTTAGAGGGCATGGAAGGACATGTAAGTACTTTCTAACAGTTGTTAATGCAACAGTATCACCAGGTTTATCTTTTCTTATAATACATGGACAGCTGTTTGTCACATTCATTCAGCTCAGACACCAACAAGTACTCACACAGTCTCTGACCTCATATGCTATAAATGTGATTTTGCTATGATTATCTTGTTTGTACTTGTGTCCCATTTTTTGGCCTCTAACACCCTCTGTGACCTACTTGCTCTGCAATAAACGCTTCATAAATTTGATTGGATGCTTCCTCTCACAGAGCTGCCTCCTCTGTTGCCCTCTGCAGGTGATTCACCGGTGGGTGCCTTGTAGTCGAGACCCAGCCAATCGCTCCCATATCGACAAGACCATCCTGCTGGTACAGGTGGAAGATAAGCTAGTGCCCATTATTGAGACTGGGATCATTGAGTTGGGTGCAGAGGTTTGAGACAAGCAAGCACACACATCGCACACACACACATGCACACACACACACACACACTCGTGTGAAAATGAAGCCAGACCTCTCTGGCTTTCAGCAGGATGCAGGAGCCTGCAGACAAACAGGAAACGGGAGCCCTCCCCCCTCTCCCGTTCCTCATCACCGAGGGGGAAAGGAAGCCAGGGAAACGTGCAAGCAGAGGCAGAGCATACATTCATCCAACATCCTTTACTGCATCCACATACATCCACAGTATCTGCCTTGCTTTGCATCTCAGAAATGCTGCATGACAGTAAACAACCCTTAAGTTAAGTTAGTTCTTGCTACTGGTAATTAATTTCTATGCATTTCATTGACTATTTTGTTGGCAATTCTGACAGAGTTGAGAGTAACAAGCGTTTGGAGATGATTTTTTTTGTGTTTTGTTTGTCTTTTAATGACTTGCCAAATAAGCCTGGCATTGAATATCTGCCATGGTTTCACACACATGAAAGCTTTTTTTTTTTTGCTGCCAAGACGACAGAGAAAGTTGCGGTGCAGAACAGATTGATGTCAGAGACTTGACGGTGCTGTGCTCAACGAATTTCTCTGTTTCATTGTTGTCATTCCGTTTTGATTAGTTTGAAATTTGCAAGATTACTTTACGCAAAGAAAAAAAAGAACTTGCACTACAATTTATGTTGTTTAATTTACAGTGATGCACTACAATCTTTAGACAATATCACATTTTATTTATTACAGACTGAATGGCCATGGTTATCGATGCCTTGGGAATGAAAAAAATGCAATCATCATCCTGTTTTCAGCCATTTTTATTTTACAATTTTATGTTTGATAAACTTGAAAATAACTTTTTACTGTATATGATTATATCTATATCTATATAATATATATATATTTACACAAATATATATATATAATGTAAATGTATAAAAGATTTTGTTTTCAATATTTATTACTGTGAACATGGTATTTACACTTTGTTACATCCTTTTTTTTCTTCTTCATTTTGGGACAAAGGTTAATGTATTAAGGACCATTGGTTGAAAACAAGATGCCAGATTTTTGATGGACCGTTTCACTATTTAACTTAATTCTTTTCTATATGGAGAAATAAAAGTTTGATTTATTGCTGACATCTTTAATGTGCCTCCTCTGGTTGTTTATGCATCATTTTATTGATCCCTCCAAGTCATTTTTGATGTCTAACAGATTAAACTAAAGAAAACACAAGCATTGGAGCTTGATTTTACAGCTGATGAAGCAGAAGCTGAGTCATCAGCACAGACATGACAGAAGAACTTTAAAATGAAACTTGTGATGAGCAGGTGCGGGGAAGTGATAAGGGATTTTATGAAAAAAACATTGCTGTGGTTTCTGTGGCGTTTATGGAAGAGTAAATCATATGATAGTTTCACTGTGCCCATTTTAATACCCTATAAAGAATGGCTGTTGTATAACATGAGACAAAACTGATGCCAAATACTGTTCATGTGTGAAGAACCTGCATTCAAATCTGGCACATGATTTTCCATTAGTCCTTTTTAAAACTGTTAGACTGTATGTGTATATTTCTTAGTGTCACCATTTTTATTGTTTTTAGCATATTATAATTTAGATAATATCAATCATATTACAATAACAGTGCTGTAAATACAAATAAATTACTATTACTAGATTATCCCACACTTGGGTACTAGTTAGATTAAAACGACTCATTTCCAGTCAGTTGTTATTGAACTCTATATACACGGCATAAACTATATACAGTACAATATGTTCGTTTGCTTTTCAAAGTTGTTCTTATTAATGGTGTATAACTGACATATTTTCTAAGAAATCGCAATTCACTGGAAGTCTACTTTTCGCAACAGCGATAAACAGGTTCATGCTTGTTATTGCTCTTCAAATCACATGACCGTTTACAGTGAAGCCCCGCCCACGCGTCTTCTGATTGGCTGCTGAGCGAGAATTCCTACCAACGGTTTTCCCGACGTCATATATAACTGTCCCACCGACTCCAGGCAAGGATGTTCATGTAGTTGGTTCGTCGCTGTGCCCTTCTCCCACTGTACAACAACACAAAAGAAAAGGTAAAAAAAAAGTCTCTTGTCTTTGTCGGGTTTTTGTCAGAATTTATGCTGCGTGTGCGCGTTTTTAGCTCTGTCACATTCTCTGCTGTTGAAAAGTTACTCGTTTTGTTAGCTTGTTGTGCTACCAGCTAGCGAGGTTCCAGTGAATGAATACCATCATCACGTGACATCCAGGCTGTCAGGTGGCATGTTAGTGCTGTTTTTCTGACGATTTGTCGTTGTTCGGTGCCACCTCACGGTCCAGCCACTACACATAAATTTATTCTAAGAGTAGGTTTGTTGAGGAGAGATTTTGTTCTCCCTGTCATCCCTCCAGGAGTCCCCACAGAAGGCGAGGAGATGTATCGGTCGGTCCTCTTAGCCCTGCTCGGCCTTAGTCTCGGGCTGGTGAATGCCTTTCCTTCCCAGGAGCCAGACAGTGGGAAAAACTGGGTGGTTATCGTAGCCGGCTCCAACGGCTGGTACAACTACCGACACCAGGTGAGAGGTGTAGAACAGGGAATGTACGTGATAGTGCTACATGAAACCACAGTGTCACCTTGCCAAGTGCATGACTCACTTGTTTTCTTCTATAATCCGCATTGGTTTTTGATAAGATCTGCTTCACCCTCAGATAAGTCACTTCCCCATTCACAGTGCATGCTTTCCGAGTTTTTTTCCAGCCTCCTAAAAGGCTGTAAAAAAAAAAGAAAAAAAAAAGACTGTGATAATGTGCAGCTGACCTCTACTTATTGCTCTCTTTTCCTCTCAGGCTGATGCTTGCCATGCCTACCAGATTGTCCACAGGAACGGCATCCCGGATGAGCAGATAGTGGTTATGATGTACGATGACTTGGCTCAGAATGAAGAGTGAGTTGGCGTTTTTGTTTCTGTGAGGCTGGTCTTTGTGATACAGTGACTTCTTCATTCCTCTGAAGTACTTAAAAACAAAGAACATTGTACGTTGTTAATTCTTCACTATATTCTTCCTGTTTTGCCAGTCTGTAGAATGCGTACATACTTTTCAGCCGTAATTATCTTGAACACAAAATCATAAGTTTTGTAAATGCTATATGACACGCTTGATTGTATGATTTCCGGATTTTAATCAGTAACTTTAGAGCTCAAGGAAATGTAAAAAGAAAAAAAAAAGGTAGTGGAAAAAACATCTTCACAGAATCCAACCATCAGTCAAGAAGATATTTGACAGACTGATCCATAATGAAAATAATAACTTGCAGTCGGATTTGTCAGACAGAGAAAAATCACACGCTTATGTTGGCATTTCTTGTGTTGCTGTGGCATGTCAGCCCCGTGTCGTACATCGTCAGAGCAGGCAGCATTGTAAACAGGCCGAGTTAAAGAGACCCACTGAGAGGAGTCACAAGGAACTAATTTAAGTGCTCCTTCAGGACTCTGACTTGGAGTTATGTTACTGACATGGAGGAGGAGCGGTAGTCAGAGTGAGGATCACAGTGACTCACAGTAATACACTACCTGTACTTGACAGTAATGGTTGCTGGGTTCAGTATGGACTTGTCCTTTTGTGTCCCAGTCTGACTAATTCATTCTTAGTCCTAAACTTTTTATACTATATTTCACTTTGCTACTGCATGTTAGGAGCTTAGATTTTACTTAAATCCTACAAACCTGTTCCAATGTATGGAAAAAGGTTAATTGAACGTCTAGATCAAGACTGCTTAACCAGGGCTGCAACTAACAATCGTTTTCATAACTGATTAATCTGTCAGTTAGTTTTTATTACTCAGTTGTGAAAAATGCCAATCAATAAGTGTCAGATCTCTCGTTGGCATCTTCACGTCTCGTATATTCAGACAAATGATCTGAAACTAAAAAAGATTTACTTTACGGTGTTGTTCTGCTGTTTTTAACAGTCTGCACATTTCACTGCTGGCAGTATTGACATGTATCCATGTCTGAAAATACCTTGACATAATGTAGGTCAAGTTTTAGAGAAAAGTTATGCAACATTGATTGCTTTATATTTGTATCACGCTCTTGTACTGCTGACATCATTATCAGCTTGTATTGGATTGTAGTTAATAAATAACTTGTATTATCACATCACAAACAGTCGTGCAGCTCACACAACTTCTTCTTATAAAGACTGTAAAAGTCAATGCCCACTGATACTGATAGCGGAAGCTTTTTCCATTTTTCTTGGATTTCCTGCAAGGTATTGATTTTTGTGACGGGAGATGATGGTCGCACTGTAACACCGCAGTTATATAAACTTTAGCGGCTTTGTGTTGAGGAAAAACCTGAAATCCATTGGAGTTTATGGCTCTCACCTGATCAGTGAATCATACATTTTTTTGCCCTGCTGTCATCATGTTTTTTTGTCAGCCATTTGCACTCCCCTCTGTAAATCTGAATCATTTTTTTTCCCAGGAACCCCACCCCTGGGATATTGATCAACAGGCCAAATGGCACAGATGTGTACAAGGGAGTTCCTAAAGATTACACCGGGGATGTGAGTGAAATATTTGTACAAGAGTGCAAATCAGAGCTGCAGTTCTCCTGACACTTTGACAGACTGTTTGAAGAGACTTTAATGTTAGAAGCAAGAGACGTGACTTCTGACTGGGTGTTTTTTCTGCAGGATGTGACCCCAGAAAACTTCCTGGCCGTGCTGAAGGGCGACTCCTCAAAAATCAAAGGTGGCTCTGGAAAAGTGGTGAAGAGGCAAGTGACAAACCAAAGCAAGAGACGGAGTAGTGAATCTGGCACCTCACAATAGAACAACACAAGATCTGGTTTATCAAGTTTTTTTTTTCCTAACCTCGCTCTCTTTGTCTTGGCAGCGGCCCCAATGATCATGTGTTTGTGTACTTCACTGACCACGGGGCACCTGGCATTCTGGCTTTTCCTAATGATGATGTGAGCACTTTTTACATCCTGCTCCTGCTAATGTTCACTCATGCCATGAGCTTACTGTGGCAAACACATAAGAGTAGTTCTAGTTCTTGACCACAAAAAAAGGAACCAGAAACTAACTTTTCGTAACTTGATTTATCAGATAACTGCCTTTCCCAAGACCAGCCATGTGTCTTTATGGTTTTTTTAATATTCTAAATGGCACCTTAAAGGGATGGAAGTGAGGGCATAGACAATCACATTTTGCAGAGGTTCAAGAGCCACACAGTCTCTGAAACATCTTAAGTAGGGCCTCGTTATCACTTGAAATGTTTTTAAAGATTATGTGAATAAGACTATAAAGTAACTTCTGTAAGAACTGTTACAACTACTTCTGTAGTATATACGCTTTATATGTGTCTGTTTATAAGAACAATCCATTTGGATGTGCAAAGTACTACAAGTGTAACATGGTGGTTTACCTGAACTGAAACAGTAAAAGTAAAATTGTCTTCCCTCTCTCTCTGCAGCTCCATGTTGAAGATCTTCAGGAAACCATTACATACATGCGCGAAAATAAGAAATACAAAAAGGTACGCAGCAATTTTCATGCCTACGTGTGTGTGTGTGTGTACATGTCCTGCAGTATGTGGGTCAGTGATTGAAGCCAGTCAGGTGACGATGTAGCTGTGCTGGAAGATCAGATCATAACACTTGTTTTTGACCTGTTTTCTGCCATTAAACATTCTCTCTCTCTCTCTCTCTCTCTCTCTCTCTCTCTCTCTCTCTCTCTCTCTCTCTTTTTCTCTCTCTCTCTCTCTCTCTCTCTTTCTCTCTTTCTCTCTCTCTCTCTCTTCTCTCTTTCTCTCTCTCTCTCTCTCTCTCTCTCTCTCTCTCTCTCTCTCTCTCTCTCTCTCACACACACACACACATACACTCACAGATGGTGTTCTACATCGAGGCATGTGAGTCTGGGTCAATGATGAACAAGCTGCCTGCTGACATTGACGGTGAGTTGAACTTTACCTCATCAGAGTGACTTTCCAGTAAAACCAACAGATAACGAACCAACACAATCAATAAAACTCTTAAATCAATGAACAAAAACATGAACTTTTTTTGTGATCATTTTGACTTCACCTGCATTTGATTTTGAATTTAAAAAAA
The DNA here is from genome assembly GCF_017976425.1 of Toxotes jaculatrix. Classification (NCBI taxonomy): domain Eukaryota; kingdom Metazoa; phylum Chordata; class Actinopteri; family Toxotidae; genus Toxotes; species Toxotes jaculatrix. The sequence continues at coordinate 4,366,719 of NC_054410.1, read as the reverse complement.
AAAAACCTGCCAATAATCAACAGTATGAACTTGTGTGATTTCCTTAGAAAGCTGAATGGCTTATGCCTTTTTTTTTTTTTTTTTACATTCCTGGTCATTAAAAGAACAGACTGAGACAGCATTGTGGTTTGTGGACTCAACTTCAGTTTTGTCACTCTTAGTTCTTTGTCATGTCTAGTCAAACGCTAAGGTCAGCGTTATTGCTTCTGGTGATTTGTGAGGCTAGTCACTCTGTCATGTGCTTGGCCTCATGTGATGAACATAACAGGATGTGCACAGGAGTTGTTCTGATTTTACTGGGTGTAACCAAGATGGCTTTACATCCCATTGTCATTTTCACACACATCCCTTTGCAGTCTCATTGACTACCTGAGACACTAAACATCTTGACTTTTTATCATGACTTTACCTCGAGTTTTCAAACTGTCCTTACGAGAATCCAGTGTCGTCTTTTGAAGTGTTTATGCCAAGCAGACATGTGAGTCATGTCAAGGTTTGCCTGCTGGAAAATTCTAATCTTCTACCGAACTATTACACCCACTAATATGAGGATGTCTCTGTGTTTTCCAGTGTTCGCCACCACAGCAGCCAACCCTCATGAGTCCTCTTATGCCTGCTACTATGACGATCAGAGGGAAACATACCTGGGCGACTGGTACAGCGTTAACTGGATGGAGGACTCTGATGCGGTGGGTGGTGTTTGCCCTGCTGTGTCCAAATCACTACATTTCATTAAAAAAATTAATCTTGTTGAAATTATGAAACTTTAAATGAAAAGTCTAATCACTGTTTGCCATATTCCGCTACTTGGTGAACACACAGAGTGTTGAATTTCAGTTAAAGTGCTTTAATATCTTATTCTTTAAAAGATCAGTGTAAAGGAATAGTTGGACATTTTGTCAGTGTAGGGGAGAGTTAAATGAGAAGACAGATACTATTCATATCTCTATTAAGGCTGCGGCAAGTTAGCTTAACATAAAGACTGTAAACAGGAAAACAGCTAGTTGGTTCTGTCCAATAGTAACAGCACTTCTCAAGCTCATTAATTAACACGTTATATCTTGTTTGTTTAATCTGTGCGGAAAATCAGGCATAAAAATTACAAGTTGTGGTTTTTACAGGGGGTTTTGTTTATTGGTTTTTATACAGGTTAAACAAGTAAGATATGACATGATATGTTATCAGGCTCATCTAACTCTCTTCTAGAATGCGAATAAGCACATTTTCCGAAACATCAAACTACAGCTTTCATCTCCTACACGGCAGCTGAGACTTCAGCTGCTTTGTTGGCTTAGACATCGACTGACATTTCATCTGTTGTCAACCATTGGTTAAACTATTTTCAGCATCTACAGACACGCTACGATTCAGTGCCTACTAGGCTTAAAGATAAAGCTAACTTTTAAATCCTTTCAGCAATTACAGTTGAGCAGACGCTTCAAAACAATCCTGTGCTTCATCTCTTCTTCATCCGACATTTCAGTTGCTTTTCCGCAGGTTTTACATGCAATGATAAAGCATTTTAGACATTTTAACTTGTGTAGACTATTTGCACTTACAGTTTATTGCATACATGAGCAATTTACTGTTGCTTGCTGATATAGTGCAATAGTAACTTTGACCATATGTTGTCCATTAAAGGTTTACGTGCTGCTCCAAACACCTGTTATCAAATAGGCAGGAAAAGGAAGTGGTAAAAGTTTCCAGCAGCAGCAGTTTGTTTTTTCATCTGCAGAATAAGAGCTGGGTTGTTTGCATACACACGTAAGGGCACATATAGGCCTACAGTGTGTATATAAGCATCACAAAACAGAAACTTTAATTTCATCAAAACGAGACAAAACAGAAAAAAGTACCAACCACAGTGTTTAATTTGTGATAGATGTGAAATGTATGATTTTACAGATCATTACAGCATTTTTGGAAATGTTTCATGGCTTACGTTATAAAGCAACTTGTTTGTCTGACATTGTGTTTCCAGGAGGACTTGTCAAAAGAAACTTTGCTGAAGCAGTTCAAGATTGTGAAGAACCACACGAACACCAGCCACGTCCAGCAGTATGGGAACAAGGTGAGAGAAAAGAATGAACACTGTTGAGGAGAGAAAATGTACAGTTAACTACCCACTATGAACCAGATACTGGGAAGTTTTTATGTCTGTTGCTGACAAGTTTGTCTCACCTAACCAAGAAATATTTTAGGGGATGTACAGTTTTATTTTAAATGTTAACCATGGGCAGAATAGTCATGAGGAACTGTGAGGAAGAAAACTTGTTTTTTCCTGCCAGCATTCAGTTGCTCATCTTGAGTTTTTCACTTTCTATACAGACAATGGGCCACATGAAGGTGATAGCATTTCAGGGTAAACACAAAGCAGACAGCCCACCGGCTCCTCCAATGACCCTGCAGCCAATCACAAATCTGGATCTGACACCAAGCCCTGATGTTCCTCTGGCCATCCTCAAGAGGAAGCTGATGGCCTCCAATGAGATCAGCGTTGCAAGGGGCCTTCTGATGGAGATGAGCACACACCTCAAGGTAAAGAGTAACAAAACCCACTGGTGTTTTCCCTGTCTACAGAACTTTGCATGTTTCTGGTCTTCTGTGGATGATTGTTCACGTATTCCAAAGCAAATCAGAGTTTAACTGCACAAACTGAACATTTACTGTGACGCTTCCCACGTTACAGATTCCTCACAGTGTGTAAATCTGTGTGTGTGTGTGTGTGTTCAGATCAGGGAGACCATGGCTGAGACTATGCACCAAGTGGTCGAGAAAGTGACCGGTAATAAGCTCAAGGCCGAGGAGGTCCTCAACGACAAAGCTGAACTGTCCCAGTATCAGTGCTACAAGGCTGCAGTGGACCACTACAAACACAACTGCTTCAACTGGCACAAAACTGAGGTAGAGCTGCGCAGCTGCTTTCTTCTCATTTAAATCTAACACGGGGGGTGGGTGTCCTGTCCAAATTCAAAGTATTGCTGGTTGCGTAATAGTTGATTTGGTCACAGTCTTGCCTGGGTTCATCTGTTGCTGATGGTCACATTAAGAGTCTAGTTCTGCTTTTAAAAGGGGAAATACCAGATCTGTTTCACATGCTATTCATAAGCAGGTACCGACCTTTTTGCATTCAGCTGACACTAATCCACAGAGACTGACAGTAAGCAGCAAGAGCAGGATAAGCTTCAATTCCCACATCATGATTCTAAAGTGTTATGCCTTAACTCATTAGGCCTCATGTAAAAACATGTTTGTTCTTTTATTCTAATTTTTTTTTTCTGTGAGGTTTGCTCTGAGCACTCCCACACTGCACAGATGTGTATTTCACAAATTGCTTGTTTCAACCTGATAAGTGGCCCCTGATCGTGAGCAGGTACACGCCATCAAGATGTTATGATGAGCAAAACCAACGCGCTTAAATTGCTTTATAAGGCTACCTGTTCTGTTCTATAGGCCTTTTCACAGCAGACATAGACTTCATTGTATGGAGAAACACTGTCACTCATAGACGCAGCCTGTTCTGTCAATGTGTTCAGCCATCATTTATTTTATTATTTACACCTGTGCTTTTACACACCTGTGCTGTAAACATGTCTTTATGAAAAAGGTTGTATTTGCATAAGCTTAGCCAGTTTAGACAGGCCGACTGCCAGTAACTCATATTTTTTTTATTTTGTTCTTTAGCACTAGAAAAGTAATAAATGCCACAAATTGTCTTTAATCACTGAGTCACTTAAGTACAAATCTGTTCGTGGTTAAAGGTTTGTGCATGAGGCCAGTTGTTATCCTGGATGATCAGAGAACAGTCAGAATTGGACAATGTTAAATATAAATTTCTTAAAATTTCTTCTCTTTCCTAAATTTTATGTAGGTGAAAGTTTATGTAACTGATTTGTGACTTTGGTTGAGTTAAAATGATTAATCAATTAGTCATTTTTCAGACCCCTTCTCTGTTTAATATTATATGTGATAAATCAGTCAAGAAAATGATCAGAAGATTTATTGATGATGAAAAGCGTTGTTAGTTGCTGCCCTATATTTTATATTTGTATTTAAATAGAGATAAAAGAAAATCCTGTATCAAGAAGGTGAGCATACAGTAAATGAGACAGTAAATGCACATTAATACATGTGACACAGAATGTGTTGTTATTACTCCGTTCACCATGGTTGACCCCAGCTTGGCCCACATCAAAGACATATCAGACAGACATGTTAACTGTAACTACATCTGACAAACGCCCCCTGGTAGAGATGAGTGTGAAACCAAAACTAGATAAGGTACAGTATGATGATGAAATGCCTGAGAGTCGCTCTGCTGTTCTGACCAGAAAAGGAAGTTACATTTAAATGCTGCGGTGTTTTTTTTTTTGTTTGTTTTTTTTTTAACTCTCAGTCAGTCTAATGAGAAAGTTTTTCATTCTCATTGTTACTTTCATGCATCTGTGTGGGTTTATTCTGAAAAATTTTCTTTTTACTGGGAACTTTTTGACATTTCAGGTTCCACGAATACAACAGGGGGAAATAAAACTTTGGTCATAAACATTTATAGGATCACAGACAGTAAAACTCAGACACTGGTGACACTGTTGGCATGTGATTTCCTTTTGTGTTTCAGTTTGAATATGCTCTGAGGCATCTGTACGCTCTGGTGAACCTGTGTGAGAGAGGATATCCAGCAGTCAGGTATGGTCTACTTCCCACTCAAAAAAATCCTTTTTTTAAACCAGTATTTTTATGCTTTATGTTTCATCTTTATAAACTTTGAGGAAGTTTTTAGTTTGTGCAGTGGAAAATTTAGTTATTAGTCTATAAAAGATAAGTGGGTGTGACCAAAGCCTATATATATATATATATATATATATATATATATATATATATATATATATATATATATATATATATATATATAAAACTAGAGTGTCCAGCTGTTTTAGGAAATTACTCAGCATTTTTGAAATAATCATATATATTTGTGACCTGTTGTCGTGATTCAGATCAGGAGGCTCTCAGGAATTTGTTTGTTTTTTAAAGGACACCACTGGACACTGAATATCTTTGGGTTTTAGTCTATTGGTTGTACAAACGAAGCCTTGGGCTCTAGGAACGTCTACCAGTTTAACCCCAGTTTACCAGAATACCAGTTTAACCCCAGTTAAACAAATAGAAAAGGAACTGTCCCCTCTGAAAGATTTTGTGGGGTTTTTTTTTTTAATCTTTTTGCTGTTATTTGATCCTAATTAAGAGGTAATTTGGTTTTGCTTCTCTCTGCAGCATCCAGCAGGCCATGGACTCTGTGTGTCATTTCAGCAAGTAAAAGCCTTTCCACAGATCCATTAAAGTCTCAGATCAGACTACGTCTTCCATGTCGGCCTGAGAAGACGATGCTTCCCGTTGCACTGTTTAGGAATCAATGTGATGTGGAATTGACGTTATTGTTTTATCAGCACACTATAACACTTTAAACCTGTGTTTCTGATTTTACTGAGAATTTTTTTAACTTGTTTTATGATGAAATGCACTATCATTGTGATAGAAAGTTTATGGATGATGTTTTACTGGTACCGATTTTTTTTTTAAGCACATAGAATAGATAATTATAACATGAAATTCATGTAAATTTGTTCTGCTCTCAGCTTTATTTGTGTACACAAAGCCTTGCATGAATGTGTAAAGGAAGAATACCACTTAATATTGAATGTTTATTGAACCTGGAGACTTTGTTGGAACACAGGGCTTCTGAAATAAAATCTGACAGACCAAAAAAAAAAAAGACTTGTTTTTCCAATATTTTTGCCTCTTGTGGGTGTTCACTGCACATTTTTACTCTTCTTTAGTGTCTTTTCCTATGATCAAAACCCTTTTAAGTGTACAGTCCTCTGCCTGAAAGACGGTTACACTCCCACACAGCCTCTTATACATGAACCTGCATCAGCTTTATAGGGATTTTGATCTACCTGTGAGCTTGTTGATACATTTTACAAGATGATAGATCTGAGACATCTGCTCTCTTGTGACTGGATTTTATCAAAGTTAAAAAGTTTGTTTAAGTGACAGAAATGCAAAGATTGATTTGACTTTAATTTCAACTAGTGATAAGATGTAAAACCACCAATATGAATAACCCTGTTAATATTACTAACAGGGTTTCATTTAACTTGCACCTGTTTGCTAGTTTGCTAATTAATTAAACCTGCAGAAAGTTTGACCTGATGATGGCGCTAAAGGAATGATGAACCATGATATCTTTGGAGACTTACTGACCTCTCTTTTAGTGCCCCCAGGTCAAAGTGGACATTCCCATTAATCTCAGCTGCACTTTATGTTTAGTCCGCGTCCATAGGTCGGACTGACTGTCTGTGAGAGGAGGGTGTTATCTGACAGGTTTACAGCACACTTCAGATAACAAACCAACATGTCAAGAAGACTGCATCAAACAATGTCAGATAATGAAATTATGACATCTAGTGGTTGATTTAATCTTAGAATTAAAAATGAAAACTATGGAGCTGTGTTTAATAAGGGTGTGATTTTGTTTGTTGTTTTGTTTGTTTTGGGGGAGAGGCTTTGTCTTTTCTTATTTTATGACTCACTTTTTACTGTTCTATCACTTCATTTAATATGTGCTAGCTGGCCTCTCATTATTTGACCTACTCTTTATTTACCATATAATATTTGGCTTTGAATCTTTTGCAATTTGTTGTCCTAATTGCTGCTTGGCTTCATTAATAGATATGAATTTAAATGATTTGATTTTTTTTTTTTTTTTTTTTTAATAATTTGCGGTTAATGTTTATTATTTGATGATAAACCCATTCATTGCTGTGGTGGTGGGCATTTATTTATCCCTAAATATGATGATTAATTGTTAGATTTCAGAGTGTTTTATGATTTATTTATTTATTTATTTATTTATTATTAAACTGATAAACGGTAAAGGAAAAAAAATAAGAAAATGTTTAAACAAATACTGCATAGTAATCATAATATATATTTATTTGTAAACCCCCTTCTAATTATCTAACAATATTATTTATCCATGTATTGAGTTATACTTTTCGCGTTTTAATGACTTCTTAGTACATTTTGTCAGTTTTGGAGCTCTGTGTAAATTTTGATATTTTCAACGACTGACTGACTGTTATGGTTGATATGGTCTCCCCAGCAGGATGGTCCCCATCTGGGCGGCTCGCCTTTCTTTAGCTTGACTGAAGGGAAGCTATGAACTTTCAAGTATATGGCCTCTAGTTTTATTTTAAATTGCAAGTAGTAGATGCATTTGTTTAACAGAGTCACTTATGTGGTATTATGATTTGAAATATAATTATGTATAAGACATTGTTTTCGAATTTCGAGCAGGCAGGAAACGCTGCTACCCAATTACGCGGGGGGACGGCCCTGGCAGGGAGGCGCCCTTGTTCAGTACCTGCCCACCTGTTTCGTAAAGCAGGAAGACAACCTGACCGAAACCCGTCTCGGTATCATGAAAATACAGATCAGAGAAACGCTGTAATAGCACACAGAGTTCTCGAGGAGTTAGATCGACAGGGGGACAGTAAACGCCTGTGCTAGTTCCCGGCTGCTTTTTTCCCCTTCGTATCAGACCGAGCACAGCGAACGAAGTAGGTTTTAGCTCGCTAAGTTAGCCTGTTTGCTAACTTTAACGTCGGTCCGGGTCGAGATTGTTTCACAGCTGTTCTGGTTGCGCAAAAGGGGTCTAGCGACTCTGCTCGGTTTTAACCCACATTAACGTTTCACCATGGGATCCAGAGCGTCCACGTTACTCCGAGAAGAGGAGATTGAAGAAATTAAGAAGGAGACCGGCTGTAAGTGGAGCTCAGACTAATTCCTGTGATAAGGACTCTGAAACATCAGCTGCTGTACTTAAACATGAACATTGCCGTTCATCGCAGTTAACCGGTTACTTAAAGCTTTTGGTTTCCTCTGTAAAATCCCCAAAACATGGCCTAAGAGGACGTTGCGTTAATAACATTGATTGTGTGGTTTATATTGAGCCTCTGTCTCTCTCTCAGCTCTGTAACTGATGGACAGTGACAAAATACATTTACGCAGCTACTGCGCTTATGTACAGTTTTTAGGTATTTGTACTTAGTATGAGTATTTCCATTTTCTGCTCCTTTATGCTTTTACTCCGCTATATATCAGAGAGTAATGTGTCTTGTGACCCCTTATTAAACCTCTGAAGATGACCGTTGTTACTGATGACTTCTGGTAGTATAATGGGGCTTAGTATTTAGGTGAAAAGTCATTTTGCCCAAAACAGTGTTGATCTGTTATCTTCTGGTCATTTGGTAGTAAAAATGTGTGTCTCTTTGGTATCTTGCCCTCCCACAGTCTCCCACAGTCAGATAACTCGCCTGTACAGCCGCTTCACCAGTTTGGATAAAGGTGAAAATGGCACCCTCAGGTAAGCAATCACGTAACCTAAATAAACCCATTAAACACCAGTCAGGAGATGTGAGTAATTAGTTTGGTTCATTTACCCAGCAGTTTGGCAGGTAACCAGCCATAACATAAAAGCCTCGCTTTTGTGAGCACTGATCCAAAGAGTCTGTTTGCAGCTTATCATGAAGGCATTAATAAATGATCCTTTTCACTCACAGCTTTGTGAGTTGCTATTGATGGAAGTGGCTGTTTTCTCAAGTTTCCTTGAGAAAAGTTGCTTTTAAAATCATTATCAGCTATAGAACTTTGTGACATACTGTGGCGAGAGTACCCAGTAAGACAATTACAGAGACAGGAAATAAGGAAAAATATTAACTCTATTTAAATGGATTTGATCATCTTAATTGTAAATAGATTTTACTAATGTGGTGTTGGGCATTTTGGCAGAGCAGTGTTCTTTAAAACAATATTTACTCTGTGAATGTACCATTTGAATAAGAATTCATTAGGTTGGAGGTGATGTAAATAAAAGTTGTCAGCCAAGGTTTTGCAAAATTCTCAAATGGATTTCACAGCGAGTCTCAGTGAACTGTGTGTTCAGTGAGACCTCAGTGTGACATTTCTTTGGTGTTTGATTAACTTCTAGTTAACTCTTCCATAGTCTTGGCAGAACAAGCAATAGGTGAGGAAATGGCTAATCATTAAAGCTGCTCAAATTTTAGTTTGAAATGCTCTCACAGCCCGTTGACTTGGCAAAGAGGATTCATCTGCAGATCAGTTTCCCAAGGACAGAATAAAAAAAAAATCTCTGCACAGTTTCGTGGGTGTCGTAGAAGTCATTCTTTTGAAAGATGTTGTGTTTACACATAACAAGTTCTTGGCTCCACTTGTTCTTGCTCCAGTTCTTTCAGTCACAGCACAGGTACAGCCTCATTCACTCAAGGCCAAGGTGACTTTGTGAACATTCATTAGTTGCCACAGTGGTCACATTTAACGTATATATCAACAGCCTAACTTCGTTCCTACTGATGAACCAATAAACTTTTTAAAATTTCAGAAACTAATTGCAGATTTCCCCAGTCAATCTGTTCACAGTCAGAATTGTTTATTTGCCATATTTTTTTCCCTCCTTTCATCTTCTCCTGTTCTCATATATGCAGTCAAATGTCTGTCTGATTTTTAAACGATGATGAAGACATGGCCTGTCATATCTTTTTAAAGTTGATGACAGTCTAAAATCTGTGGGGAATTGTAATTTTCTAAATAGACCATTTCTCCTTTGATGTCCTGTCTTAAAATACTTCATGTTGCGTTTTCACTTTCATCATATTTCCTGATGTCTGCAGCCGAGAAGATTTCCAGAGGATCCCAGAGCTGGCCATTAATCCTCTGGGGGACAGAATTATCAATGCGTTCTTTCCTGAGGGGTGAGTTGTCTCTGTTATTGGTCTCCAGTCTTTGATAGATCTTGTTTTGAGCAGGTTGTGTTTGAGTCACAGTTGCCGCAAAGCTGAACCAGACCATCATTCTTTTTAGCTGTGGCTGCTTGACTGCAGACTTACGAAGCTCGGTCTGTTCTGCCAATTCTGTGTAGGAAAAAAAAATCAACTTGGGTTTTTGTGCACCGCAGGTTCTCTATGTATACTTGGCAGTTGTTTGGCTGTTTTATCAGTGTGGAAGTTGAAAACCAGATGTTCGCAGATGTATCATTAAAATCCCAAAAAGTCAGATGTGTAGGCGTCGTAATTCTAGCTGTGGCTTTTAATGGTTTCAGATGTGTTCTTGTTGCTCTGGTTTGGGCCTGTTTGCTCCAGAGGAACTTGAGAATAGAGCTGGAGAGTGTTTGACTTGGTAAAATGGTGTTAGGTTACGACTAGTTGGAAATTTCATTGTGTTTCCATCGTTTATTGTGTTTCCAATGTTTATTTCTTGTATAAAGGTAACCTGAGCTAGCACTAAAGAATTAGTGATTTTGTGTCTGTTCCACATCCAGAAAGTGATAGTGAGTTCTTTACCTGATGTAATTTGTTGGTCTGTGGTTTTTAGAGAGGACCAGGTAAACTTCAGGGGCTTCATGCGGACCTTGGCTCACTTCAGACCAATTGAAGACAATGAGAAGAACAAGAACCCCACTGCCTCTGAGCCACTCAACAGCAGGACAAACAAACTGCTCTGTGAGTGTAGAACTCAGTCACGTAGGCGTGTCCGGGCGGAGCTGGTGACCATTATCATGAAAATTCAAGGGATTTCATAATGTGGCTTTACTGTGTCTGTTATGACTTATATGTTTTTTTATTTTTCCAGTTGCTTTCCGTCTGTACGACCTGGACAGAGATGACAAAATCTCTCGGGATGAGCTGCTGCAGGTGAGTGGACATGTTTGTCATGTAAATAAGACGCTGAGTCACAGCACATTGTGCGGAAACAGCTCCTTCACGCAATAGGTAAATCAACCCGACGGTGAATAATTAGATTTTAAAGGCGTCTTTTCTTTTCTTCATGGAAATCCATTATTGCCTCCTGAAAATATTTGCTGTTCACTCTGTGCTTAACAAGGGAGGAAATGCTGTTGTGCAATATCTATTTCAAAGTACTCTACAGAGAGAAGGATATCAATGTCAATGAGAAGACTTTGCCCATATGCTGATAATGATGTGATATCCCTGCTTAACTGCTGGTTATCTTTCCCAGACAGTCTAATATCCTGTATTTTGTCTTCCTCTCTGCTCCCTCCATGTTATTTGTTGTCCCTCTGTGAAACCATCTCGGTTTCAGTGACATTGTGTGACCTGTAATTGCTATAAGCTCGGGGTTAAATGACTCAGACAGATCTCCTGTTTTGCGCAAAACATTTCTGTGTCGCCTGCTTGATGTGATGCACGAGCCTGTAACACTCGACACATGCAACTCAGAGTACTGTTTGTTTGCCTGTTTTTCAGGAAATTTGTGTTCACTGTTATTTATCGTCATGTAATTAGTAAAATGTGATTGCTGTTTACTTGCCATTTAACTCAAATACCTGCAAATTATCTTGTGCAGTGCTTAAATACCTGTAGCATTAACACTGTTTTCAAAACAATTCATGATATTAGTTGGGAAAACATCATAACTTTAATCTTTACCATGAACTGTTTTCACTGGTATTCATTAACCATGAAGGGACTTTCTGTTTGTTCTTTGCAGGTTTTAAGGATGATGGTTGGTGTAAACATTTCGGATGAACAGCTTGGCAGCATTGCTGATAGGACCATCCAGGAGGCTGACACGAACGGAGATAACTCCATTTCCTTCAATGAATTCATCAAGGCAAGCTTTGTGGTCAGAGGGCATCTGTCCCCTCACACATACAGCTCTCCTGTTCTTACTTATTCAACTCTGTTCTGTACTTTTTAAGCAAAACATTGCGGTGTTTGTACTAAACTAAATAACAATAACACATGAAATGTGAAGTGTGTTTTTCATGAAGGCTTTGACAGTGTACCACTACCAAGAGCACATGCTGCACATTTTTAGCATCGGAGGCCCCAGTGGGACACAAACTATAGACCAGGAATGGCCACAGAAATGAAAAAATACATTCCCCACTAGACACATTTGACATAGGTCAGGGTGGCTCTGCATGTGCACAAAGTAGTACTTGAATCCTTATTTAGTTACTGTAAGAGCAAGATACACAGGATGAATTCTTAAACCAAACCCTGGTTTTCCGAAGGTTATGTTTCATATTTTGTGTGTTTGAGTTAATATTTACCAAATGTATTGTTTTTGGCTGTGACATTGCCATCCTGTGTCCGTTAAACATTACAGAACCACAACATCAGACAGTTATTTTTGTGGCTAAACTCATTCTGTTTTGATTATTTTCTCAGGTCTTGGAGAAGGTGGACGTGGAACAGAAAATGAGCATCCGGTTCCTGCACTAAGCTTCTTTTGTTTTTTGTTTTTTTTTTATTTTGAGTGGAGCTTTCAACATGTCAGTTGATGTCAAGACACAACCTCATCCAGCTTCTCAGCAGGCTGCTGTGGCCCACACTATGAGTACACACTGTCAGACCAAGCATTAGGTAGATAATGTCATAGATCTTTCGTTTCTGCCTTTGCACTGCTCTGTAAACAAAGGGAAAAGCTGCGTGCCTTGGGTTGTTTTATGCAATGTCACTATGTTTTTTTTTTTTTTCCAAGTAATGGAACATTATTTATTAGAAAACTTGTAGAGAGTCACAGTTTAGTACCACTGCTGTTCCACTTTTCACATCAATATGATTTATAGCATAGTATGATAAAGATTTTTGCTATTGCAGTGAGTAAGTTTACTCATACTGTTCCATGGATATTTAGCACATGCTGCGTCTTTGTCCGTACAAATATGCAATAGTTCAAACAGAAACTCTTAAGATGTGTGATTCCACTTCAGAAAAGACTGTTTTTAATGCTAATGTGATCTTATCACTCCTTTTCTTTGACTTGTGGCAGTGCAAGTCAGACCAGCCAGCTCTGGTTTTGTCCCTTGAAGCAAAGCAGGACCTGCTCCACAGATTTTTGTGTTTGACTCACTGAAGTGCCATGGCTTTGGTTCTCCTTTGTAAGTTATTATCTCAACAGTAAACAGGAACCAGTGGTCATGTTTGTGTGTTTTGTTTTTCACAAGGGTTAACTCCGCTACTTCCAATAGATTGTAAATACCTGTTTCAATTGTTCCACTAAAACCAAAGCAAGACTGACCTTCCTTCAGAGCCAGTAACCACCTGGGGCCTGTTGAAGCCACTGCTGAGTCATTGTGTTCGCAATGTTGTATTTAAAGAACTTCTTATTCATTTACAAGTAAAATTGTGCTGGTAAGAATGAAAATTTCACACAAAATGCTGCCATCTCTTTGCCTCGTATGTAAGTCTTCGCTTGCACCTGTTGTGACAGGTAAAGATAGTACATTTGCAAATCGTATAAATTATTTAACTGCCACCATAGCATGCTTTCTAAAGGTTTTCTCCCTAATTGAAACTAATAAAGCCCTGACTAACAGTGTCAGGCCCTGTGGTGGAAATTGGGCTGTGGAGCAGTGAGTTTGTAGACTTAGAACAGATAAACCCATGATAAAGTGCTACGCTTCTGTTTATGATTCTCCCTGTGGCTACGAAAAAAGATGTTTGTTGATTTATGTGCTGCTCAGCATTTGTTGTGCAATTTCTTTTGCCATTGAGTAGTTCCATATGCTAAAGAGAATCAAATGCATTGATATACGTGTATTTTCTGTTCAGGCTAGTGTACATGAATTGGAGAGCAAATGTCTGACCCTTTAATCTTGAATGTGAGTTTGTCCAATTATTACAAAAACACCCTCCAGCTGCTCAGTGCAGGAAATACAGCTCAACCATTTTATCAATCATGTGATTATCAATCAGACACGATTCACGTTATGTGATGTTGGTATAGGTATTATCAAAGTGATTCATGAATTTGATTTGAATAAAATAAGTGCCATGCTTTCTCTGTGTCATTTATTGGAAAGTTGTTTGTAGCTTGGTGAGGGTCTTGAACATAGGCACAATACCTGAGCAGCTACTTGATTCATCCAGGTGTCTCAGCACTAGTTTGGAACAGTTAGCTAAGCCGCCTAGCATAAAACTGACGGGCCCCTTTAGCTAACGATAGAACAGATCATAATTTATTCTTTTGATACTTAAAAACGTTTTAGTGTTAGTTCCTATATACTTTTACTTAAAAATGTTATCACCTTTACTTAAATTTGATTGATTAGTTCGACGATTTTTCACAGTTCTCACACCTTGTGTTCCGCTAGCGGTAGGTTAGATTGATTGATGACCGTTGGGGGAAAAGAAGAGGCACTTCCGGGGCGGGCTTTAACTGTGATTGACAGGTCTCTGGTACAATCGTGTTCTTCCTTTGGCTCGTAGTAGCAGAGCGAAAATGGCGTAGAGCGGAGGGTGTGCGGCGGAGGGGACGAGGGGACCTTCTTCTCTCCTCTCCGGCGTGGAAGGAGGGAGAGAAGGGGGCCCGGAGGATTTCGCTATAATCTTTTCTAAATGTGTCCCCAGCCGGAGCGGTCCTTCCTCACAGGAAAAGCCGGTATGCGTCCAGTTTGGGAGACCTAAATGTGTCACCGTAGAGGAAGAACCACCCCCCACGGCTTTTGTTTACCATTGTGTGTAGCTGCAGCCCAAACCACAGCCGAAATATCTCTGCATCGTTTCGGACCAACTCACACCAAGGTCAGTGCTTTCTACTTTCCCGACTGCATCCAGAAATTGAATATAGATTGTGGTATTTCAGTTATTTTTGGATCGTAAGTCTGTATCTATAAAACAAGAAAACTCTGTGCCTTAGCTGGAAGTCAAAGAATAAAGGAAATTACTTTATTATGTCATCGGGTTACACTGTGTGTATGTGAATGTCCTCATATTGCAGTTAAATCACAATGAGCTCTGTCATATTGTCTGAGGAGTAATTTGTATTAATCAGTGTCTGAGGAGTAGGCCCAGGGTTGAGCAATTACTCAATTAATTGATTAACTGGCTGACAGAAAATGAATTGACAACAACAATTTTGATAATTGATTTGTTGCTGAAGTAATTTTTCAAACAAATACCCAAACCCAGTTCCAGTTCTCCAATATGAATACGTAGTTTTTTCTGTTTTTATTATATTTGGATTTTGGCTTGTTGGTTGGTCAAAGCAGTCACCTTGACCTGAGGAAATTACAGAAACAGAAACAGAACTGTAAAGTAATATGGAAGTAATGTTATTATTATTTTTTTTTCTAGGATGGGTTTTCCAGTTAATGCAGTCATGAAACCAGCTGAAGCCCAGTGCGGAGGAACATCTTCCTTCAGATCAGGCCAGGCCTCACTGACAGATCACTCCCACCACCACCACCCAGACCCGTGGAGATAAAGAACGAAGAGTCAGTGAGAAGATGACCTCTTTTGGGGTTTTGGGACACGGGTGCCCTCTTTCCTGCTGTTGCTGTGACAATGGCCCTTTCTCCTCCACAGTATCCCCTCTTGTCCTGGCCTGTTTCTGCAGCATGATCATCAGTGAGGACATATTTCAGTATTTTGGGCTAGTCTGACTTCCATCACGCACACTCTATGTCTACATGTAGCCTAATTCTGGCTGAGATACCATGGAGTTTCTGCACTGGCTATATTTGTCTGAAAGTCTCCATAATTTGGACATTTTCAGTCAGATTTTTGTCAGATTCTTTTCAGACTTCATGTAAACATAGTAACTGTTTTTCCTGAATAAGTAAAAAAAAAAATCCCCACTTTCATTTTAATAACACCAGAGCAGGTTGATAAACAAATTAACTGCTCCTGTTTTCTGGGACGAAAGTAAAGACACAAGATACTGTAGCAAAGATCAAGGCCTGTGATCAAATTACTTATTGGGTGTCTTTTCTTTTTTTTTTTTTGCTTTTTGCTCTACCTCATCGCCATAACAAGTCCAACAGGAGTGAAAGGGAGTGTGATCAGTACAAGTAGCTTAATGGTTGTCAAGCACCACAGCAGTTTTACATATTGTTCCTGGATGAATTTAGAGGGTTAATAAGTGAGGTTGTGAACAGGTGAATAGGAGAAGACTGAGTAGCCCACATGCACATGATGCACAGTGTCATTTACTTTAATTTCAGCCATTTTTAGAAAAACACTGACTCACTCAGACTGTGGTCTCCAGTGCATCTGTTCTAAAGGAAGGCCACAAGATCGTAGTTTTACTCCATTATTGTTGTGTTTCAGGTTTACAGTGCTCTCCTTTGTCAAGTCTGCAGGTTTAATCAATTGTAGGCAGAGACAGAAGTGCTGATATTTCCCTTATGACTTAATTCTTGAGGTCCCAAATTTTTGGCAACTTATAGTATTTAAAGTTCTTCTTTTATTATGAAGGTCTAGTTCACTTTTCGTACCTTAGTATACTCTTCATTTTGTCTTTTTTCTTTAACATACTTTTAATTTGTCTTTCCCCGGCATATATTCTCATTTTATCCTTTTCATACTTTAACATGTTCTTATTTTTTCTAACACTCACCCCCTTAGTGTTAGCTTTCATTTATCCATGTTGTAACCTTATGAGATGTATAAATAGGCAATTTTTAACACACTGCCCGTAGAGACAGAACAGATCATTTGATTTCTTCTGTTCCAAGAACCATGAGACAAAATAATCCAAAAAAACTAAGTGGAAAACATTGTGTTTTGTCTCTAAACTGCTATTTTGATGTGTCCAGTAAGTTGAGAGACACCAGCGCTGAAACATCAGCTTTAATTCACCTTGTATTTATCCTTATCTGAAGGAAACCCTGGTCTCATTTTTTTCAGTCTTCTTTGTTAATTTTTATATGATTTATACGAGAAAACCCACATTTACCGGGATTTGTGCAATATTTGATCTTAACTGTCATTTTGTTGACCAAACTGTATATTGTATAAACAAGTGACAAGTTGTTTGAAAGCAACAAAATCACCAATGTCTTCCATTAAGATATGTATAGACTCGTGCATTAGCTTATTTAGCGGGACTGTGGTGCCAACATTATAGTAGCCATGCATGACCAGTAGTGATGCTTGCTTCATGAAGAATAGTGAAATTGATTTCTAGACTAAGCTGGAGCTCAAAACTGTGGAAACTATTTCAGTAAAATTAAAGGGTGGTAGACTGACGTACTAAACCTTCAAATACACCACATCTAGACACAGCTTTGCCCTAAAACCTTAGATGAATGCAAGATCTCCTTTTTATTCCATGTCTAGGTTGTATAATGAAAATATGCTCAATATAAGTTAGTGCTTTCTGACAGACCTGCTGTATGTTCTTAGGATTCTTATCTTAAAAAAGATGATGTCCTAAAATGTACTTGTGCACTCTCAAGCATCAAAAGACTTAGGTAGTTATTAAGTGACAGCCAAAAAGCTCCCAAGACACAAGTCTCAGACGCGACAATGATAGAAACCTTTAAATGTCATATTAAGAGTAGTACCTTAATCCTAGACTCGGATCTAATTGGTAGGGATCCGACGTGGTGTTTTAGTCCTAGAATTAAGATCTCACCATGACATTATATTGTACATAATACCTCATAGTTTTGGGATTCAGAGCGTTATATTTTAATCCATAAAATTGTATTTGATTAGAGTTTTAGAAGCAATAACCTACAATAATGCATGAGTTTAGTGCCAGGGTGTAAGTGTTAAGGATTCTGCAACGTCACGTGGAAAGGACCCCCCACTCCCACCCCCTTTTCATGCCTATGGTAGCAATCTATCTATCAGACACTTTTTTGGGGAGTCGTATAATATTTGGCTTTAGAATACAGTATCACTTATGAAGGTTTGGGATACTTCACAAGGTGTACCTGAGGACTGCTGTAGCATAACGGTATTACATTGACAAATTTAACTAAATACTTATATTTTTCAGAGACTATTTTCCCTGCCTTGTATGCTTTCAACACCAAAACAATAATGTAAACCAACCGGTACATGAGAGATGCTTTAAATTTCAATTCTTGTAGCATTTTACATCCACAAAACCCACCCCTTCCTTTAGAAATATAGGCTTTCAGAAACTCTGTGGCTGCAAAGTACTTACTGAACGAACTTGACATGTCTGAAAAGCACTTTCTTTCTATGTACTGACTTGCACCATCATCATCACCATCCTGTCTTGAATACTGTGTTCTAAAAACCCTGTAATGCTCTTTGTGGGGATTTATAATCAATTTATAAGCAAGTAGGCGTCTAGCAACATGAATATATGGGTTTAAAAAATATGCATGACCTAGCAGAATAATGAATGATTTGTATTGCATGCAATAATCCAACTTTGTAATGTGAATGAGTGTAAAATTAGGATATTGAAATGTTCATATCAGATGTTCTGT
Organism: Toxotes jaculatrix; assembly: GCF_017976425.1. Taxonomy (NCBI): domain Eukaryota; kingdom Metazoa; phylum Chordata; class Actinopteri; family Toxotidae; genus Toxotes; species Toxotes jaculatrix. The sequence goes on along the minus strand of NC_054410.1, from coordinate 4,348,418 downwards.
GACAACTTGGGGACGGTTGTCTGACACAACAGCAAGCATGTTGAAGTACTTTTGATCATCAGTTGTGGTTTTTACAGACTAAACAGCACCAAAAAAAAAAGATGTAACGGAGAGTAGTTTTAAGTGTTTCTGCTCTCACTCTCTGTTGTGTCATGACCATGGCAGTAGTGCAACAGTGCAGCTGAAAAACACTGATCAACCTTTGTTCCCATGAAAAAAACAACAACAAAAAAACACAAAAGCTTAGGTAAGAAGATTAATAACATTACTTTGTTGATCAACTTTTCCACTGAGGAGGTGGACTGTGTAGAAACTATGCACTCCAGACGGAGGAAGTGGGCATGCTTATTATGTGTGAGCCTCTTGTCTGGTTTTGTATTAATAAAAAAAAAAAAAAGAATCTGTATCAGAAATTCAGCAATAAAATGCAGCATGGTGCCAATTGGATGGCTGGGTGTTGATGCTTACTTACAGTTTGAATGGAGTTATGGAGAGAATAACATCATGTACATAAACATTTTTTTTAAATAAAAGCAAAAGTTTATAGCCTCACTAACACCCCTGTGAGGCTGTAATGCTTGTTACCTACCAGAAAATTGTAAAAGGATTTAGGAAGTCTTTTACAGTTATTATAGACAACATCTGGAATCAGATACCTCTGGTTGTATTACTACTGTTCCATTATCAGCATGAACTTCAATTTAAATACAAGCCAGAATCTTTTAAAAACAGATGAGAGATTTGTGTTCCAGCTGCAGGAATGTAAACAGACATCAATTCCTGCATCATTGAAAAATATTTATTGAAAACATCAATCGCACCAAACACGGAAAAAATAACATACAACACAAACTAGCCTACAGGAGGAAACATACTGAAGAGCACAGAGTCCCTAATTCCAGGACGAGGTACAGTGTAGACAGCTTGTTCACGCTACTTGTCCAGTTCACTGGTAACACTCCTGTCGGCCAGTCTGTTCTTAACATGCGACATGTGATCCAACTGCGCTTCAAACTGCTGTCTTACCTGCCACAGAAAGGAAAGCACAGATTTGTTTTTTTAGTAAAAAGCATTTGTGTTTTTTTTGCCAGTGACATTCATCATTCCTGCTGGGATATTTTTTTACTGTCATCCTTTGTCCAGTTAAACCTTTCAAAATCAAGGCAGCTGGATTCTGCTGGAAGCCTGAGGCTGACAGGTTTTAGCCTATGATCTCTGGCGCCACCCACAGGCCAGGCTTTCAAACTTAATTAGCTGTTTTTCATCTGCAATTATTTAATTGGACATATAAAAATGGCCAGATCATGCCCAGTAAATTAGCCAGTCATAGAACAAGTAAATACTTCCCATACAGTATGTCACAACAGAATGGCCAGAACTCAGATCATGATGTGAAAATAACATCAAAATTAAACATGATTGTCAGAATAAACACAGTATTAGATTTTGTTGTCTCACCTCATTAATGTTTTCTCTGAGGGGCTTCAGATTAAATGAGAGTGTGGATGCTTTCACCATCGAGCTGCTGTTGAGGATGTAGCTGCATAAGAAAATAAGAAAGGCTAGTTTTGAGGGATCAACTAATGGTGCCTACAATGATTTCATATTATCAGTATCCATAGAATGAAAGAAAGGAAATCAGTCACGTATGAACACCTGGATTTGTTGTGTTTCATCTCTAACCTGAGCTTTAAAAAAAAATCAATTCATACAATGGACGACACTCATGAAGCGCTTGTTTATTTTAGCCTCTCCAGACAGCAGTAAACCTGTACACAGAAAGTCAATATGCTTGTGTGCTCAGCAGAAGCGGCAGGGCTTACCAACTGATGTTTGCTTTGCTGAGGAGAAAGAGGGAGCGAATCATGGCCAAACGTGACGGCGCTGAGTGAATCACTTTGCCCACAGCACAGCGGCAGCTGCGACATTTTAGACAACTGTAGATGCTGAAAGAAAACAAGAGCAGTGACAACAAATGCGACACTGACAGAAACCTTTCAGTCATGAGCGCAGAACAAACTGACTTAGAACACGTTCTTTAATAGCATGTGGGTGATGGTGAAGGATAGATTTCTTTTATGCGTGACCTCTGACATTTAGCAGCTGATCCATACAACAACAGTCTGTGTGTCTTGCGCATAATCACTCACCAATTAGCCATTTCCCCTTTATGTCCTGACTCCACTGCATCACTGATGACCACATCACTGGTTACTCCTGAAGGGAGACAAACAGAAATGTCAACATGCGTGCAGATCAGGTATCAGAAACTAGATCATGAATAATCCACGTGACAACAAACTACCCAAACTCCATCACTGAGGAAGACCGTGAGATGTGGTTGAAAGGTCCGGAACATGCTTATAGGTGAACACTGAGTTATGTTTTTCCTTAACTATTGTCTCTGACACTACAGACACACAACAGGTAAAATTACCAACATGTGCAGAATCTTAATATCTAAAACAGGCAATCGTGTCTTGTATTATTTCCCCAGTCGATAATAATAGGTGAGAAATGAAGTGAACGTACTTAGACACATGATAGAGTCCATACATTTAATTTCCCCACAGACGCCGACGGAGTCCCCCAGGATAATGTTGCATTGCGCGCAATGCAGAGTCATCGGCTGCCCGTGTCCTACCCCCATGGCCAGTTCTACGTTGTCGATACGTTGCATTAAGAGGCTTTCATCATATTCCATGTTGGTAAAAAAAAAAAAATTGCGGACACCAGCTCGCTATTTATCCCGCCTGTGTATTTGAAATCCGGACCAGTTTTTCTTCTTCTTCCTGTATTTTGCTCGGCGTAACACTGCCACCATCTGGAGTAGCGTGAGAAATGCCGGCAAACTGCCAAAGAGCATTCGTTGGAAATACTTTACATAATAAAATAAGCGAATACTAAATAAAATTATATTAAAAATAAATAATAAATAAAAGTAATGTTACTTTTATTCATCTTAAGAAACGAAATTCAAGTGAAAACGTTAACCCACACTGAGTGAATGCTAAAAAGACATCTTCGCTGTGATTGGCTGCGAGGCACATCCGGTTTACACCCAGGAGCCAATCAAACGGCTCTGGCTGCTGTGTTTTGAATCGGAGGTAATTTTAACCGTCAGGCACCGCCACGGCACGGCTCAGTGAGAAACAATAAGCGTGTATGCTGATTTCTTTCCACTAAACGGAATAAACTAACACACCGGCATGGATTTGGACTCCATGAAATATGCAGAGTTGCGAAGTCTCGCCAAGGAGCTCGGACTTAAAGCAAACATGAAGGTAACAGAACTGCTCTTACGAATGAATTTGGCGATAGTTGGATGTTATTCTGAACGGTCGCGTGACTGTTAGCGGTGACTGTAAGCTAACGTGGGCATTTGTGTGTAATTAATCTAACATTTTTTTTCCAAACAGGCCGATAAACTCCTGAAAATGATCAAGCAGCATTACCAACAAGAAAAGAACAACAAGGAGGGAGAGCAGGTAACTTACTCCTGGTTTATGATACTGTTGCAGCAAGATCAGTTTTAAACAATAGCTTTTTTTCTCCTTTTTTTTTTAAACAAAGCATGATATCTTATTTGTGTTCCAGAGACAGGATAAGGATGCAGCTACTGTCCAAGAAGATGAAAATGCAGGACAAGACAGTGCTCAGGAAAATAAAGATGCGACTTGCAAGGGAGGCGTTTCCAGCAGCGCTGTGTTTGTGAACACACGCCGAGGCAAAGGAAACGGCACGAAGAGAAAGATCTCTGACACTGCGACGGAGACTGGCTGTGATGCCGAGTTACCTCCAAGTGCTGCACAGGTATTACACGTTATAATAAACCAACAGCACCACAAATACATGATGATAATAATAGAGCTACAAGTAAATGGCATATAACGAGCACCCTCTTACAAGAAAAATCCGGGTTGCGTCCTTGCGCATGTTTTTGTGCACGTTCTCCACTGCTCCTCATTGGTTCAAATATGTAAAGTTAGTGATTTGATCCCAATGCACAGGGTTTCATGTTGCAGCACGAAAATCAGAAAATCTTTAAGATTAAAATCTCGACTGTTGTTCCTTTAAGGCTGACACTGAAGTGGCTGCATCTGCTGCACCCCGTGGTGGTCCCGGAGCAAAGAAGAGAAAAGTGTCTTCTGTCAAAGATTCTCAGGAACCTGAGCCTCCCAAGGAGACCCAGGCCACCAGCAGAGAGCAGCATCAGCAAGCTGACATCAAGGACGAAGCACCTTTGCATGAAGATGCAGGTTAGTATCGCTGGTGAAAGAGCATTCAAACTTTTAACGGGTTAATGTCTGTTTCTGCTACTGTCTAGCCTGTTCCCTCTGAATGTGGCCATCTTTCTTTGGAAATTCTTGACTTTAACATGAAATAATGATCAAATCTTCTTCCTTTTATTTTACATACATTCAAAATATGTGTCAAGAAAAAGCAACAAGAGGGGCCAAAGCTGGTAAAATCCCTCGTTACCAAGGCCTCCAGCAGAAGAGCAAGCCGTTGTTGAAGCCTGTCACTCCTAGTAAGTTCTTTGTTTTCCTTTATCCCCTCCATTCATTCTCCTTTTGAGACACCACATCACAGTAAGGATGTGGTTTTCCTCCACAATCTGTTTAAATATTTTTTGAATATGTCTGTTTTGCAGACTTCAAAAAACTCCACGAGGCACATTTTAGCAAGATGGAGTCCATTGACTGCTACGTCCAGAGGAAGACCAAGCAGATGGAGACCTACAGAAATTCAGTTAAAGAACTGAAGGTACTCAGAAGCTTCTAACCAGTCTTGGCTAACTTTATTCAGAAAACCCTAAATGTAAACTTGTTTCTTTCATTCTCTTGTATTTTATATCCTATCTATTTTCTGTTTTAGAACCTTTCAGACAAAACTAAACTGCAGCAAGTTGATGGCAAAACCCAAGCAGTGAGTATCATAATCTATATAACATCCATAGTTGACACTTCAGTACGTAGACTACTTCCAGATTGCAGTGAATTTCAGTATAAGTATGCATCTCCTCTACAGACCGCAAATCAGAGTCGTGCTTCCATGTTCAGTCCTGCTCCGGTGAAGAGACAAGCTGATGATAAACGCAGACACACTTTGCTTTCAGCTAGCAAAGCTCCTCCAAATAAACCTGCTGGGAAAGAAGATGCTCCATTCAGACCATCTGTCATTTCCACTCGCAGGATCAATGTTCGGTGAGTTTCCCTTTGTTCCTCATGCTTTTGGTGGAGAAAAATCTGAGATAATTTCAGTAGCCAAATACTGTTACAGAATAGCCTTTAAGTAGGAGTAAAAAGTTATGTCATACTTAATGTGATACTACAGCAACTAAGATTCAAGAGTCTTTATTGTCATTATGCGAGCATAACGAAATTTTTCAGAGAATCTCGGCTTAAAGGCACATGTGAAATGTTTGTGTGCAGGTTCTCAGAAGCCACTCATGACAATGAGCATAAGAGGTCTTTGGTGAAGACGCCAGCACGCATGTCACCCTGTGTGACCTCGAGCACCCCCCAGAAACAGACCGCTGATGCAGTGAAGCCCAGCAATTTCAAGACTTCAACTTTCTCTGCCACTAAAACTCCAGGTACCTTTACCTCAAATCGCTTGAAAGATATCTGAATTTAGACACGTCGGCTGCACAGATTTAATGTAATTGAATAAATACATTTTTTTCCCTCTGAATTCCAAAGGGCCGTTTGTTTTCACTGGCAACACAAGCACTTCAGCAACTCCAGGAACACAAAAGAAGGCGAGCTTTGATCTGAAGGCCAGTCTGTCTCGTCCCCTCACCTACAAGCCTCATAAAGGTACAAATGATTTTTAGTTTCCTTGTTAAACTGAAATATACTGGAGTATCAGACAAACCCCTGACGTTTGTTTGTTTTTAGGTAAACTGAAGCCCTTTGGAGATTCCAAAGAAAACACAAAAGCGGTGGAAAACAAGTCTCTGATCACAGACTCTCATCAGAAAAATTATAAACAGCATCAAGTCCAAACAAGGTATGTCTAAAATTAAGTGTCCATTATGTGATATTATCTCCCGTAACAGTTGAGCTCTCATAACATTTGTATCTTACACATGTTACTCTATCTCATCTAGGGAGAGCAGGAGAGCAAAACACATGGAAGATCGGAAGCATAAGAAAGAGAGCATGCTTGGGGCAAGAAGAGGCCTCGTCATGATGTAAAAATACTGCGCTTGTTTGTAGCCGTTTGTACAGCCTGTTTCACTGTAAATATTTTTGTCGTCTGTAGCTGACACTTGAGTTTCTGCTGTGTCTTTTAGCCTGCTGTTAGGAAAGTAGACACTCTTCGTTATCATTCTATCAGCCTACTGTGTTTTTAGATTTTACGCGTTAGCTTTTTAGCTCTGAATGATGCATTTATGTATATTGATGTGTAGAGATTTGTTGTTTTGCTGCATTTGAAATTTGTAATGTTCTTTAAAAATTCGATATGCTTCGTTTTTTACTGTTTTGGAAAAGACTGATGAAAGACATTTATTCAAAAGATTATCTTGTCTGCATTCTTCAATTAAATTTGTTATTGCAGTTTTCCAAAGTGTAGTGTTTTAATATTTATTTTTTATGACACAAAAAAAATTCAGAATTCACATGGAAAATATGTTTTATTGTTAACGGAATATGTGTCACAAATACAGGATTTAGATTTGATTTTGTTATGAAAACAGCTGTTTGATCTCCTTTAGCGAGCCCTGGAAATCGGTTTAAGTAAATTTGGATAAAGGACCTTCCACTTACCATACAATGTAAATGTTTGAGCTGGAGATTATCACATGTAACCAGAAACACACTTCTTGAGTCCAGATATACAGTGTCTTATCAATAACAGTGGTGGCTGGGGTGTAATTGGTTGTCTGCAAGACTGTGATACATTTGTTTATTGATAGTATCAGAAGATTTCAGCTCTGATTTAGTGATAGTTCATCTGCAGTACTGTAACAGTTGTGGTCAAACTTCAGGATTCCTCTTGTACACCTCATAGGCAAACTCCTCAGTGTGTGCATAGTCTTTGCAGACGCCAATGAAATCAATCTCCAGCTGGAATGGACCGTCTGTTTTATCTCCCAAGGTAAATCCAATGGTGTTAACCTGTAAATACGAACAGATATAGTAAATAAAAACTAAACAGGCCACACAAAGTGAACAAAAGAATGCTACAGCTACAGGTTAAAATATCTTTTAGGTAAAGATGCAAATGTACTAAACTGTCACTTTGTCATGTTTATTTGTTCTATTTCTGCTCTACCTTGTCCAGCCAGAGAACATGCTGATCATCTTGTATCCTCCCACGATGTGTGAGGAAAAACTTGGAGAAAGGTATCTGAAAATAAGTAACACTTTAGTATAAGTATCACTGTTTATTCCTAAAAATAAAAGTGCAGCAAATCATGACAATATTTTTTGACATTGTACCTTGATGTCTTGCCAGTAGGGTCCTCCTCTGGTAAACATAAAGTAGCTGTACAAGTCATCTTTTTGGTGAGAGAAGTACATTTCTGTTGCGATATTGATCATCCATGGACGGCCATCACCACGTACACGCAAATGCAGGGTGTTGAAACTGGTCCAATCGTAATGTTCCTTCCTATCAAATGAAGCCTAGGGGAGACAATAAAGTCTGGCGTGGTTAACTTTTAGTACAGGTGCAGTAGACATCTAACTGCCACTTGCATGAATTTTAGGACAGCTTTAGGATTTCCAGACCTTGGATGTCATCAGGTTTCAAGTTCAGTTTACAGCTGAATAATATTTTCTGTAAAATGTATTTTCCAAAGCCTGTTTTCAAAAATTCTGGTGGGGAAATACTGACACATATGTTTATATCTTTATTCATTAGGCCAAAAGTAGCCAAAGTTAAATATACTGAGTTGTGACATGAGTTCAGTGTCCTCATTATGGCTATGACCCTGGATAGTGTTAATCTCACACCCTAATTAGAAGTGAATGTATTATTCCACAAACTTTAGAAAGAAAAACAGCAGGGCACTAACCAGTGGTTGTTTTGAACGCATGGTGCAGTAGCCACTGTAGCGTGTCTCTCCATCCCTCGGAGGAGTTGACCTCAGATTTCCATACAGAAAACAGGTATTATTGTTTTTGCCAAGCTTCAAGTAAACTTCACTTTGGCCTCCTATCTCACGATCTGAGGACACCGTCCACTGGTCCAGGCTTTCTGGACCTCTGAACTCCCATATCACCCTGTTCTGCTCCAACATGTGCTCTAGAACTGGTTTGCCCTGTGGACCGACCAAGCGGTCAGTAAACTCTGTCTTCAGCAGTGTGAAATGCTTCTTTATTCCCTCTAAACCCTTCCCAAAGTCAAACTTAATCTTCTGCCATGGAAGCTTGTCTTCTTTGGGCTGGCCAGGCCGTCTGTATTCACCCTGGATCACAGCTCTTCTGGGCACAGTGAGAGGGGCGATGGAGGGGAGGAGCAGCTGCTGGCGGTTAATGGAGCTCAGCAGTCTCAGTGAAGGGAGATGTGTCATCTTTGGCAGAGACATTTCACTGTTGATCTGGATGATTCACTGCTGGGATACATCACATAGGAAAGTGGCGTCATTAAAGGGTGATAATAAATAATAAAGATTAAGATGGATTTTTTTTAAATGCTGAAATAAAATAGTCATATTCCTTGAGTTTAAAGGTTGTGACCAATATGTAAATTCTTTCCAGTTATGTTACTTAATCAAATGTTAAATCTACACATAACGGGTAAAGAGTTGCTTTCTTTTCTTTGTTTCATAATAGTAACTAATCAAGAAGACTATAGCTGTTTTAATCAGGTAACACTCGCTTTTGAATGGGATCTTCATTTTGACATCTTCGTTAAATAAATAAATTATAAAATTATCGGATAACTATGACGAAAATGGCCATTTGTCACAGCCTTGTTTAGGAGTAGACATTTTGAAACGGCTTAAGTACATAGGTAATGTTACCATACATTAACATGAAGAGGATTTACATAATTCTGAAGACATGCGATACAAACACACAGCTGACATAATCAGTTCCCACTTACTCTGGCGAGGTTGTACCGGGTTGCAAGACTTTGTTCCTGTTTATAGTTGACCGCACCATAAAGATATCTCTTTATAGCGCGGCTGTAAACAACAAACAACTAAAACACTGCACTTGCACACTCTCCTACAAACCCAAGGTTGCTCGGGTCCATACAGGAAGCCCAACTGGAGCACCTGGGATGCGTTCAGCACACATTCACACCAAAGTGTAACACGCGAAAGGCAGCGAGACACCGCTGCACAACAGTTAAAGGCAGACCTTGAATGTAGCTTTAGTGCACCAAAGATTGCTGTCCCGACTGATATACTCAATTTAGATTTGTAGTTCCTATCTTGGCAAACTATCACCACCATTCTCTAATTTTGTCTTTTTAAGCGAATTTATAAAACAACACGAGAAGCTCAATCATAAATCCGATTTTTATTTCACTGGCAGAAACGTAAGATTAAGCGGTAACCATAGCATCAATAAGGGCGCGCATGCTCAGTGGTGCCTTTGTGTGGTTGACTGCAGAGCCAACTAGCAAGGTAGCAGCAACGGCTAGCTTCAAACATTTAGACGACACAGAGGTAGCTAGCAGGTTAGCCGAGCAGCTAATCATGGTGAATGTAAAGAAGCGGAAAGGTCGAGTCGTGATTGACTCTGACTCCGAAGACAGTGCTAGCGACGATAATTTAGATCAGGTAGGTGCGCATTTATCTGATTTTGATACAAGTGATCGCGTCTTAAGTTGCCAACAGTTTGAGGTGAAGCTAATGTAGGCTAACTGACTGCGCTGTGTTTGGCCTCGCTGAGAGTAGGCCTGTCTTATTCACTGTCTTTGCGCCCTTCCTGAGTAAACACGCCATTCCCAAACACAATCCAGTTATTTTGAGTTTTCCAAGTGTTTCTGTGATTTATTCAGCGCCGACCAAAGTGTCTGAGGTAGCACAGACAGCAATGTCTTAGCATCAAGCAGCTAAGTTATGCTAGCGGTAAGGTTACATTCCGAGAGATGCACTCAACGCTAGCAGTCTCGTAGTACTATGTTGCCACGAAAATACTGCGCCATAGGCCTTTATTTTTACTGCTTTCGAGCAGTAAGCTGTTTGTGCGGGATTTGTTTGTTTGTTTTTTAAACCAAACGAAGATGGGATATGTTTACAAAAGCTGGAGCCGCACTTGATTTAGCTCGAAGAACCTTATCTCCTGAATGACGTCAATGAGCTGCACTTCTATTTCGGTGTTGTTGTCAAACAAGCGCTGGCAAGTTGATTGAGGAGCTCGACAGTCTAACATGTCAGTCTTAAGAGCTGCACAGTGCTGCAGCTTCGGTTATTATGATAGCCAGTAAACTCCCATGTCCATTAACTACCCGGCAGTTCACTGCTAAATTGTTGATGCACAAACACAACTCGGGCACATGTAGGGAACAACAAATGACCGGAAGATGTTTAAACCATGAGTGGGTTTTTGGCGTCTTAAGAGCTTGTCAAGTTTTGCATTTTGAGTACGCTTTCACGAAGCCAGCAGTGTGTATCTGATCTTTGCAATACTAAATGTATATTAGAGTTATGATTCTAAGGTAGGGATCAAACTTTTTTTTTCCCCAGTACTGATTCTAATACTGCAACTCTGCCATATAGAGCATCTATCTGATACCTGAGCTCACTTTTTCCCAAGTGTAAAATCTGTAAACCTCACTGTGTGGAACTTCATATTTATGAAAGGCAACATGAGGTCATGGATTACTGTGGCACTAAAAACCAGTTTCCAAGTCAGAACCCCAAAATCCACTGTTTCTGATAGCAGAGACACTGAATTTCACAATAAAAGGGGCACAGAACTGGTTACTTCATAGACAATACTCAATTAACTTGATAGGTTCAGTATAACTGCTGATACAGTACAGTGCATTAAACCAGTGTGGATTGCTGCTTTTCCACATTCTTAGAGCAGAGAAGGATGCAGCTTCACATTCTTGCGTTTGTGTATGATCTTGTTCAAATACATTCAGGCCCGGTTCAGAGCCGGTATCTTGAAATAAAGTTCTGTGGAAATCCAGCTGAGACTAATTGTTGCTTGCACCATCATCAGGAAGTGTTTCATTGACCAGATTTTAAGATTTTGCTTCCTTGTCCTTGTGTACTTTAACCTGCAGGAAACTGAGTGCTGCTAAACAAAAATACACATTTGCACCTGCCTGTACTGGTAGTCGGGAAGAGTTGTTGGGTCATTTGCCATAGATACATTCTTCAGACCCTTTTCTAAGTATATCAGCTGTATGTGGGAGGTTTTCTGTGCTATATGCATGTTCCAATGTTTGCTAGTCAGTCCTTAAATATAACCAGGGGCACATTCGCTCTGTATACAAGGTCATATGCATCTCACCTCTGAATGTGGCTTGTGGTATTGGATCCCAGTGCTTCCTCCATGTGGTTTGGGTTTATTCACACCTGTATTTAAAGCTGTCCACTCATGATGCAAAAGAGCAAGGCTATAGTTACAGGACATTACAGTTACACATTTACAGTTTTCACAACTTTGTAATTGGATGGTCTTTCTGAACCACATTGCTGTTTTCTCTTTTTCAGGAGCTGTTGTCGTTGGCAAAGAGGAAGAGGGTTGATTCAGGTGAGCAGGAAGAACCGGTTAGCAAGCCTGCTGCTTCTACAGACTCAGAGACATCTGACAGTGATGATGAGGTATGACAGTCTTTGGTATTGGCTTTAAAAGACTTCACTCTCTTCAGTTTGGGATGTAAAAATAAATGTTGAAAATACAGTTTAAACATGTCAGTGCTCTTGTCATCATCGGGCACAAAAAATGGCCAGTTACTGTTATTTGATAGCTAAAATTGTTTTGTTTTTTTCATTCCCTTTGTCAAGTGGACTGTGGGTGGCACCAAAGGCAAAAAGAAAGTTAAGCAAGGGAAAGGGTCTGAGAAGAAGAACGCTACGAAGAAAAAGGTTAATAAAGCGACAGCATCTGGCAGCTCTGATGGAGACAGCTCAGCTGAGAGCTCTGCACCTGAGGAGGGTACGTGTCTTCAGTATACAGAGGGAAGATGGTTCTTAAGCTAAAAGCAATATTTTCTTAATTTCTTCACAAGCATTTTCAAGGAACCAGAATGTTTAATAAGCTATAGCTGCTTTGTTAAGCATATATGATAAAAGGTACAGGATGCCATTGTAGTGGAAGTTGTGCAGATGTCACCTGGCAGCTCAGCTTCACACAACAAACTGACACGTCAGTTTGCCATTAACATGCCTGTTAATGGCATCTTACAGAAAGTGCAAAGCAGAATAGCCACATATTATGAACTGTAGATTACACATATCACAGGGTGCCATGTCCTTGGGTATTTTAGGTGGCTGGGATTAGGTGAGTCACTCACTCATCCCATTTATCCCAGCTGGCATACACTGTATCATCTAAGCTGTTGTTTGTTTATTTGTAATTGACCAGCATTGGGTCCACACAGTTATGGAAAAACTGGAAACATTTTTCCATAAAAGTTCCATAAATGTGGTCAGAGAAATAACCTGTGTCACAACCTTTCTTTAAGTGCTTTAACTTTATTAAACTTAAGTAAACAAAGGGTTAAAAATAAATGGCTCTGCAAAAAAAAACAAAACCTTTAGATAATAACATTTCAATTGCCTTCTTTATATTGGTGCATTATTATATTAGTTATGTTGAAAAAAGTTGACGTCCATGGCCCTCCCATTTCATCCACTTGGTAAGTTTTTTTTAATGCATTCTGTGCTGCCAGAAGTTGTGCTCTGCTCTTTCAGGCGACACATGAAAATGAGTGTAGAAAGAGCACCTTGGTGTAAAGTAATGAAATAGAATGAAAGTTTAAATAGCCAATATTGATGAATTTAAAAAAAAAAAAAATTGTTTAGTGTTACTTTACTTTGAAGTCAGCTGATTGACTTCTGCTTGTGTGAATAAATTGTTCTTTTTCAGGCGAGGTGTCTGATTCAGAGAGCAACAGTTCGTCCTCCAGCTCAGACTCGGACTCTTCTGAGGACGAGGTGTTCAGGGATGGCTATGACGACGACTTGATGGGAGACGCGGAGGACAGAGCTCGCCTGGAGCAGATGACGGAGAAGGAGAGAGAGCAAGAGCTGTTCAACAGAATTGAGAAAAGAGAGGTGCTAAAGAGACGGTGAGTGGGGATAATGTGGGAAGGAAAATCTTGGTACAAAAAAGGTACATCTGGCATTTTCACACTACTGTGTGTGAGCTCACTGTTTATTCATTCAAGACAACATTTGTCTTGACAGGTTTGAAATTAAGAAGAAGCTGAAGACCGCAAAGAAGAAAGAGAAAGAGGAGAAGAAAAAGAAGCAGGAGGAGGAACAAGAAAAAAGGAAGCAATCTCAGGTTCAAGACACACAAGTGGTGAGTTCAGTTTCATGGACATTTTAAAATTTATTGGACATATTTAACAATAATGTGGAAACTTAAGTTTTTGGATCAAAGTAAAGAATAAATTCTAGTATACAGGCTGTTCTGGACAAAACTATTTTGTGAAAATGTCAGAGAGCAACTTTAAAATTACAGGTCAATGTAATGTAAGGTTTGAAATATCTGGTTTGCTGATGTTTTTCTGTGTGATTGTAATGTGCACCCATCTCTAGGTCATGTCACACAACAAGGAGAGACGATCCAAACGTGACGAAAAACTTGACAAAAAGTCCCAGGCCATGGAAGAACTAAAAGCTGAACGCGAGAAGAAGAAAAACAAAACAGGTTGGAGTTTTAACTGGTTTGTGATGTTATTGTTGTGGCAGTTCATTCAGTTCTAAATGCTGAGGTTTCTTCTATTTGGTGTGCAGCGGAACTGCTGGCCAAACGTCAGCCCCTGAAGACGAGCGAGGTTTACTCTGACGACGAGGAGGAAGAGGAGGAAGACGATGACAAGTCGTCAGTCAAAAGTGATCGGAGCTCACGTTCATCGTCTTATGATGATGATGAGTAAGTCTCATTCTTTTCATAGTAATTAAGCATTAAAAGATTTGATTGGTTTCATTAAAGTCATGCCACCACCTTTACCTTTTGCTTTCATCTAACTCATTACGTTACATTTCTGCTAATAGAAAAGAGGAAACTCCACCAAAGTCGCAGCCTGTTTCACTACCTGATGAGCTCAACAGGATCCGCCTGTCCAGAAACAAGCTGGAACGCTGGTGCCACATGCCCTTCTTTGCTAAGACTGTGACCGGCTGCTTTGTGAGGATAGGGATCGGGAACAGCAGCAGTAAACCAGTTTATAGGGTGAGCTTGGCTTCTGGCTAAAGTTTCTTTCATTGTGTTCATTACTAGACAGCAGTGTGCTCTTATGTAATGATGTTAGTGAGGATCTGGGACTTTTTAGAGACAGATTTATTCAAATAAAGGCTGATTAGTGAAGTTAATTTTAGTCCTCTCTTGTTGTTGAAAGGTTGCTGAAATTGTGGATGTGGTGGAGACAGCGAAAGTTTACCAACTTGGATCAACGAGAACAAACAAGGGATTACAATTAAGGTAGGTATACAGTAACAAATACTTAATACATATTAAAGTAGGTAATCAAGAATCAGTTAACAAACCTTCTATTATCCCTACTTGCTAAAAATGTGCTCTTTTGATGTTGTGTATCTTCCTCAGACATGGCGGTGACACACGGGTTTTCAGGCTTGAGTTTGTATCAAATCAGGAGTTTACAGAAAGCGAGTTTATGAAGTGGAAAGAGGCGGTAAGTTGAATTAAAAAGAGGGAAAACTGAAGAAGCAAAAATACGTTACCAGTAAAGTCCAATTTAAAAAGGAACCTGAATGTTTTCAAGATATAAACAGGGACAGTCTATTCAGGCTGTGAGGTAAAAGTTTTGTGTGTTGACTTTGCAGATGATGGTTGCTGGGATGCAAGTCCCAACGCTTGACGAAATCACCAAAAAGGAGCAGTCCATCAAAGAAGCTCTGAACTACAAGTTCA
Source organism: Toxotes jaculatrix (assembly GCF_017976425.1). NCBI lineage: Eukaryota > Metazoa > Chordata > Actinopteri > Toxotidae > Toxotes > Toxotes jaculatrix. Next base: position 4,333,389 of record NC_054410.1, on the reverse strand, counting down.
ATGACAAAGACATAGAGGATGTGAGTCTGTTTCTTTAAATGTCTGCTGGTTTCACAGGCCTCGTGAATTAAGCAGAGGAACAGAAACATCTTTTTATCCTTACTTTCTGCAGATTGTTAAAGAAAAGGACAGATTCCGAAAAGCACCACCGAATTATGCCATGAAGAAAACGCAGTTACTCAAAGATAAGGTAAAGGAAATCACACAACAGCTGTGGTATTTTTTTCAGGATCTGGAAAAGTGATTCATGAAAGATGCTGTTTGAAGTTGTGTTGAATGTGAAGATAAGCTGTGAGCAAATAACCCAACCCAGTAACATTTGAACACAGTCACACATTGTTTAAAAAGATATAATAAATTTGCCCCAGAATGTGCAGAGGCTCTAAATATATAACAATCTGTTTCTTTCTGTCAGGCTCTTAATGTCCTCTCTCATATTTCTTTGAAGGCCATGGCAGAAGAGAGCGGAGATGGAGAGCGAGCGAAGGTGATCCAAGATGAGCTGAACGAGCTCGAGGAAAGGGCAGAAGCACTTGACAGACAGAGGACCAAGAACATCTCTGCCATCAGGTACTCACACAGCACTTATTTTTATCTTATTATAGGACTTTATTTGAATTTTAAAATGTTTTTAAATTTCTGCAGCTGCTTTTCATTGTAATGGGATGTTATGTAGAATTTTTTCCTGCATTTTTGTGCTGTTGAGTATAATGAACAGAACGTTGTAGTTTGGCTGTTTTATGTTTTTAAATAAACAGTCACCTCCAAAACAACCTCCGTTTGTTTTGGAGGTCATTTTTTACAGACTGAATTTGACAGAATTCTTTTTACATTCTTTATTATTCAGCTACATTAATCAGAGGAACAGAAGCTGGAATATCGTTGAATCTGAGAAGGCTCTCGTGGTACGTATCCACCTCTTTTGACACCACTATACATCTGTATTGGCACTTTTATAATTTTATCATGAACACTGTGTTTTACTGTACAAGAGGTGAAAGTGGAAGTGAAAATTGAACATTGATTTGCTTCTGTAGTTTCTGTTTGCAGCAAAGGTTGTAGCACAACAAAGAATGTAACGGAAGAGAAGGTCCCATCTTTATGAATTATACCACTCTTGAAATAACCCAATTTTCATTTTCCTGTCTCGCAGGCTGAAGGACAAAATGCCAAAAACCAACAAATGGATCCTTTCACGCGAAGACAGTGCAAACCCACTATGGTTTCAAATGTAAGATTTCTGTAATTATTTTCTGCACAGTTTTTGTACAGACAATGTAAGTAAACACTGTTGAATCTACATTTGTTAATCTAATCTGTTATTTTCCGTCCTCCTGGTTCTATAGGCGAGAGACCCGTCAGTCCACGCAGCTATTCTTGCTCATCTCAACCAGAAGTACGGCTCTGGGTCAACACCAGATCCCTCCAGTGCAGAGAAGAACAAACTGGTAAGCGTGACACTCCCTGACTCTCTCAGTACAAATATTCAGAGAGTTAACTCACAGGTGTTCACTTCTTTCACTTGAGTTTGCACTTTGTCTTCAGCCGTAACAAAATGGAAAGACGTTTTGTAATACTGTGTCTTAATCTGTCTGCTAAATTCTCTCAGGAGCTTTTTTTGAGGAGTAAGCTGCAGTTGTTTGCAGAAAATAACTCATTTTGCAGTTGGAAATGTTGCAATAGAAACCAGCACTATCACTCGTTTGAATATCTTTTTTGTTTGTTTCTCTGTTACAGGGACAAACAAACACGAAAGACAAAGATATCCCCAAGCCAACCACTGACCTCTCAGAGGACTTGTTTAAAGTTCATGATTTTGACGTTAAGATCGACCTACAGGTTCCCAATGCAGGTGAGATGATTTTTCCCCATTTATATTTTGGTTCAGAAAATATTAAAAGACGGAAGGAAGTTCTGCTTTGTTGCAGCACAAAGTGGTTGTTTGCATCAGTCGTAGCGATTCAGCACAGACGTATTGACTCTGCATTTGTGTTCTGCAGAAGCAAAATCTCTGTCCGTGAGCTCCAATGCGCTGCCGGTGAAGGACGGCGCTCCCCGCAGGTCCCTCAACCTGGAGGACTACAAGAAGAGGAGGGGGCTGATCTAATGTGGCCAGTCCACCATTCAGAAACCACATTGCATGTGTAACTGGCTGTGCAAGAGAGAATGTGTGGGTGTGTGTGCTTGAGAGAGAGAGTGCGTGTGTGTGTGTGTGTGTGTGTGTGTGTGTGTGTGTGTGTGTGTGTGTGTGTGTGTGTGTGTGTGTGTGTGTGTGTGTGTGTGAATGACTCCTGGAGGATGTGTGTTTGAATGCTGATACAGCAGACTGTCTATCCAAACACAGAGGAAATAGTGATTGAGCAAAGACAACATTTTTCTCAAAGGATCTCTCTCAGAAGAACCTTGTCCAGATGTTTGTTGTCTTGTTATTTTCACATTATTGGACACAAACTCGTATACTGAGTTGTGTTTTTTATGTATTTAACTCCTGTCCCCCTCTTTTGGATCTTCTGGAGTCCACTCCTTTTTTTTTTTCCTTTTTCTTTTTTTTTATTTCTCAAAATGACTCTGCGCTTGTGGATTATTACCTTGAACAAGGAGGACACTATTTTAGAAGACTTAGATTGTTTTGAAATTACTGGACTGGACATCTAATGGAGTTGACCAGCAAATAATTACTGTTGTAAATGCCCCCCCCCCCCCCCAACAAAGTGTGTGATCATCTGCCCTTCCAGTCCATCCTAAATTTGAGCAGCCTCCTGTATTTTTGCGGCGTGTAGATGATCACCATCTGTGACCCGACAGTGACGCCGGCTCTCCATGACCAATGTGAGAAGTTCAGTACATGTCATCTGGACATTTAATCACTTTTTAAGTCTTTGAAACAACCCAATTTAAGAGGAACCCTTTTCTATGGCTGGCCTGGTTATAAACGTGTTGCTTCATTTCTCTTATCTCTTGGTTGGTTGTCCACGGGATAACTCCCTTTCCCTTAACTCCCAGACCAGATTCTATGTGTTATCGATTGTGTCCATAGTCAGTTCCTGTATTGATGTGGCATGCCATGTAAATATGCATTTTGGAGTGAGTGCGGAAAAAATAAAGAGGCACTGTTTCATACCTTCTGTGTCATTTTGTCTCTTTTTGAATCTAACAGTGAGACTGCAGCAACACAAGTCACCTCTATTCTAACTCTAAAATAAAAGTAGGTGAACAATAATGATAGAAGTCTAGTACTTATTGCACCACTGATAATTAAGTTTAATGGCTCGAGACAACATATTAGTTGTTGGAAAGGTAAATAACCTCCATGGATCGGACATATTTTTCCAGCACATCCCCCAGATGCCCGATCGGATATTTGGGGAACTCGGAGGCCAAGTTAACAGCTTGAACTCTGTCATGCTCCTCAAACCACTCCTTAACAGTTTTTGCAGTGTGCCACACTAATCCACATGAAAGTCACCATCACGGGTTTCCCAGTAGAAACCTTTATTGCCCAGACTATCGCACGGCCTCGGCCAGCCTCTTTTGTTCCTATGGTACCTTGGCTCATTTTTGATCAGGCCTTTCTAGAGGCGCTCTGTTGTGGGGTCCTTGCTAGCAGCGCTTCCTGGTCCACGTATAGAGAAGACCAGCAGCGTTCCCTCTGACAGATAATGTCATTTGGCTGTGTTTATCCAAACTGGTTTTCTTCTTCACGTTCACCTGTTAAACCTCGACGATAGCCAGGTGACCGGAGACATTCAGAGTCTTGGACGTCGTTTCAAACGGTACGTTAGAGGCTCTCGGTTAGTAACTAGCTAGCTCGTTAGCTTTAGCGATGATGGAGTTTGTGTTGAACCAACTGTGTTTACACTAGTTTTATGATGACGGGAGCCCAGCCGCTCCTGTGATAACTCCTTCATTTCTATGTATCTGAGCCAGAAACAATATAGTGTCGATATACTAACTAACCAACCATATTTGACTCGAGTGATTGTGTTAGCATGGTAGCTGTGTAGTGGATGTGTACACACAGGATAGTTTTCAATCATCGGTCGAGTCTCTCAGGCTGCTCGCAATGACTGGAAGATTATTAACCTTAACTATAGCCCCAGTGTAATCTTAACCTTAACTGTCTTCCACCTGTCGACCTGTTTACTTAAAAGGAATAACAGTGCTGCACTATGTTGCTACAAGCTCATGCTCCTACGTGTTTCTGTAAGAGGCCTTGGATAAAGGTATAGGTACAGTCAGATGCATGGAGAATATATATGAAGGATCATATGGATGAGGCAGATTGGGAAATGGCATGTTATGAGGCTCAGACACGGTCAGTAATTACAGAAATCGTGGCTCACTGATTTTATATGGACATGTATTGTACAGGACATATGGACAGAAGAACCTGTCTTGTTTTGCATACAGTGATTATAACCTTTGTTTATTCAGGGTAGTTTCACTGAGAGCCAAGTTCTCTTTGCAAGAAACACCCTGATCACACTCACACAGTTCCACACACACACACCTGGAAGCTACCCAAGACAACCAGAGTCTGATCGGTTGGCCACTGAGCAGCTCCACTTGAGCAGTTAGGGATTAAGTACCTCTGCTCAAGGGAATCTCAGACATGGTGATGAGGGAGGGGCAAGTGCTGCTCCTTGCCCACATTTATACTCCAGGTGCAGGCATTGAACTGGCCACTCCTGCCCTATTTTTGGAAATTACACTTTCAAATGATTTAGGAATTGCATTTTCTTTTTATTCCTTAGGAGGAAAGTTGTGCCAATGTTCATATTTAATATGTTAAAACTCAAATAAATTATAAATATATATTATTTTACAAACTGTAAGGCCTGGGGATGGGAAAAGTGCCTTTTCATCCTCAAATTGTGCTGTTATTTCTGTCATTAGAATGCAAAATGTCTTGGTTTGCTGACTTGGCTGGGAAAGCTGAAGACTTCCTGAATAAAGTGGACCAGGGAGCTGCCACTGCACTTAGCAAAAACCAGGCAAGAACATCCTCCTTTTCGTCACCTTATGGGGGAGGATCTACTGTCACACCTGAGTACAGCACTGCAGGGTATAAGACAGATGCAGCTGTGACACAAAATGCCTATGTATCTTCTCACGATGCACAAAGCTACATCTCTGCAGCAGCTGGCAACATCAAGAGGTCCAATGCAACCACACTGGCTGGCACAGCCAACATGGCCAGTAGCCCCTCCAGTTCTGGCAGCAGTGCTCCCAACTCTGCCAAGACCTCATCTGGCTTTGTGAGGCCCAGAAAGAGCGAGCAGGATGTGGACGACGACATGCTCTTTGACTTTCTGAACAGCTCAGACCCTCCAGCCAGCAACAGGAGGGATTCAAGAAGGGAACTTGTGAAAGTGGCAGTTCCAGTTACTGAGACCCAAAACCCAACACCTCCCCTTTCCACCACTCCTCATACCATCCCCTCAGCGCCGTCCACACCCCCCTCAACCCGCGGCGTATCCAGGGCCTCAAGCATGAGCTCGCTGTCTGCTCACAGCATCAAAACATCAGAGGAGAGCTCTGCTAAAGAGCAAAGCCAAGGTATGATTAACAAGACCTTACATGTTCCACATGTTATCTAATCATTTTCTGTCAGCAACAGGATACAAGGATATAAAATTACCCTGGAAATAGCAATATTTGTCTGACCAATAAAGAAATCCAGATCCCAAAGATATTCAGTTATCAGTTATATTTTACAAAGAACCAAGTTTTTAGGAATTTATGACTGAATGTTTTTTTTTGTTTGTTTGTGTGTTCTCTCTTTGTGTCTGCTGGGCCACCACAGACACACCTGAGAGTTCAGACTCAGGCTTGGCTGTCCCTCAGGAGTCCAGCAGGCAGGAGCCTCCTCCCCCCACAGAGGAGCCACAGAGCCAGATCTTGTCCAGTCTGCGTCTGGAGAACCAGCTGCTGCGCAGTGAGGTGGCTTCCCTCAACCAGGAGATGGCTTCAGTCATCCAGAGAGCAAAAGACTTGCAAGATGGCAAGAGAAAAAACAAATCATGAGCAATGATGGCCCCCATTTCTCCACACCCCCCTCTCTATTGACTAAGTTGTGTTTTACTCTTGCAGAGTTGAACCAGGCCAGACTACGTGCAGACAGATGGAATTCAGAGCAGTCTCAGACTGACCGGACGTTGCGGGAACTTCGGTCACAGGTTGATGACCTGACAGAGGCTCTTTCAGCCAAAGACGGTCAGCTTGCAGTCCTGAAAATCAGACTTGATGAAGCTGATCAGCTGCTCAAGTCCCGCAGTGCTGCACTAGAGGAGGCACAGAAGGAAAGGTCGAGGTATGCTCCTGTCAGCATCTTTTGAAGTAGAGATCCAATTTAGCTTTAAAAGAAATTTGATAAAATATTACTTTTTTGCTTTTTAGAATTATGCAAGACCACACAGAAGGAAGCAGCATAAAGTCCCAAGCTCTTGAGACAGTTCAGGAGAGGCTGCGAGAGGCTGATATGGCTGTCAGGAGGGAGCAGGACAGCTACCGGCAGATGCAGGTACTTACAGTAGGATTCTCTTTGCTCTGCTATGTCTATGATTGTTAGTTAAGAAAATTCCAGCCTGCTTTGTCTTTAATGGTAAGACTTTATTAATCCTGTTTTCTCGTGTAGAGTGAATATGCTGGTCGACTGTCCAAACTGGAGGCTGAGAGGCAGACACTTGCAGAGACGGTGACTGCAGCGGAGCGACGAGCCACAGAGGAGAAGCTCAGGGTTGATGATCTGCAACAGCAACTGAAAAGTGCCAAAGCCGCAGCTGAGTCTGCCAAGCAAGAGTTACAAGACTACAAGCACAAAGCTTCACGCATCCTACAAGTAAGATTTGCTGAGGCCCAGCAGAAAACCATCTTTTTCATAGGTAGCATCAGCACTTTTGGCTGAAATTTAGTCTGTGGCCAAGAATGCTTTGTCATTGTTTTCAAGCTGTACTTTTTATATACAAATTTGTACTTGTGTCTCTTTGCGAATCTGGTTTTCTTGTTTGTAATTAAGTTTCTTTTGGTAAGTCTGAGCTGTCTTTAATAATGTGTTAAATGTTTTTTTCTAGTCCAAAGAGAAGCTGATCAGCAGTCTGAAGGAGGGATCTGGTCTGGACACTCTGGAAGGCAGCGGGGCCATGGCTCTGGAGCTGGAGGAACTGCGTCACGAGAAGGAGTTGCAGAGGGACGAGATCCAAAAACTACAGGGGCAAGTGCAGACACTTCGAACAGAAATACAGGTGAGATGCTGTAAAAGACAGGAAAGGAAAAATGATGTTGGTCTTGTGTGGAAAATCTTACATGATGACTTCACTGGTTTGTTCCCAGGTGTAAATGCATTTGTCTGTTGTGTTTTTGATGTTGGTGATTCAGTTGCTCAAGTGAGCCATGTTTTTGTCTCTCAGGATTTGGAGAATCAGGCCCTGACGGAGGCAGAGGCATGGCGGGAACAGCAGGTGCAGTTACAGGAGCAACAGGCCTTACAGAACAGAGTTAAACAGGAGATGGAGGCTGAGGTTGAGCGCCACAAACAGGTAAGGGAGAGTGAAGATTTCTTAAATGGGAGTTACAAAAAAATTGTCACAGATATATTTTTCTTAGCTACATTCATAAGTGTTCTATGTCTAATCAAACTCCTAATTTATGTGAGGTGTTTTATTTCTATTTTTTTTAATGATAGGAGCTGGAGTACCTGGAGGACGAGCACCATCGAGCCAAAACCACCCTGCAAAGTCGAATCAAAGACAGAGAAGATGAAATCCAAAAACTCAGGAACCAGGTTAGCCACTTGACAGTCACACGGGCATATGAATGTAGATCTCCCTTCCTGTGTCAGGGCTTGGACAACATCTTTTTTGATGACCTTTGATGATCCACATCCTGGTTTCTTTCAGTTGACCAACAAGACTCTCAGCAGCAGTAGCCAAACAGAGCTGGAAAATCGTCTCCACCAGCTCACGGAGACGCTGATCCAGAAGCAGACGATGCTGGAGGCTTTGGGCACAGAAAAAAGCTCCCTGGTCTTCCAGCTGGAGCGTCTGGAGCAGCAGCTGAAGAACACTCAGGGAGGACAAAGTGGAGGGCCAGCCATCAACATGAGCGGACTAGAGGCACCAGGTAGGCAAGGCTGAGGTCAGGATCAGAATGATCGGTCTTTTCAGGTGAAGGGGGCAGTGATATTGATCGGTTTTATCACACGGTACTGTTGATCCATGCTCCATTTTACTTCATATGGACTCTAGAAGAGTACACCAAGTTATTAATTTAAAATCCAGCAGGGTTTTTTGTTTGTTTGTTTGTTTTATTTCAAGCGTTAGGGATTTTTCGTTTTCATAAGGAGTTATAGTTGATCAGATTGAATTCTGACTCCACTGATTTCTTTGCTCATGATGCCTTTTCTGTGTATTTCATTTTCAGGAGCACGGCAAAGAAATACACCAGTCCTCTTCAGTGATCAGGACAGTCCAGGAGTGTATGGAAAAGTACGTAAGGCAGCCAGCACTATTGACCGTTTCAGGTAAGACTTTTTTTTTTTCTATCAGTATTGTGCTGTAATTACATTGTTTGCTATTGTGAAATTCCCCCAGTGATAAATAGAAAATCTTGTCATTTCAGCATCAGACTGGGAATCTTCTTGAGGCGCTACCCTATGGCCAGAGTTTTTGTTATCCTGTACATGGTAAGGGTTTATTTAAGAACTGGTATGCAGTTTTCCCAACCTGATGAACACGGGTTAATAAGGGAAATTCACCACCCTTCATGTCATTTTTTTTACAGGCAGTACTGCATCTGTGGGTCATGATTGTTCTTCTGACATACACACCAGAAATGCATCATGGTCATCCTGACGGAAGATAGAAGGCTTGAACTTAACAGTAATGTTTGCTTTATTGTCTTTGATGTAAGGATGATACAAGCTGCTGGAATATGGGCTCTGGGACCTGACTCTCCCTGTTTTGCACAGAAATGCTATGAATTAAAGACATTTGCTCTTAATTCATCTTTGTCATTTCCATCTGAAGAGTGATAACTGACGGCTGCAATGAGTTTTAAAATAATTACAGAGTGATTTATTGTACTGTTGGTCTGCTGAAAGGACATTAAATCAAATATGATTTCACATCTGTTCTTCTGATTACCTGCTTTCAGACATTTGTTCTCGTAAGAGATTGTATTTAACACTATGTAAAAAGTAATCTTTTAATAAACAAGTTAGGAGAAACAACATAGCCTGGTACTTTCCTGACAATTTGAAAGAGAGGGTTTTTTTTCAGACACGAAGGGGAGGAGATTCAGTTTTTGGTTTTTTTGACCCATCGTAGGGACTAAAATTCAGCCCCCCCCCCCCCCCCCCCCCACCCCCACGCTTTTATTTAGACCGTTCTAAAAAGGAAAATTTAACACATATAAGAAGAAATGTACTGACTCCAAGCCTAACATTGGATATTTTTGCCAAATCTGCGATAAAAATGTTGCAGCACTTATTCAAGTTTAATTTACATAGATACACGTGATCAAATTAACCTTGCAAGTTTAAAAAGGGAATATATATGAATAAACACAGTGTAAGTTAAGGGAAATACTCAAGTAAAGTAAAAGTACCTGTACTTGAGTACAGAACCAGAGTAAATGTAAATGCGGGACCATTCATGATCTTAAACAGTCTCTACACAAACTGTAGAAAATAACTGAACAAATATTGATAAAGAGTGCTTCGGAGTCTCAGCTGAGGCTCTTGAACGCACCTTGGTTTTTGTTGGTCCTCCAGTATCCCACAATGCACCACTGCGGCGCTATGTGTCCACGTCAAACCTGACAGCCATCGCCGCAGCCGAGCTGATAATGGCTGCAGTTGAGGTGGCACTCTGTGGGCGCTGTGTCGTTTGAACTCGTTAGAAACTGCTGAAAACATCGCTCACACTCACCGCAGATGGTTCGGACTTCAACTTAAGGGCCGTTGTCGAAGGTGTTAGCGGTTTGACGGTGATATAATGTCGCTTAAGCCGCTTGTCTTGACAAATTCCTCCAGGAAAACGGTCAGCTGTTATTAGCCGGGTCTCTGCTAAATGAGCGTGTCTCAGCCCGGAAAGCGACGTTGTTACGGAAGATTAAAGGTGGATTTTGAAGTTAACGGCGTCTCTGTGGTGTAGAGTTTGCAGCTGAGCTTCATGACCAAGCTGGCTTTGTCACCTGTCGAGTCTAGGCTAGGCTAACCCCCGCCTCGTCCTCCTCGGCCCAGCTTTGCTTTGTTGTTGTTTGGTTTGAACCCCCCCCCCCTGAAGATGTCATCGTGGCTGGGTGGACTGGGCTCCGGCCTCGGTCAGTCTCTGGGCCAGGTCAGCGGGAGCCTGTCGTCTTTCACCGGACAGATATCAACTTTTACCAAAGACATGTTACTGGAAGGGGTGGAAGAAGTCGGAGGTAAGTTCGTGTTCATGTTTTTGTCTCCGTCCACATCGTCTCTCTGCCCAGCGGACTTAAGCCTTTTTTGTAACTACACACTTGTGTTGTATTTTGTAAAGATATACATTGGTTTGTTGATAATTTGTACTTGTCTTCCATAATGCACTTTTTAAGGTTCCCTTTGGCATCTCGGTTCTTTATATTAAAATCAAGAGCTTTGATCTTTAAGAAGATTAAGATACAGCTTCTTGTATGCTTATACATACATATCTATCTATCTATCTATCTGTCTGTCTGTCTGTCTATTTATATATATGTATATACACACACACACACACTGCTGTTGCTGTTATGAGCAAGTAGAGACAGTCCCACAGTCCCAGAGTCATAAGACATATGTATATATTAGCTGTTTGATGTTTTCAGTGAGGCTGCCTTTGAGATATCTCCAGTTAGTGGGTCCTGAAATACAGAGATTTAGTTCGATGTTCAGCATCATCACTCGAGGCAAATGTCACCAAAAACAGCCAAACCAAAATGCCCGACTTCAAATGCCCAGATTATATTTCAAGGGTTTTTTTTAACAGTCTTTTGTAGGTTTTTGTTAAGTATACATGTCTAACACTTTCATGTATAACAGTGTTTTCCTTTTAAGTGAAAGATGAAAATGAAAGTGTTATAACTGAATCAAACGTGAATCACACGGTCACTCATTGCCAGCGGAGCCGTAGGTAAAAGCCCAATGGTAACACAGATCAGAGAGATTGTTTGATTCTAGTTTTGAGACAGAAAGTTGCTCATGATCAGACATGGCTGAATTCTTTAAGTGTATTCTCTTTAAATTGTGTTGCATCATGTAAATTTATACAATCAGTATGTCAGTAATTTGAGTCAGGAGGGTTTTGGGTTTCCACCTGGTTTTAATTCTTGTGTTTGACTCTGAGTATTTCATGAAGTAAAGTGCAATGATTATAGATCTTACATCAAAAGTATCCATCACATTTGCCCAATTAAACCCAAAAGCATCAACACTCTAATGCAAACAGTCGATGGGTGATAAAGCACTGACGTAAAAAGAGAACTTTGGTCACAGATCTCCAACTCACAGCTCCAGTCAAGAATCTACATAACGGGCCTTTAATCCGGATTTTAAGTAAACTAAATTTAAAAGATGGGTAACTTTTAAATAAATGGGCTCTACATTTGTTTGTATGCTTCAGTTTAGTTTGCGTAGTAGTGGCTGTTGTGTTTTTGCTGAGCTTTGTCCAGCTGTAAAGATCACATAGCTCAGACAAGCTCTCCAGAAATGTTGGCCTGCTCAGCTGTGCATGTTTGTTTGTCATGTGAGAAGGAGTAAGCAGGTCTGTGTGTGTGTCTGTGTGTGTAAGTAACTAAGTTAGAGATGGGAAAAAAGTCATCAGTTATCATCTCTTGAATGTGTTCTGTTCCATGGTAGATAAACCTGAAGTGTATTTCTCATTTTGAAAATTGTGTTGTCAGAAATCCGGTTAAAAATCATCCAGGTTGTTATGGTTCTTTTACTGTGATTATCCTTTCATTTAATTCCTGCTGTGTGTTTTTTCTTCTGAATTTTATTCAAGCGGATATATATATATATAACATTCTCACTGTCTTCATGCCTGTTAGTGATATTTTCTACGCTATTTTTTCTGTGTAACTACAGATGCTGCCACAGAACTGCAGGTGTCTAATTCCAAGTTGGCTGAAGTCGAGGCTTCATTTGCCACTCAGAAATCTGAGGTTAGATTCTTTGTTCACTTACTCAGAGTCAACAAGCTGTAGACCTTTACACTTACAACATTAATGCGGGCTGTGTCCCATAAAGCCACAACAATATATGTAATATATGGTCCAGATGTATAGTAGTTCTTGATGGTTGTAGTCATGCCAGGGTTGGAAAGCACTTACAGGTGCATATTTCTGTGTCATTTACTTTCTCTTTCTTCTCTCTATGCCGCAGTATGACAGATTAAGAAAGCTCCATGCAGAGCTCGAGGAGAAGCTGGAGGCTTCAGAGATCCAGATTAAACAACAGTCTGCAGAATACAGAACTCTTCTGCAACAGAAAGATGTATGTGCCTTTGTCTTTGTCAGTAAAGCTTTTAGATGACATTTCTGTCGAGGTCATCTCCACTGTCTGAAATATATTATCCATATCAGTTGTGTTATTGAAGACACATGATCTGCTGTAACTTGAAATTGTGTAATTGAACATCACCATGTGCCCACATAAAAGCTGTGCCTCGATATATTAGAAAGTTAGCCCATTTAGTCGTGATGCACTTTCCTCCATCAGTTCAATGGAGATCAGCTTTGTGTGACAGAAGAGTCCAGTTTTAGGATATAGAATGGTCCTAAGGTTCATTTGCATCTTCCCAGGTGGAGATCAGTCACCTGAAAGCTCGGCAGAGTGGACTCCAGGAAGAAGTCCAGAAGCTGCAGCAGTCGGCCCAGTCTGCCTCCGTCGGCCCTGCGGTGCTGCCCATCGTCACTACTTCCTCCACCACTACCTCCTCTGCTTCGTCTTACCTGTCACGGCCCTCAGGCTCCCACCCGGGCTTCCACTGCGATGAAATGGACCTCAGCGATGTCATCTGGTCGCAGCAGGAGATCAACCGGCTGTCGACAGAAGTCATGCGTCTGGAGGCGGAGGTGGCGCACTGGAGGCGAATGTCTCAGGTAAAAATAATTAGAATTTGTTGATTTGTTGATGCTAAGAAATACTCACTGTGCCAGACCTACAAAGTCTTCACATCAGCAAATATGGTCGGTTTATATCACTGGGGGTCACATACCTACATTTTTATTACAGGCAACAACAGCAGCAGGAGCTGGAAATGGCGACCAGGGTGAGATTCTCAAACTTCAGAGGACTATTAAGGTAATTATAAATCATATTTTAAAGTAAAATGTAAAGCTGAAATATGAGTACAGCGTGCAGTTATGTCACTGAGGCTCTAACCTTGATGTTATTGCTGCCTTGGAACAGGAGCTGCGAGAGGAGATGAGTCGTGAGGTGGATGAACACCAGCATGAACTGGCAGCTCTGCAGGACGCCCAGCGGCAGAAGATGGCTGACGTCACCCGCCGCCACAGAGAGGAGTTAGCAGAGTACGAGGAGAGGATAGAGGAGCTGGAGGAACAGATTCAGAGTGGTTAGCCTCACTTTGACATTCATTCTTGAAACTTTAGAAATATAAACTTGTGGCACTTTAGAACTTCTGAGATTTTACTGAGTAAATTGTGGCTTTAATACCAAAAATTTGCAGGGGTTTATATTCTTACAAAGGTTAGCTGTAACCAAGATTGCAAGAAAAGGTGTTATAACCAGGCACTTTTGTCAAACGCATTTGAATGTATCTTTTTACTATTGTTTTTTTTAGGTCCTCCCTTAGGGTACAGCTCAGTGTTGCTACTCAAAGTGAACATCCTTCTCCACATCCTTCTCTCTAGGTGGCCAGTCCAGTTCCTCATCAGACGCCTCCAAGCTGCCTGAACTCCAGAAAACCATACGGTCCCTGCAGGAAGCAGCAGAGCAGCGGGAGAAGCAGCTGGCCGAGCTGTCTGCCAGCCTGGAGGAGGCACAGAGGAAACAGGCCTCGCTGCAGTTGGAGAAGGATGAAGCCCAGGAAGAAAACACTGGGTTGCTGCAGAATTACACGCGGCTGCAGGCGTCTGTCGCTGAGCTCCAGACACGTGTACAAGAGCAGGAGGGGAAGACTCTGCAAAAAGCCCAGCTAGACCACGAGATCCAAGTGTTGAGACAAAACCTTACAGGTATACCATCATCATTTTGATATTGTTGAATACAGCTACTGGATACTGCTGTTTCTCATCGGCTTAGTTAAAGCTGCCAGAAGTTTGCTAAAAAACTTTACCAAAGCTGATCCTGTTTTTTTTTTTAAATGTGATACTTTTTTATTATAGTAGTATTTTATAATTTCAAATAGACACAAAATATTGTCACTGACTCTTACTATAAACCATCCTGTATAATTAACCTGCATATTAACTAAAATTTCCTACTTGCTCTACTCTGCAGCTGCAGAAAAAGAAATAGAGAGACTGAAAAACTTGGCTGAAGTAAGTGTGAAAATATATCATTAACCTTACATCTTGCTAAATATATATAATATAGTGTTGGGTTTTAAAGTTTATTTTTTCCCTAATTTAATTAGTTTTTTTTTTTTGTTGTTGTTTTTTTTTACTTCAGGCAGAACCAAAGGAAGAGGTTGAGCATGCAGACATCTTAGAACTGAACACTGTTATTGGGGCTTTGAGGCAAGAAAACGAGAACCTAGAACAAGAAAAGGTTTGTTGCTCTGATGCAGAAAATTAAGATTTTTAGTATGTAATTATTTTATTAATGCTCAAATTTTAAAGGAAATGTGTCACATGTAACAGATACAGCAGAAATATGGAACATGTTGATACTTTATACTTTGTCTATTGTCTTTTTTTCAAGTACGTTTACGTGTAGGATGCTGCAGTGTGACAGGACAAAAGCCAGAACATAGACCCATTTTAAATTCATTGGTTAGTTTAGTTACTCTTGCTGGCTTCTGATATAATGATACTAATAATGTGATCAGAGTACAAAGTCTGGTTAACTGAGGTCTGTTGGATTTTATCAGATCCTGAAGTGTAATTCTTTATTTGTCCTGCAGCTCAATCTGCAAGAACAACTGAAAGTGGCAGAAGAACAAATAGTTAGCAATAATGGAGCTGATTCTGGAGAATCAGAGTCACTGGAGGATCTGAGGGTAGAGCTGGAGAGGAGAGAAAAGGCCCTGAGAGCCACTGAGGAGGAACGGGACACTCTGATGTCTGAGCTGGAAGAACTAGACCAGCAAAACCAGGAGGCAACGCAGGTTGTACAAAATTAGTAAGACACTTTAAAGGACAATATACACAGTGCAGTGGAGAAGATTTAACAATTTATTGACTGAGGATTTTGTTTCTACCTTTTCTTTGTCTGTAGCATATGATCTCAGTAAAGGAGCAGCTCTCTGTACAGCTGAAGGAGGCTGAGGCAGAGCTGACAAAACTGACTGCAGAGCTCAACGCAACCAAAGACCAGAAAAGGACACTGGAGCAAGAGGTGGAGACCCAAAAGGAGAAAATGAGCCAGAGCGCTTTCACCCTTAATGAGCTGCACATGGGCAAACAGCAGTTGGAACGGACAATGAAGGAGCTGAAAGACAAACTGGGACATGCACAGGAGCAGAGCAGGGAGGCACGTAGAGAGATCACAGAGCTGAAGAAGACTTTGCAGGAGAAAGAGAAGCTGTTGTCTGCTGCTAAAGCAGAGCTGGATCAGGCAGGGGAGAGGGGAACCGAAGCACAGGGAACTAAAGAGGAGCTAGCAGGGAAGGAGAGGGAGCTGTCAGACCTGAGGAGAGAACTGGATGAGATGAGAGGCTCTCAGGAGAAGGTTCTGTCTGCGGACTATGAGTTGAAGATGGAGAACACGAGGTTGAAGGCGGAGAGTGAGCAGGCTCTCGGTAGAGTAGAAGAGCTAACCAAGCAGATGAAGGAAAGCCAGGCTGCTATGAACAGGACAACAAGAGAAAAGGAAACTCGTATTGAAGCTTTGAAGCTGGAGAAAAATCAGCTGGATGATGAATTGAGGCAGGTAGAGAGGACACTGGCCGAACAGGCAAAACAGTACCAGCAGACGATTGATGAGTTGACTCGAGCTCGCTCCATGGATGCCTCGGCTTTACAGACGGAGCATGAACGTGCCATCAAACTCATCCAGGAGAAAGACATGGAGATCGCTCAGCTGAAGAGAGACCTGGAGCAGCTGGCGTCTGATCACAGAGACACCAATGAGATGCTTTCAATCACAGTTGCAGGACAGAAGCAGCTGACAGATCTGCTGCAAGAGAAGGACGTCTTCATGGACACATTAAAACAAAATGCTGCGGATATTCAGACAGAGATGGAGAACAGCATCTCAGTCGTGACCAAAGACGCCGAAGCCCTCAGACAAGCACTAGAGGAGAAAGATAAGCAGCTGGGGGGCATGAAGGAGGAGAACAGCCATTTGAAGGAAGAAATTGATCGCCTTAGAGATCAGCAGAGCAGACCTCAGCCTCTGGCTGAGCCCAGGACCCTGGACATCATCACAGAGCTGGAGACAGAGATCACCCAGCTCAAGTCCTCCAAGAATGGCCTGGAAGAAGAGGTGCAGACTCTGAGGAGAACCATGGAGGAGCAGCAGGCTTCTCTCCTGCTGTCGCAGCAGTCACTTCAGGCCCAACAGAGTGAGCTTGAGCAGGCTCATGCTCGCCATCAGCAGACCACTCTTAACTATGACACACTTATACATGCGAGAGACGAGGACATAGCTCGCCTCCAGCAGACCGTAGATCAGCTCAGTGTGAGTCAGGGCCGTGCTGGCTCTCCGCCTGTGCAGGGAGACGTCATCCTGCAGGAGGACAAGACCCAGACTCTAAATCAGGAGAACGGCAACGAGAAACATGACTTATCTAAGGTAGAAATAGAAAGACTGGTAAGAGGCATGAAGGAGAAAGAGACTGAGATCAGCCAGCTGAACGAGAAGAACCTGTCGTTGACCAGACAGCTGGATCAGCTGGTGGTGTCTCGTGATGAAGTGGGTAAACTGTCCCAGATGATCCTGCAGAAGGACCTGGAGATCCAGGCGCTTCATGCCAGAGTCTCCATGGGTGGAGGTGGCGGACACAGTCAGGATGTCATGTTCCTACAGCAGCAGCTGCAGGCTTATGCTGTGGAGAGGGAGCAAGTACTAGCTGTGCTTAATGAGAAGACGAGAGAGAACAGCCAGCTTCGCTCCGACTATCACCGCCTCATGGACATCATGGCAGGGAAGGAAGCAGCTCTGTTGAAGCTTCAGCAGGAGAATCAGCGCCTCTCCAACATGAGTGACCCCTCAGGAAGCCATGAGATGTTCAAGGAAACCATCCAGAACCTGTCCCGCATCATCAGGGAGAAGGACATCGAGATAGACGCGTTGACTCAGAAGTGCCAGACCCTGGTGACTGTCCTGCAGTCGTCAGGAGGAGAGTCTGGTGCTGGGTCCGGAGGCGTCAGCAGCAACCAGTTTGAGGAGCTGCTGCAGGAGAGGGACACGCTGAAGCAGCAGGTGAAGAAGATGGAGGAGTGGAAGCAGCAGGTGATTACAACAGTCAAGAACATGCAGCACGAGTCGGCCCAGCTGCAGGAGGAGCTGATCAAACTGCAGGGCCAGGTCTCTGCTGACAGCGACTGTAGCTCCAAGCTGTCAGTGGACTATGCTCGACTGATCCAGAGCTACGAGCAGAAGGAGAGGAGGCTGGGAAGTCTGAGTCAGGAACTCGCCCAGGTCCAGCAGACCATCACCCAGCTCACCTCCACCAAGGATGTCCTGTTGGGAAAACTGGACAGCGTAGCTCAGACTCCTGAAGTCGTAGTTGCTCAGTCTAGTGAACGTCCTCTCACAGCAGATGCTCCCAGCCAACAGACAGCTTCACCCGTAGCCAGTGAGAAACTGCAGGAAGATCTTGTGCGATTGCGAGAACAGCTGGCTCAGAGGGACAGCATGATCAGGACTCTTCAGGAGAACAACCACCGGCTCTCCAACTCAGCATCTGCCTCAGAGAACGAGCAAAGAAGTCAAGCTGAAGAGGTTCGGCAGGTAAGAGAGAGGCTGGATGCTCAGCAGAGATCACTGAGGGAGAAAGACCTCCTCATCAAAACCAAAGGAGACCAGCTAATACAGGTCAGTGAGGCGCTACGCAACCGCGAGAATGACAACGAGGTGCTGAAGCAGGCTGTGACCAACCTGAAAGAGCGCGCTCTCATTCTGGAAATGGATGTGAAGAAGCTGAAGGAGGAGAACGAGGTTGTTGCTGCACGCTCTCGAGAAAAAGAGTCGGAGTTCAGAGCGCTGCAGGAAACCAACATGCAGGTTTCCCTCCTCCTCAGGGAGAAGGAGTTTGAACTGAGTGCAATGAGCGAGAAGGCTGCTACAGTGGAGAGGATGCTCAAGGACAAAGAGCAGGTCGGTTGGCACCAAGACTTCAAAGTTATTTCTTTTGTTTGTCCTGAACGGTATCATATTTTTTCAGTAGGAAAACTTTATCACTTTATTTATCATATCCACCCATCATGTCATTTTAAACTGGAAACAGATTATGTCGTCCTTTATCTTCATATGGTTCTATAGATTTATGGTTTACTCTGATGCTGTGACACAGGGTAAGTCTGGTGAGCTGAATCAGCTCCTGAACGAACTGAAGTCCATGCAGGAGAAAGCCGTGGCATTCCAGCAGGAGAGGGATCAGGTGATGATGGCCCTCAAACAAAAACAAATGGAGACCACTGCGGTGCAGACTGAGGTAGGAGGACAGACAGTATTCACTCACTAGACTTTATTTTAATGGTGTAGGCATTGAATGTGAACAAATCAATTCAATGTTCAATGTAATTCAATGCAAGTTTAAGTAATTACTTCTTGTTAAGTATCTCTGAGAGGAAAAAACTGTGTATATGAAGAACTTTCTTTTTTGTTTTTCTGCATAGCTTCAGCATGTGAGGGATAAAGAACAGCGTCTCAACCTGGAGCTGGAAAGGTTACGTAATCACCTCTTGGAGATCGAAGACTCCTACACGAGAGAGGCTCTCGCAGCGGAGGACAGGGAGACTGAACTACGAAGGAGGGTGGCGGTGCTGGACGAGAAACTGGCTACTTCCTCAAGTGCAGTGGAGAATGCCAGGTTAGCCCAGACTAAAACTAGTGGTCGTATTTGATACGATGCTGAAATACAACAGTTTCATGACTTAGAAAAAATACAAGCTTTTACAGCTGTCGATGATCTTGCTCCTGTTTACATCTGTCGTTAGTTAACCCCCAATAAGACTGGTCTCTGCTTGAGATCCCGTCATTCAAACGAGAGACCGACAAGGTGACCTGTCACTCACTGAGCTGTGAAACTCCCTCTCTAAAGATGTCAGACATGCAGAATCAGTTCCCTCTTCCATTTCCAGCCTGGCTCTACAGACTTCTCAATTACTCAGCAAATCTCTGATATTTTTTTTTTTTTTTAGCAAAATAGCAATCTAGTCTGATCATGGCACTTCACCTGATGGTTTCTAATTATCTCCTTCCTTTTTTTATTTTACAGTTTTGAAGTGTTTCAGTTTCTACCAAAACACATTTTAAAGTTGTCACTGCCATCTTTGTTTTGTTGTTGTACTGTGTAGAGTAATTTTGTGCACGCAAGTTCAAATGCCATTTCGAGCCAACATTGATGAGAGCTGCCTTTCAGAGAAACTTTGGTTTCATTGTGAATCCTCCTGTGTTTCTCCTCGTCTGCCTCCAGCCAACAGGCCAGCATGCAGGTGGAGTCTCTGCAGGAGCAGCTGAGCGGAGTCGTGAAGCAGAGGGATGACGCGCTCATTAAACTCAAAACTTCCCAGGAGCAGGTCAACCAGTATGCAGTGTCGCTCTCCAACCTGCAGATGGTGCTAGAGCAGTTTCAACAAGGCAAGTTGGCTCATTTCTAAAGTCAGACAGTCTGACGGTTATTATAATGCAGTTTGTGTCTGACAGTGAAATTCCATATTGTAATTGTAATAACGGTTTTGTTCTCTCTTTCCTCTATCAGAAGAGAAAGCTATGTACTCAGCGGAGCTTGAGAGGCACAGGAGGGAGAAGGATGAATGGAAAACAAAAGCTCAGAGGCTGGAAGATCAAGCATCTGCTCTTCAGGTAAACCAGCAATCATTAACTGATCAGGGGAATCCATTCACTGTGTTTATATCCAACATTGGCTGTGAGCAGTGAGGCCTTAGAGTGAGTACATATTTCTTGATGACAGTTTGTATTGCAGTCAAATGAATGACATTATATCCACATGTTCTTTAATGGTTCTGTGTTCTCTGACAGATGAACCTCGACGAGGCCAACGCTGCTCTTGACTCAGCCTCTCGTCTCACCGATCAGCTCGACCTGAAGGAGGAGCAAATTGAAGAGCTGAAAAAACAAGGTGAACATTTACACAAGGTTTTTTTTTCAGTACAGAAGGTGTGTTCATGAGATTGTAATAAAATAAATGTCTTTTAAGCTGTTTTATGTCTGTCTGGTTTAAAGACCACAGCAGTGTCTGCCATCCTTTGGCACCTTTCTCTGGCTTGGCAGCTTTTGAACATGAACTTCCTTTTTTTTTTCTTTCTCCCAGGGTCATATTTCTATTTCAGTGTTCTTATCACAGGCTGAATAACAGACTAAATAAGTGAAACTGTGGGCCCCCTGAAACTGGTTAGAGTCTCCTGTCTTTTTTTTTTTTTTGTCACACTCAGCAGAGTCCACTCTTATCATTCAGAGACGACCATTACATCACAGCAAATTCTCAGACTGTTTTTTTTTCCCCACTCCTCTCTGGCTGATTTTCAGGCAATTGTTGAAACGTGACTTGAGGCTATATATATCTGCTTTACCACACAGTCACCTATTGAAAATGTACACTGGGTCTATTAATAGCTGATTAACGGTAAGAGTGTGCTGAACTACAGTGGCATGAACTGGAGTCAGGTACAGCAGGGACATGAGCCTTATTTCAAAAGATTAAAAATAAACCTCTCTTCTGTGTGTGTGTGTGTTGCCTTGCAGTGGATGTGAGACAGGAGATGCTGGAGGAGGCGCAGAGGAAACTGATGAACCTCCTGAACAGCACAGAGGGAAAGATAGACAAGTAAGTTTACACCTACGTTTCTAAGCAAAATCTCCTACAGTTTCAAAGGATTGAGAAATGCAGAAATGCGATCCGGCCTCAGCGTCAAAGTGTTGACGCCTGTATCTTCTAATTTAATCACTTAGTTATTTTTGTTTTCTTTTTGTTTTTCAGATAAATTGAAGGATTAAGTGTTCCTTCATGGGTTGAGTAGTTGTTCCTACATCTTTAGCTACATAAACCATTGAAAAACCCATTGGATTACCAGATAAATGATGTTGTCACAGCTGGAAACAAGGCTGTGTTTCTTGGCTCATGAAAAGTTGACGTTTTTGAGGCATATAGTTTTCACAGGACAATGGCAAG
Source organism: Toxotes jaculatrix (assembly GCF_017976425.1). NCBI lineage: Eukaryota > Metazoa > Chordata > Actinopteri > Toxotidae > Toxotes > Toxotes jaculatrix. The sequence goes on along the minus strand of NC_054410.1, from coordinate 4,311,898 downwards.
ACAGAGGTGTATCCTCCCATACTTAAGTTACTGCTGTGAAGAGTTGGAATTGCTAGAGATAAATCTTATGTGCCTCTGTTTCCCAGGAGAAACGTGGGTAAACAAATATTCAAGTATAAAAACTGGAATCGAGGCCACATCTCTAAACCTTGGATTACGTCATGCCTTGCTATTCATGTTGTTCTGTTTCCAGAGTCCTGATGCGTAACCTGTACTTGGGATACTTCCACACACCTAAAAACAAGCGTGCCGATGTGCTGAGGCTCATGGGAAGCGTGCTGGGACTGAGCCGAGAAGATGTTGATAAGGTGAGAGATTTCTTGACTCGTATTCAAAGTATTTACTTAAGCAATCGTATGATTGTGTGTTTAGGCAGCAGTTGGTATAAATAAAACCATTTTTGATTGCAGTATGATGGCTGAAACAGTCAGTGAGCAATGTCTGTGGTATTGTTCCATATTGGGAGTAAATGCATCACGTATCACCAGACTAATAAATATGGAAATACAGCCTCTGCCATAAACCAGCTCTGTTTTAACACTCAGATACTTTTCTTTTGTTCTCAGGGGAAATATGACTAATTTATTGATACACATTTTTACACATTTACCAAATACATTATTTGCACAAAGATTTATTTTACAGTCGTTGGTCAGGCACTTGGTGTACATGTAAGTGCCCAGCAAAATGTCCTAATTTACCAAGAGGTACAGGTGGTGGACAAAATAATGTAAACACAACATTAAAAGCTTAGAAATGAATATATCACAATTATAGACAACTGAAAAATGTAAATCTATCATCTATAAATGAGGTCTGACCAGTTGTACTCTGATAATGTGGGTTTTCAGCGTCTAATATTAAGCAACAAGGCACTGAGTGCCTGAATTGCAGGTAAATTGGTTGCATAACTGTGAAATCATTTAAAATATGAAAAACTATAGCTCGGCTGTCACAGGATTTTTGAGGCTGATATTTGAAAGGATTAAAAAAATCCAATAACAAAATATCAGCCAATTACATCTTGGACAGCAACAGTCTCTGGGTTTCTGTTCTGCAGTTTCTTGTTACCCCTCAGCCACCATACATGCATTCCAATACCGATATGTCTGCCATAAGTTCACATCAGTCAGTATATTGGTTTCATTCTATCAATAGGAGAAGTCTGAAAAATCATGGCAGCATAGACAAACTGTATAAGGAGTAGCAGGAGTGGCAGGCTGAAGCTGACGGAGATATATTAAACTTGATGGTTGGTAAACAGAGCTGTCTTTAAGTCTTAAGGAAAAGTCAAAGTTCAGCCGTAAGTAGTTTACAAGTCTTTTCAAGTTCTCTCTGAATGTTGACAATGAACATTTTCCTTCCAGAGTTGTGTTAGATTAGTGAGAAGTTAAGTCCTTTAGATCCAACACAGATCAACTCTTTGGCAAGTCTCGCAACACTTAAAGGAATAGTTTGACCTTTCGGAAAATACACTTATTCTCTTTCTTACTGAGAGTTGGCTGAGAAGAGCGGTGTCACTCGTGTCTGTCTGGTACATGTGAAGCTGGCTACTGTTACCTTGGCTTAGCATGAAGACTGAAGACTCCTCTAAAACTCACTAATTAACAGGTTATATCCTTATTACAAAAAAAACAGTGTGTAGTTTTACAGGAGGCTGTTCTGGGATATTCGTAAGGCCAGATCAGGTTTTCATGGAAAATACTGTCACTTTTGTAACTTGCACAAAGTCTGACTTGAGTCCAAGTCTCAGTTTAACAGCTCCCTTGATAGAATATAAAAATATAAAAGCAGAGTTTCAGAAATTTGACTGAGTTAAATTAACACTGCTGTGGCACAGTCTTAACAAAAAGTGTAACCTGCACCATGAGCTTCACAGAGTTGGAATTTGTGTCACATTAACACAACGACCATTCATTTTTTTATTTGCTGTACAGAGGAATTCTTCCACCTACCAGCACAGTTTTTGTCTAGTTTCACATTTACTTCTATGAGTCACATACCCTGGCTGTCACAGTTCACTCTTACTGGAAGGTAACAGAACTGTTTTTTTTCGGTTTCTGAAATGTTTAATTAGTTAAACATGTCCTTGAGAGACAGTCAACTACAAAACTCACTGTCCAACAGTTGCTTTTAACTCCAGCAGGCCCTGAAAATGCTCTCAGAGCTCAGGCCTGAAAACAAAAGCATTTCCTTACGCAGATCTTCTGGCAGGAGCCCTGTGGGACTCCATCCAACGATTCCAAAGTAAATTACCCAACACTCTTAAAGGAAAACAGATACAGGGTGAGGGGCAAATGCGATTACAACTCCTCAGAAGACCCATTTTTATTGTGTTGGAGGTCGTTCCACTTTTTCTTTTTTAATTTCTTTTTTTTTTTTTTTCATCTTGCCCTCGTCTCCTGTTAATGCTATTTAAATTTTCCACTCAACTCGTGTTTACGGCAGCCAAGTGTCCCACAAAGCCAGCCGCCTTTTCAGAATCGGCCTCTGTGGAGCAACTAGTATCTCCCTTCTAGTTCCTTTTAAGCCCAAAGCTGTGATACACACACTCTATATCTCTATATATGGTGTCCATCCAGCTGATTCCCGCCAAGAAAATGACACTGATGATTAGGGAGTATGATTGACAGCGAATGATAAAGCCACGAGTTTCTTCGAGGAGTGTGGGCTGTCAGCAGAGAATCAGAGCGCCTGTACATGAGTTTAAGCAGTGAGTGGGTCCACAAAATAATTTTCCAGAAAGCGGCAGCAGGCAGAAAGGAAACCACAAGCAATTAAAACTGAAATAATCCGACCACTTCTTTGAAAAGAGAAGAAAACCTGCTCTTCAGAAAGAGTCTGAATGAACAGTATGAGACAGAACCATTAACTTTTCTTGGTAATAACCTCTGATGTGTAGTTTATCATGGAATATTAGGAGTCTGAGATGTTTTACAGACTTTGAGACCTCTGAGGAATCCGTTGTCTACACTTCCTTACCTCTCGTCTTTGTCTGTGCAGATGTTGGAGGAGGACGGACGGCACGGTGTCACCGGATGGGTGTCGAACTGGCTGGGAGGCAGAGGAGCGCAAAGTGTCCCAAACACTCCACAGAGGCCCACCAGTGGCCAGGGGCTCAACTCAGTAAGATATACCACGTGAAGTTCTTTTACCACAGAGACACAGTTTATATTGTACATATTCAAACCTGAACAGTGGAACACAGAGGAGTGCACGTGTAGCGGCTCTGACTCTGCCTTGTGTTTTGTAATGTACAACGATCACACTTCCCAGGTCTGTCTTTCAGCAGTCGAGGCGCCGGACGTGGCATCGAGATAACTTCCCTGCAATTAAAGAGCAACAGAGCATTTACAGGGTCTCTGTGCTTTCTCAGGGGAAAGTCCAGAATGAAAAGAAAGGAGGGCATAATATGGTCGCTAACAACTGCAAAAACAATTAATAAGCTTCTTATAAAATAAAAGTGTATTTATGACCAAAATATATTATTTCTTAAAAACAACAACAAAAAATAAACAAACACACATAAAACCTTACTTGTGCCGTTGTAGGGAAACAAATCTTGGAGAGAACGAAAACTAACTTTAACTTCCTGTTAAAAAGTATATGAATTATTCATTCCAACATATTTACACCCATAAAATGTATTAATAACACTTTGGGAAACACACAGGAAATATGGTACCGTTTATGTGTGTCCTTCAAAATAAAAGTCTCCACTTAATCCCCTTGCAATTTAACAGGAATTTATACATTTTAAAGGGAAGTTTAAAAAGATAAAGACTCTGGAGTCCCAGTTCAGGGCAGAGAGGAGATTTTTGCTGATTGGCTCAGGAAAACATCTCAGTGATTCAGCACTACACACTGTCCTGTCCTTTGTCATTTCAGTCCTTCTCTGAGATGTTTGTAAAGTTCCTGGAGATGGAGTCGACCCCCTCGCTGCCTGCACCAAAGCTTCTGGTCCACGACATCAAACCTCTGAACGCACCGCCTCCGAGAAGAACCAGCGGTGCTGCTTCCATCACCACACCAGGTAAACGACACCTTTGGGAATAACCGCCGCCAGGATGTTTCTTTCTCTCATGAAGCTTTAATCAGTCATGTCAGACGGGAGGGGCTGTTTATTCTCTCACATCACCAAACACATCAAACCTCATTTAAACTTAAGTCTCTCTCCTCTCAGGAGCCGCAGCAGCCAGCAAGCGAGCCGGCGAGTCCAATCCTTTCTTGGCCCCTCGCTCGGCAGCAGTTCCTCTGCTTGCTGGTTCCAGCTCTGGCGGCTCAGGAGGTCACCTGCTGATGAAGCCCATCTCTGACGCCCTGCCCTCCTTCACACCTGTGCCGGTCTCAGCTGAGGCCAGTGCTGGAGCTGTGCTCAAAGACTTGTTAAAGCAGTGATGAGTCCCATAACGAGTGCCAGTTAGACGTATTAATTCATCCAACATGTGTTTTACACTACACAGACTGAGATATTTGAGCAGGTCTGCTACGTAATTGCTGCTTTTTTTTTTATTTCCTGCAAAAATAAATGATCAGATAATTGATAAAGGCTTAATATTCCCTTTTTTTGGAGGGGTTTGAAGCTAAATTTAGTTTTTTTAGAATCAGTTGTACTTGCAGTTACTGTTCTATGCAACAGAATCTCCCTTTATACATCAGTAAAAGTGTTTGTTCAACATTATTGTTAAGTGTCGACCCGCAATTTGGAAAAATGATCAACAAAATGACTCCACATGCAAAAAGAGGATGTAGAACGAGAACATTTTCAAGTCGTGGGTCATTCAGAGCGAGAGTGACACAGTAAGTTTCCATAGAAACTGTCCTTTTCATTATGAGCTACTTCTTACATGTTTATTCATCGAACCAGTTCTGAACACAAGTGACCTTTGTAAACTTGCTGTGTGCAGTTCAATACATGTGAGTTGAGTCTGATCGTCACCTCTGTTTGCAAGAGGCGTGTCCTTCAGCTTTCATCCTTTAATTTTATTATCTTGTCTTTTTATTTTAGTTTTTGTTTTTTTTTTTTTTCCCAACAAAGCAGTGAACCGTTTCTGATCCAGGACTTGCCTAAAAACTCCCTGGCAGCAGCCTGTGCACAGATTTATGTGGTTCAGTACATCTGTTAAAACCATAAAGACATTTTTGCTAAACCTTGTCTTCTCCAGACGGCCAGACTGTGATATGCAACAAGCGTAATTATGGCTGTAACTGCTGACTGTGGTTGATCAGAGGCTTGAGACTGCTCTTGTGTTGAACTACAGTACTATTATATAGTTATATATGTATGTAAATGGGTGGCGTTTTTCCTATTTATAGGCACTAAGGAAATTCTGGAAGTAAAGTGCCTGCATTTTTGCTAATTGGGTAGTTGTATAATCATGATTGTAAATGGTTGATATAAATATATATATATATATATATATATTTACAAAATGTAAAAACTGCACATTTAAAAAGTTTTACCTGACCAGAGCTGGCCAGCTTTAAAGTGAGCTGCTCTACATTTTTGTATAAACTTCAATCAGCCGCTGCATACGGAATGTTACAGGGTTTCTCCAGGTGTATTGATAAAAATGTATAGAAACTGTAAATCTTCACTATAAAAGAAATTTTGTAGATGTAAAATCTGAAACTCGGAGGTGTCAGAGAGGAGTTTGATATCCTTGAACTTGGATGATCTTTAACCCAGGTTAGTACCCGTGACTTAATTGGAATTTCGAATCAAATAAAGGTACTGCAGACCCCTGACTGGTGCTCATTTTGTCATTTCTTTTTCCAACGCGCATTCCTGCAAACCAGATGTGGCTACTACTGCGTGGATAGCTTGGTTTGGCCGCGCCAGATGTTCAGAGTTATTCAGCTGTATGTGAAGGAGTTGCGAGGAGCGGGGGGGGGGGGGCTGTTTATATCTTTGGAAAACAGACACTCACTGTGTATGCTTTATGCCTTTTTGCCCCCCAACAGGCCAGGAGTAGCCGCCTGCTGGAGTGAGTGCGTCGCTGTGGGGCCGCTGTCTCTGCGCGCTCTGACTGGAGGGGGCTGGCTCTGCCTGATTGAATCCAGCTGTTGTGGAAGTGCTCGGAGGGGGCCCGTCAATTTGCATTGCTAAATAATCTGTAGAGCCGACAGAGTGGGGCAGAAACGGAACAGTCCATTTTGAAAAGGCATTCCTGCAACACTTGGTCAATGTACCGAAGCCTCAGCTCGATCAGGCAGCGGTTAATGAAAACCTGGTGTCGGCTTTCGCGTAAAGGCGCATAGTTGGGGGGTAGTGAGAGCCCTGCTGGGTATTGGCGAGGGGATTCGGGGAGAATTTACGGGTCGTCTGAATCTTTCCTTTGAGAGAGCTCAATAGAAAACATAAACCATGCCTTTTGAAATACGTGGCTTCAGGTTTTGCTCCTCGACAAGGTCAGTAACCTTCATTTTACTTTCTTAATCGTGGTTTATCTTTGCGTAACGGACTTAGTTGAGCTGTTTTTGCTTTAGTTGTGTGTTTGAATGAATATGCAACGAGATGCACAGGACGTGCTGGTTTTTCAGCGACGTTTAAAAACTCTATATTCCCTCTTTGCAGGATGTTGGCAGCTCTGATATTTATTCTGCTTTGTATCCAGCCTGGACACGGACAGGTAACACAACACCTTTCTTCAGGTTTCCAGAGATTTCATTCATACACACCAAGGTCATGGTCAGAGTCAGCAAAAGTTGTTGTGCCAGCTGAGTTTAATGTTGTCAACGACAGACAGAAAGTCAAAGCTCGGCAGCATGTGACAAATCAAACTTGTACTAATTGTGTTTTCTCGTAAATTATATTGCATGAATAGATTTGTCGCAATTTGTCAGGCATTTCAACAGCTCTGAAGGGAAAACACACTCAAACCTCCTCTCGATCATCTCTCCACAGGCCTGCACAGAAGGTTTTGCTTATGACCGCAGGGCAAGACAGTGTATAGGTAAGTGACATGACTTCTACTGTCTCATAATGTGAAAGGTTAGGTGTTGGTCATGTTATCAGAAATCACATCTGGAGTGGCGAAGCAACAACAGTGAAGTGTGAAACAGAACACGTTTCCAATGAATCACAAGCCCACAGATGCAGGAATGTCCTTATCAGTGCACCGCTCTGTGTTCCAGATGTGGATGAGTGCCGTACCCTGCCAGATGCTTGCCGAGGAGACATGCGCTGTGTGAACCAGAACGGAGGCTACCTGTGCATCCCGAGGAGCTTGTACAACCAGCCGTACAGACCGGAGACCCCGGTTCTGCCTGATCCGGTTTACCCGGACACATCGGTTGGTTTCTCGGACACCTTCCTCCCTGCTCCTCCCAGATCTGTGGAGCCCAGCTACCCCAGAGTGAGAAGCACTGCGCAGTGCATCCTGGGATATACTGCTGCAGAGGATGGCACCTGTAATGGTGAGTCCGTGTCTGCAGACATGCCCCCTGCTTTGTAAATGTAATCCATACAGGTAAGCAGTGCATTCCAAATCCTACTTAAATAGTAGTGCAGGAGTATTATCAGCAAAATGCACTTAAAGATTCAAATGCAAAGGTTTACTAATTCTGCAGAGAAATGGCCCCTTTGACTGATAAACAGTTATTTTATATGACATTATTAGATTGTTCAAACTAATGCATCAATGTGTAAGCAGCATTTTACTGATGTAGCTGATTTACACTGAATACAATGAGGTAGTTCAGTGTAGTGGTTCCAGACCCAGGGTTTGGGTCCCTTCCAGAGGGTTGCCAGATTAATCAGAGGGGTCCTGCGATGATTAATGGTGTAGGAAAGAAGGAAAAACAAAAAAACATTTTTCCAATACAAAAATTGTCATTCTTTGTATTTTTCTCCTTTATAACATAATTTTACTTCTTTGAGACCACAAAAAAAAAAAAACAAAACATTTAAATGAAACCATCTGAAAAACTTTAGAGAGGAAATTTCTCCTTGGTGCAACTGCTAACAACCCACAGCCATCAGTATCATCACATGGAGCCACACACTTTTTTAAGGGGGTTTCAAGCCAGAAGTACTGGAAACAAGCAGATTACTTTTTAGCGATGCATTGTGTTTGATAGATTTTCCATGCTAAAATATTAATCTGTAAAGTAACCGCTACTACTTCAGGACAGTTCATAAAATGTCAGTCATTTAAGACTAATGCACAAACAGCCATTACATCCTGTTGTGTTGCAGACTTCATTTTATACTTGTCTTGAAACCAGATTTAAAAAGCAAAAGGAGCCAAGTCTGTTGGTCTTATTCATCAAATGTTTTTTTTTTCCTAAAGTCCTGCTCATTGTTTTCATTTGTTTGCTTATGTTTGGTTGTTCACATTGGGTCAGCATGTTCTCCCATTCATCACAGCCAGTGAATGCAGCCAATGCGCCCGGGGTCAGTTTGATATTTCTGCAACCACAGTGGTTACAGAGTGAGACTGTGAGCCTTATTAATGGCCAGTTGCTTGCAAGAGACACATGGGTGGAAGGTGTCTGTCTTCTGCTGCAGCTGTTTGCAGTTTAAAGCCTCTTTGCTGAATCTTTGCAGTGACTCCGCTTGAAAGATGTGAATGCTCTGAGAAAGACAGTCCAGACATCTGCCACCTCCTGCTGTTTATCAGATGTTACAGTGAAACTCGATGGTCGAGGTGACACGAGGGGAAAGGCGATAGAGGCCAGAAATTCAGTGTAAGTCGTTAAAAATTGTGGTTGAACTCCAGGGGAATGCACGAATCCGTCAGTTCACAGGGACAGATGTTTTTTGATGCTCGATGGAGCGGCCTGTCTGCCATCATCCAGCCGGAGCACAGGGGCATTCATCTCCTCACACTGAGGAAATTTATGCTTTCTGATTGATTCTGTTGCATTTCACAACCGCGAAAGATCCCAGCTGTCACTAAATACTAAATATCAGATGTTCCCCCCAGCTGTCTTAAATACATCTTAACATAATTACCCCACTGTGTCCAGCAGGGACAAGCTGTTGAAAATGGCCTCCTTAACGTCCATTTGGGGTGTTTTTCTGTCATATGGGATGAATCATGGATGGAAAATGTACACATACAGTACAGTTTTCTCCCTCTAAAAAGAGCTTTAGAGTTTAGGTCATGCACAAATACGGCCTGTTTCTCTTTGCAGGGGAGACAGCCTGTCAGGGAATCGGCTCACAACCTTGTTTGGGTAAACTGCACCATCAGAATGCCAAAGATGAAGTCATTTGTTGCCAAATCTGTGCCCGAGCCGGGCCTGGAGAACAGGCATGCCTCTGTGGGGGCCAATTGTAATGAGCCCTTACACCCCTGAAGGCTGGTGTGTGTGTGTGGGGTGATGTAATGGGTTGTTGATTGATGCAGCTATAGGGCAGAAACTACACAGACTGTGACTTCCTGTCTGAGCTTATGACAAACATGGCCTTGTCTCAAAGTTAATGGCACTATGCTCCATCAGTGTCACTAATGGCACCAGTCTGGGAGAACAATAGAAAAAAAGAAAACATAGCTTTTGGGTATGCTTTGTTTTTACAAGGTCAGATAGCACGAATAGTTGCCTTTTATAATCACTTTTATAGTGTGTCACAGTATTATCCCTCTCTGTGCCAATTTCTGTAATTCATCCTTGCAGGAGTTTACCCAAATTACAATTACAATTTTTTTTTTTTTAAATCTTCCCTCAGTGGTTTCTAGACATGCAGATAAACTATAACCTCCATTCTTCTAGGAAGGTTTTTTCACAAGTAATTTCTGAACGTGGCGGCAGGGATTTTCTCCCATTCAGCCACAAGAGAATGAATGAGGTTGGCCACTGATGTTGGGCGATAAGACGTGGCTTGCAGCTGGCATCAGAGTTCACTCAGTTGTTGGATGAGTAAAATGATGCTGTTTCTGGAAAGAGATGTTGCTGTGGAGAGTTTTTGTTTTAGCTATGCACATGTGATATGGTGCTAGTGATGGCTACCACTTTGGTCCAGATGGAAATATCTAAATGACTGTTGGACAAACTGGCGTGTAATGTCATATTCATGATGTATTCAGGCTCAGCTGTACTTTGTGTTTAGTGCGAATTAGCAAATGTTAGCATGCTAAACTGAGATGGTGAACACACACGTATATATGTGTATATATCTGTCTTGTCTTGTGTTTTTCATTTCACATAGGGACTGTAATATTCATTTCCGCTCATAACTTGAGTTTTGGGTATTTTCATGTTTTTACTTGAGCTGAGGGATTACATGCTCCTCTGTGGCTTGAGAAAAGTTTCCAACCTTGTGGGCTTTATAAAAACCATCGGATAAACTAAAAAATGCAGGATAGTAGACCTGAAACCCAGACTGTTTGTTGCACATGTCTCGTTCTACAGTTTAAGTTGCTTACTGTCACGTTCAGTGTTCAGGTTTTTTCCATGCACTATGAGAGGAGATGATGAACTGAGCTGACATGTTAATCTTCTTTGCAGCCAAGAGGAGCTGGCTTTGTCTCATTCAGAGCCACTGGAGATTAGTTTGAATCCGTTTGTGTACAAATTTGGTGTCAAAATCTTTCAACTGTTGAGTTTTCTCAGTTTTCCTACTTGTGACTGATGTTCAGGAATTTCAGACAAAACCCATCTGTCATGTCTTCTCTGAAGCTAATCGGGACTGTCAGCTGCAGCCCCAAAGCTCGTGGGCAGCTCATGAAACGGTCTATATAAGGAGCTGAACTGAAACGCTCCTGTAGTTTGTGTTTCTGTGTTAGAGATCTGCAGTAAGCCTACATATGGGGTGCAGATGAGGGCCATTCAGAGAGATTTTGACTGGTAAAGGCAAGCAGGTGCCAGGGCCGTGTAGCTGTTGGCCTGTGGCCGAATGCTCCGGGCCTCCTCCACCCACATGAAGGACCAGTGGTCCAAGTTGGCACAAAGGGCAATGGTCCCAGTGACAGACGTTATCGCTTATCATAGCTGCCTGTCCAAACAAAAAGCCAGGCTCCCACCCACTTCCCTCCACTGGTTTTCTAGAGATTGGTGACTTCATGGTCTGAGAACCATGAACAGAGGCTGGAATTTGTGATTTGTCATATCCTCATAAGGAAATGTGGCTGTTATGATTTAGTGTGTGAGCTGCTCCAGGGCTGTCAGAGGAATTCATACTGTAATCAGAGAAATCTCTAATCCTGTGCAAAAACAATTGTAAGTTGATAATGTATTGAGATATTAACTGTTGTGTTAAGAGTTTTTTAAATACAGGGTGGTGAAAACCCGAGTGTTGGAGAAACAAACTTTTGACCAGACGTGTGTCTGTGCAATCCCCAAGCCAGCAGGAAAAATCCTAGACTACTGGACGTTCGTTTGAGCAAGGCACCTAACCCTCAACTGACCAAAATACAAAGTGGCTTTCTTAGAATGAAGCGCATTCGCAATCGTAAAGTTTTGTGGGTGCGGGATAAGAGTAAGTTGTACGAACAAAACAAAGTTCTTCCTCAGGAAAACAGTTTGTGGCTGAAACAACATCAAATGCGTACAGAATCCAGGAAGAACTGGGAACAAGAGAGAGGTGTGTGGGTCCTTTTGAGTTTTGTTTGCTTAGAATGAAAGCAAAAACAAACCAACAAAAAAAAGAGACAAAGAACTAAGGCTTCACGCCCACATGGAAATCAATATTGCCAGTGTGCCTCCACCTCGTCCTGGCACTCATGCATTTTTAAAAGAAATATACGGGACTCACTGGAGGAAATATTCTTCTGTCCCGTTATTAACTCACTGCTTAAACGGAGGCACTCCAGGTGTCGCTTTCTTGTAGCTTTATCAAACTTAACCAAAAAACCAGGTAGGTAATCTAATATAATCACACTGAAACAAAAAGGAGTATTATCCTGTCCTGTAATCCTGTAATAAATGTGTTCAGAGTTTTTAATTTAAACATAATAAGCATGTACAAACTATTACCACTATCATTGAATATATGTAGTTATGTGTTTTTAAGTTTTTAGTTTAGTCTCTGATTATAAATTAAGATATTAGTCATAATATTATTACTTATTTCTTACTTACCTTAGAGTGACCTTATGTTGTTTCGTGACCCATATGTGTGATGTGGCTGCTGTAAGCTCAGCACCGTCAGGAATCAACAGATTTTCTTATAGAAAGAAAGAAAGAAAGAAGGAAACGATTAACAACAACATCTCCTCTTCTCGGTTGCAGACATTGACGAATGTGAGACAAACTCTCATCACTGTAACCCCACCCAGGTCTGCATCAATACATCAGGTGGCTACACCTGTTCCTGCACTGAGGGATACTGGCTCATTGGTGGACAGTGCCAGGGTGAGTGAACTGTTGTACATTAATGTACCATTATCACATTAACTGTGAAGGAGCGAGTTTAACCAGCTGACTTCACAGCTGTGAAAATCAGTTTACAGAGATTTGAGCTTGAGGAAGATAACTACCATTGTTGCTGTATATCAATGCGGTTACTCACAGAAACTGCTGAACAAAACTGTGGGGCGTTTAAGGAAGTTTTCCTTAAAAGCACCTATAAGACAGAGTTATCATAACACCACCTGCTGACCTGCAGCTTTTATTAGCTGGTGCCAAAACAGCAAATGACAAAAACACATTCAGATAATTATTCATTGATGAAGTGGTTTATTTTTATCAATCAGGGTTCTGCAAATTGATTATTAAAACACTGGAATGAATGTAATGGCCGTCTTGAAGCTCCAAACTGGAACTGGCACTGAGGTAGATTGAACATGATTTGTAGTTAATGGCTCAAATTGTGCAAAACCAGAAGCATTGTTAGATAATGTAGCGTAACAATAGTAAACATACTGTTTTGGTTCATAACCAGTCTGTCTTTTTCTTTTTGACCAGATATTGATGAATGTCGCTATGGTTACTGCCAACAGCTGTGCGCCAACGTCCCTGGTTCTTACTCCTGCTCCTGCAACCCAGGCTTTCTCCTCAACCCAGACAGCAGGACCTGTGAAGGTATCCACACACACTCACACACAGAAACACAGAGGCAGAACACATGCACAGGTACTCTCAGTTTAACACACCATCACTTTCACCCACAAGCACACACATGCACGGGCAAGCACATTGTTTCTGTTCTGTCTTTGCTGTCACACAGATAAACACACATGCAGACTCCCAGGATCTGTTCCAGTGTCACGTTAACTACTCTCCACTCTTTTTCCTGCAGATGTGAATGAGTGTGAGGACGAACCTTGCAGCCACGGCTGCTTCAACACCTACGGCTCCTTCATGTGCAACTGTGATGAGGGATTCGAGTTGGCGTCCGATGGCACTTCATGCATTGGTAAGCAGAGCAGTCCGTGTTTTTGAATTTTGTTGGTGCCCAACAAGTGAACATAGCGTTTAAAAACATGTAAAAACATGTTGACCACTGAGTGATCCTCACAGTGTTTTTCTGATGAGCGTTGATCCTGCCTTTTTTTTTTATTCCCTGTAGACTTGGATGAGTGCAGCTTCTCTGAGTTTCTGTGTCAGTACAGATGTGTGAACACACCCGGCTCTTTCTCCTGCATCTGTCCGCCTGGATATTATGTCTATGAGGACGGCAGGAGCTGTGAAGGTAAAGCTCAGGGCAGCAGATAATGACAGTTACTGCTGCACAGCGACTGAATAACTATTCGTTTGTAAAGTTAATGTATCAGCAGCAGTTTGGATGCATTGTCACGGACAAATATTTGAATATTTGCATCATTGAATTATTTTTATCAGGAAAGCTTTGAACATAATTTAATCATGTTTTACTTTGATCTGTTTCGTCAGGAATATTTTTCATCTGTCCCCTAAAATGTTGCTAATTTGAGGTTTTAATCTGGTTAAGGTGGCGCATCTGTAGCTACAAAGCTACACTGAACATATTTAAGGAAAATTAAACTGCCCTTTAGACTCGCTGCACACGTTTTACATCTTTACTGATCAGTTTTTATATCAGCTAATATTTAAAACAGGTGTTGCCTTATGTAGTATTATTATTTTGTATTCTCACTAACCGTATTGTTGATGTTTTCTAAATATTGTTTGATGATGATGATGATGATGATGATGTTTTAACTGACTGATTGTTGTGTGTTTGATTTTGAAGATATCAATGAATGTGACACTGGTAACAACACCTGTACAACAGCACAAGTATGTTTCAATTTCCAGGGAGGCTATACATGCCTGAATCCTTTACAGTGTCACCCTCCTTACATCGAAGTTAGTGACAAGTGAGTTTCTACTCTCATTTTCCCCACGACCGTTTTCGATCCTTTGAGTGCACCTTAATCTGTGTTCCCTCACAGAAAGTTACAGCTAGTTAGTCAGTTAATTATTTGTTGTATTCCCGAAAACCTAAACTGCCCCCCCCCCCTTGTGTCTCCACCTCTGCAGTCAGTGTATGTGTTCAGCTGAGAACCCTGCCTGCAGGGACAAACCCTTCACCATTTTGTACCGACACATGGACTTGTCGTCGGGGCGCAGTGTGCCTGCAGACATCTTCCAGATGCAGGCCACCACGCGCTACCCGGGCGCCTTCTACATCTTCCAGATAAAGTCGGGCAACGAAGGACGAGAGTTTTACATGAGGGTGAGTATGTCTGAGGTGAATTAGACGCTTCGCTAACCTGTAGATATGAAGGTGAAGTAACAGAGTTATAATACTGCTGAAATGTCACAAACAGGCTTTAACACCTCAAAGGAGTTAAATGAGTCCTTCTTGTAGGTAACACCTTATTTTAAGTCCTTCTACTCATAAGCACTAAGTATACGTTTAATAAATGTAACACACCTTAATATAGATGTAAGCTGATATAGGTCTTTGTTGTAATTGTAATAATATAAAATAAGTCATAATGCCCTTGTATGTGTTTAAAACGATAAACTATTAAATGTTTATGTACTGACAATAAAGACTAAAGAGGGCAAGTTAAAGTAAAGTGTTACCAAAACGATAGTTTTATGTTTCTGGCTTCAGAATATTACTTCAGTTTATCTACAATAAAGAGCAACAACTGGGAGATGAGAAAACAGCGCCACCTACTGAAACTCCATCACTGCAAGATCCAAGTAAACTGCAGTCGTGTGTGATTGTGAAATAATGTGTAGAGGTGCAGAGACACCACAGCTGCCCAAAGATGTTGCACAGTCTATGATCGTGCTTGTGCTTATCGATTGAAGGACAGCATGATCAAGTTTTATCAGCTTTAAAATCCACTTCACCACACTGTGGATTACAGTCCTGCTTCAAACTGCAGTTCAACACCAGCCTGAACAGCAGTGTTCTGCAATCACTCTCTGCCTGAAAGTCTCAAATCTGTTTCACCTCTGAGGCGTGATCACACCTGTGCTTTACTGCACCTGCAACCACACTCACTGCTGATGTCACATTGTACTGACATGCCCCCCCCCCCCCCCCCCCCCCCCTCTGGGGGTACACTCCTACATCACTGCAGCAAGGTAAGGACTTAAACCACCAGAGGTTAGCAACAACAAGAGCTTCACGGAGTGTTAGGTTAGTGATTTTAAAAGGTTTTGGTCTTACTCTTCTGGCCTACAGATCTGTCACCAGAGGGTAAATATCCAAACACACCTTGGAATAGCTTTATGGGTTTTTGATCCTCAGCAACATCATTGAGCATCCATGTGCATCACAAAATATCTGCCCCATACTGTGAAATCCTTCATATAAGCGTGTAGATTTATTTGAGTTTATAAAGCTCACATACAAAATGAAATCATTTTGTTAAAGGTATGATTCTGAACAGAATCTGAATATAAACCACAGCAACATAAATGATTAATCTCTAATATCTTTCATTTCCATACCCACAGGCCTTTTTCTCAGAAGACATCATGACATGTTAAAGTAGGACGAGCACAGGGAGACACATATTAAGGTTACTTATTAAAGTCAGAATGGTGTGGAAACATATTTATATACCAAGTAAACACAGACCTGCAGCATAAAGCACCTGAGCGTTCAGTGCTGTGTGCAGCCAGTAGATGGAGCAATAAGTGTGTGTAATGTCTGTAGGAGGCTGATTTTGTAGCTCAAATTAGTTAGACACGGACACAGGACGTCTGTTGAACAAGAATTCAAAGCTTCTTTGTTGTGTGATAAAATGTAAAACATGATATTTTCTAACATCCTCTTGAGTTACACTTTGTTATCCTTGTTTAAACAAACCCTGAACTGACCTCTTACTCCATGGAAAACACATTAACTTTCACTGACTTTGTGCTTGTGTTTACAAGCTGGAAGTGATATGACGAGGCACTGAGCCATGAATTTCCTCCACTGTGTGCAGCTGTCACATTTCACTGTTTCCTGTTCTTCATTCCTCACATTCCTCCTCCATCTCTGTCTCCTTTATCTCACAGCAAACCAGTAACGTGAGCGCCACGCTCGTCTTGTCGCGGCCAATCAAGGGCCCGAAGGAGGTGGTGCTGGATTTGGAGATGGTCACCGTCAACAACGTCATCAACTTCAGAGGCAGCTCCATCATACGTCTGACGATATTCGTATCAGAGCACCCGTTCTGAGAATCCCAAATGAAAAACCTCATCGCCCCAAAGAATCAAGTTGCACTGAACTGCAGCTGATGTAATGCTCAGTTCTTTGAGAAAGCTCATCACCTTTTTTTTTTTTTTTTTTTTTTTTTGAACGTTATGTCATCCTCAATAAAGACACGTCCGATAAAGACTCAAGTTCTGCTGATGGGAAAGCATCCCTGTGCTCGAATCCCCACCCTGGTTTAATGGACACTGAGCTTTTAATGGCTGTAATATGTACTTTGGACACAGAGGGATATTTATGGTGTACAATTTCTGATCCTCTATTTAGAAAATGACCTGAAAACGAAGGAAATCACCCTCACTGAAACTCACTGTATCCTCAATACAGTTTTTTTTTAAATGAGTTTCCCCAGTTCTCTATCTCTATCCCCTCAGATAAGCTGTGAATGTGCCTGAATTCAAAAGCTATCATTGAATCATACTTTTTTTTATGTGACAGGAGGAGAGCAGGTAATCTGAGCAGAAGTGTAACTGTGCATTTGGAGTGGCAATATTTGAAATAATGTTTGAAATTATGTTGTAATCAGTCATTAACTGAATTATTGATCACAGTTTCCTTTAGACCAATAAATGTCTTCACCACACAACTGTCCCTGGCATGAGCAGGCGTCTGAGCTCTTGAAGCTACAGCAGAGTTTGGGATTATAATGTAATATTTTTGGGGGAGCTATGAAGAAATTGTTGGATCAAACTGAATCAAACAACACATTTTGGAGACACTGTACCGGCTTAGGAAGATTTGGGTGGGACAATATGGCAAATTTGGGGGATTTGGGCGCAGAATAACATTTTTTAGGATTATAACAGATTTCTGATTTGGGGGTACTAGCAAATTTAGGGGTTACATCATTTAAATTACTTAAATTATTAATGAGGGGAATACATTTTGCGAATATATCAAGTAATTTTTGAAGCATGGGACCAATTTTTGGAAACGAGTGATCAGTTCTTTTTTTTTTTTTTTTTTTGAAAACTATTTATTTGGGACCCAGAGACGTTTGACTGTTGTTTTTGCTTTTAAAATTACTTTTTTTTTTTCTCAGTAAGAAGGTGTCGGAGAGCACACAGGAATTATAAGTCGGGTAAAGAAAAAATCAAAACAGAAAGCGCTGCTGTCATGGCTGTTCGGGGAAGGCAGCGCAAACACACACACAGTTACTCCGGGAATCAGAGAGTCGGTGGGGAGGGAGGAGGTGGGAGGAAGGTGAGAGAGAGAGAGAGAGAGAGAGAGAGAGAGAGAGAGAGAGAGAGAAGGAGAGAGAGAGAGAGGGAGAGAGAGAGAGAGACCTGTGCCTGAAGTGCACAATAAACCTGAGCTCACTGGCATTTCTCTCCAGTTGGCCTGTGAGAATGAACTGCGCCGCTGCATCTACAAAGTTTCCCCCCTCTCAGTGAAAACGTCTCATGGGTAAGTGTTTGTTTTTTATACTTTTGAACGGTGAAGAAAAAACTGATCATCTGCTCTTTGGTGAATGTACCAACGTTACACCGACTCAAATTCCTTCATACGCCTGCAGCACAGAGCAGAAACACGCGTCGCAGGGTCAAATGTGTTTGTTGAATAGTAAATTGGGTTTATATCAGATTATACGGTGGGCGTTATACCGGTTTTTAGTCTTCTGGAGAACAAGAACAAAGTTTGACTGTTTTATTGATACCAACACATTGTTGGAGCACCATGTGAGAGCACTGTGAGAAAAATTGGGATTAAATCAGTTACCTTGCTTTGGGGATGCTATGCCACACTGGTGATTTGGGGACACCATTGCAAAGTTTGGGATTATAACAAATAATGTTTTATGTGTTAATGCCAGATTTAGCAGAGCACCAATACAAATTTTGGGATTTGTGTTATCACCTCCACCTCCTACCCAGAAAGGCTTGTTCCAGCCTTGGTGGTACCACCGTTTACAGTGTAAACTGTATTTCCCACCTAGTATTTAAACACTGAAATATTTCCAGGTGCAGTCATGGAGTGCCTCAAAAACTGCTGCAGGAACTTTATGGTGAAAAAGGGGAAGGATCAGGAGACCCAAGGTAAACCGATGCCCTGCACAGCTGCATGTCAGACAGCTGCGACAGACTGTTTTCTTTCTGATTGTGCACTGTCCTCTGCTTTCAAGTGATCAAAATGAAGATGCCTCCTAACAAGACAGTGGTCTCAGGACGGGAGTCAGATGACGGGAGGAGGTGGGTCACAGAAGATTATCTTCTGTCCAAGCTGCCCCCAGATGGCAGAGAGGTGCCATTTGTCCTGCCGACCTTCAAGGCCTCCTACATCCAGCCCAGAGGCTCCCGCTACCCCAGTTTACAGTCTGGGCTGCAGAGTATGTACCTGCTGCAATATAACATCCGCTGGCTGTTCCTTCCTTTGTTTGATAATACAGCTTCTCAGTATCTATGAGGTTTTAAATTTAATTTCTGCCAGGTTTTGCACAATGTAACCATCATATGCAAATAAGCTGCGGTGAGCTGTTGTTAATGTTGACTTAAACGTAATGTGAGTCCCAGCATCAAAGTGTCTCTGTCCACACTGAGTACACAACATGCAACTGATCCTTTATTTTCCAGAAATGACTTTGAGCTGTTGGTTTCTGTTCCGCTAAATCAAACAAATCAGGAAAAGGAAACTCAAGAAAACATTTAGACCATTATGTGATGTTTCATCTCTAGATTACCAGAGAAACAAAGAAGAAAAACATAACTGTAACATACTTTTGGATTCGGCTGACTGGCTCAGCTTGAAGCCAGGTAGACAAAATGCTGTGACCTCACCAGAAAAGGTGTACAGTGTTCAGTTGTCTGATTCTTGATGTGAACACAGGCCCTGAGCTGGCCTGAATGATGCTAAATGGAGCTGGTTGTTACATCAGATGAGCCCAAGACTACACTCAAATCCCAGCCAATTCAGACAGAAGCGTACGGGTCTGAACTGGCTTACATTTGGTCCTCCAATGCCAGAATGCACTGGAAAGTTTTCAAACCTAGTTGCAATTGGTTGACGACCTGAGCAAAGAGCCAGCCACCAAAAAGGTTCTTTGTAGCGTTAACCTCAGAGCTGCACTGAAGACTCAAAGTTTCATTAAAATCAGCTCAGTGCTTACTGAGGTGGAACCTTAAATCTGACTGCACAGGAGACCCGTACCAGGACATCCTGTTCCTAAATGAATAGCTATAGTCTTTTAGTTTGCTGACTAGAAAGAATTATTTGGTCAAAATGGAAGCATGCTAACCTATGGCCCTGCTTTCTGTCTGCAGGTTCAGCCCGGAGTACCTATGCAGAGAGGAAGGCAGAGCTTTTAGGTTCTGGTCAATTCACCTACAGCCCAGAGTCCAGCTTCCATCAGAGTCAGATGGCCGAGTACGTCTCCCCTGGCTCGGCTCGCCGCGACACACTGAAGAACAGAAACTCCAGTCCACTAAGCCCAGGTGGGTGTACACAGCAATCACGACTCAACTCCACCTATACTTAGGAATCAGAAGTATTTTAACAGGACAATTACAAAAAAAAGAGACAGAAAAGTGCTGCAAATATGGGCATAAGAAAAAATATGTAACCCTGTAAATAATAACAGATAACTACAGATGGACATGTGCTTACAAAATCATGAATAACTGAACTTAATTGAACCATCTTAATATAATCTGGTGGTTTTCTCCCAGGTTGGGTTCTGAAGCCGGGCGGCCAGCAGCACCTGAGCAGCTCCATGTTTGATCTGTCCAGCCCTCAGAGTCACATGCAGGTGAGACTGTTCTCTATCTAATCTGTATTCACACAGCGTTTCTCACCCTGTGTCAACCAAGACTAAATATAGTTTTATAGTTTCCACTGTCCTCAGCAGGCGTAGTGGAAAATTTCAAACAAACCAAATAAGCTGGGGGTTTGATTTAAGGGGCTAAAGTGAGGAGGTCATTTCACCCTGAAGAGTTGAGACAGAGGCAGGTGGACTGCTTCATGGATGGAGTTTAGGATTTGTAGAGTCAGTATGGAGGCACAAATGTGACATAAAGAAGAAGTTTTGAAAACAGGAAATGTTGAGGAAAATATGAAAACGTTACATGGGAAATTTATGGAATAAATCAGTGAACAAAAATATGCTAAGACCCAAAATTACTGATTTTGAATTTCATTTATTTTTGATTGAAAAGGTATTATGGAAATCACTTTTAAAAATTATGAGAAAGTCACTGGAGATTAATTTCAGCCTAGATGATGGTGTTCCACATCTTTCTCCATTTAAGCAGCTATCCCTGAATGGATCTCTGTTGGCCACACGTGATTCAGCTCCAGCCTTTTTGATTAGCGAGTTACTTGTTGATTGTCTTGGACGAAGTCGTGTTTAATCAGTAAAACACTAAGTAAAACAATGAGTAAGTTGGGGCGTATTTCTTTGTCATATAAAGGATGTGGTGTAGTTCGCCGACAACTCCTTATTACTTAACATGATTAGCTGAGGCCGTGTTACAAGCAATCAATATAACGTCTCGCCCAGAACCTCAGTAAACACCAGAATATCTCACTCAGGGCCCACGCTTTGATAATACGTCAGAGCAGTGGTACAGCAGCACACTCACTGTTTCACATGCACTGAACTAAAATGGATAGACAGTGTTTCTGTTCACCTTTCACGTCTGTTGATGCCCTTCTTATCCGGAGCAACATACAGTGCGTGTACAATTACAGTTCAATTAGCTCAAATGTTTAGCTTGGCAAGATTATGAGCAAACAGCAGTAAGTAATGAAAGCACGAAAGGCACAGCTCCCTGGCAATAGATTCAAAAGTAAACAAATAAACTGGGGTTTCCAGAATGAAGACGTGAAATAGAAAGAGCAGGTAAAGCGAGGAGAGAAAGAGAAGAGCATGTCATGTGAGTTTTATTAGTCTGAAATTTCTCAATAAGAATTTGACGGATTGCCATGAAATTATGTACAGACATTCATGGTCTGAAGAGGACAAACCCCAATGACTTTGGTGATAGCCCCCAGTTTTTGCTCCAGTGCCACCAGCAGCATATTTTCTTTGTCCAACACTTTGGTTTACACCTGCATGTTAACATGCTAAACTAAGATGGTGGAACATTAAACCCACTTAACATTATTCTGTGCTGACTCTCTCTGTTTGGTTTCATCTGCAGCGTTTTGACTCCGTCTCCAGTGTCCTCAGCAGCACGTCCTCAATGATGGGCTCCATTGAAAGCAGCCTGGGTAAAATATGGATTTATCTCCACTTTATCTGTACAACACTTTCCTTTACAAACTTTGTCTTCACCAGCCTCTTCTTGGTGAGGAAAAAAGAAAAAAAAGAACCCCCCCCCCCCACACACACACAGACACACACAGAGTTACACCACTACATGACTAAGTCCGATTAAGATAACTCCTCATTGTGCAAACATGAAAGGGCAGACACACTAATCACTTCCAAATGTTTTTCACTATGCTCCACCATTCAGAATCAGAGATAAGCCTTCTTACGTAAAGATTGTATTATTCAATAAAGAGAATCAGCATGAAGATAAAGTGGTTTTTCTTATGGTTGCAGTTCATGTTGCATGTTACTTCATTTGGGGGAGCAGCAGAAAAATAAGATCCTAGATAATACATTAAATTTCCTGCAAAAACCTTTCAGATTTCCCTCTTTAAACACTCAGTAACATTATGTTGCACCCACTGTATGAGCTCATATTTACATAATAACACTGTATAAGGTAATTTATTGATGTTCTGCTGTTGCTGTCTGGATTCCCAAACATTACAGACTCTGTCACCCTGTCTGGGGATGAACGTGAACTGGGGAAGGTATGCGTCCGACTCAGCTACCAGGAGGCTTTGGAGCAGGTGTGGATCACTTTGGTCCAGGTAAGGTTACGCACCGAGGCGAGTAAGGCAACACAAAGGAACAAAAACCACCATTGTGCTCTTCTGTAGCATTTCTCAATGGACCCTCTGTTTGTGCAGAATACAGGTCTCTGTTAGCTCCTCTCATTGCTCTATTAACTTTGGCTCAGACAGTCAGGAGGAAAAGGTTGATTTTTAAGGAACAGAACTGTCCTGGCCGATGTTAAAACATAGCACTCAAGTGCAGCTGAGACAATGTGCATTCACTCAAAAAGCAACACCTACAGAGTGTAAGCATTATACACCGTGTCTTTGTTTACAGTTTTAAGGTTTTAATGAGACATGCTCTAATTCCTCATGGAACAGGGGAAAATGAAAAGAGGGTTTTGTTTTTGGTTATGGTTCATTTTTGTCCCATCAGTGTGACACGTGGACGAAGAAGCAGGGCATTGGGGTTGCACAAATGCCCTTGTTGTGTGACATTATGTCAAAAACTGAATGTTTCTTAGAGCATAAATGGAGCACATTCTTCTCAAATAAATGTTAAATAAAGGTTACTTCAAATATTAAAGCAACCTTTTGTTTCTAACAATATTCCATGCACAAATGATTGATATATCATTGTTTTGGATCCCTTTTGTTGTGTTTATGTCCCTTTTTATAAGTAGAGCAGTTTGTACCATACCTGTTTACCTAAGAGTACTTTACCCTAAAAATAGATTTGACCTGCCTCAACTAACACTTCATTTTTCCTCTTTCTTGCCAGTGTTCAGACCTCAACCTTCCTGTGGATGGAGTGGAACAACAAAAGATTGGATTCAAAGGGATCATCACCATGCCCAAACCCATACAGTTCAAGAGCTCCGTTAAGGAGTACTGTCAGGTAATGCTGTTCTCTGATACACATTTGTTTTCTTAAAATAATATGAAATGTACTTTTTCTGGGGGAGATTAACAGGGTTATCATTCCTCAATGAACTGTGATAGAAACAGTCTCATTAGTCAGTCTAATACTTTCTGTTCCTTCTGCTCTTTAGGATCTGTCCTTCATGGAGACCTTTGTGTTTGCGCTCCGGCTCCAGCAGTTGCGCTGCAGTGCTTTAGTGCTGCGGCTGCAGACACACAACCCCAAGAAACGTACCGTGGCGGAGTGTGTCCTCTCCCTACGACAGCTCGGTCCACAGGAGACAGAACACTGGCTCGACCTCAATGCTCCGTCCAAATCCTCTGTGAGTGTTCACTTCACATGTTATGAGTCAGACCTGTGGCACTGTCGTCTGTTTTTGGTGTTCAGTCTGGTGTCCGGTTTTTGTTTTCATTAGCTTGTTTTTCTGCCACTGACGTTTCAAATAGTAACACAGTTTGAGAACATTCACAACATTACCAGGAATTAAAGAGCTGTTATCTCAAACCAGAAGCAATTTGTAAAGGGGATTTTTTCGGCTTTATATTAGTATAATTATTGATGTAATTGCAATTGATGTCTTTTTTATTGGAGAAGTTATTATGTTTTGTTTTGCCTCAACTAATCAGTAATGAATGAGCAGCACAGACATTCCAGCTGTGGTTATTAGAAGCAGCTAACTTAATGTTTTTCACGATTGAATTCATGTACAGATTTAAGAGTTGTTAGTCTACATCAATCTCTTGATCATGGACGTTGATCTTAACTTCAAAATGCAAAGTAAAGTCAGAACTTTTAGTTGCATTATGACAACATGACAGCTGAAAGGAAGAAAATGAATGCAGAGGAAGAAATGATGAATGATATTTGCTGACTCATGCAGTCTGAGTCAACTGGTCTAAAATAATCAGTGCTCCGTTTGGTGTCCAACACTCACAATGGCTGTTTGCGAATGGAATTAACATATTCTCGGTTGTAGCAGCTGATATTGTCTTACCCGCTGTCCAGCTGTTGTGGCCAAGAGGAAAAACTCTCTGTGTGGGAATATTCCAGACTTTTACTACTTATTCTCCACCATTTCCTCTGTTGGCTGCTGTCTTTTATCACCCCTTTGTATGTGCACAGTAAATAAGTACAAAGCACTGTGTGTGCCTCATAAAGCTGTCCCCATGATGTATTGTAGCCCACTGGCATGTACCGTACTCTTGGCCCTAACAGGGTAATACTGATGCTGAGGCAGACTTTATGTTGTTGCATAATCACAGGAAAAAGAGAAAGGAGATTCATTATTAAGGGAAATTGGGAAATAGGATTTTTATTTGGAGAAAAGAAACCAGAGTGCAGATTCTGGAAATGTAAGACCTGGAAAGTAGGTCAAACCTCAGACCATTTCAACAGCAGAGAGTGGTTCTGTTGATAAATGGATGCATGTCTGGCCGGTGACAGTAAAATGTGAACTGTTTCTGCACTTAGGGGATCAGACAGTGCATCATCATTAGGTTCTCGGAGGTGCAGTTTGATTTGGTCTGTGATTTCACCCATCTGGTGGACAAAAAAGACCCAAATTGTCCATCAGTAGAGGCTCTTAAGGGCCAAGACAGCTGAACCTGTGGAAGTCTATAACAAGAAAAATGTCAGCAGCGTTTGTGAAAAGAATTAGTGCAGCAGGTGGTCTAAGATGAATCATACAACAGCAGTGCTTGGAGCTCTGTGAGGCTGTATGTTGGTGTGGCGCTTAAAGTGCTAGCATACTGATGTTTAGCAGTTATAATGTTTCCAGGTGTATGCAGAATTCTCCACATTGGAGGCACACGTTTCTCCACTTTGTTCTGGTTTTGGCTTTTAAATAAAGGTCAGTCTCCCACAGCGTAGCCACATTTGACACCGTACCACCATCCTGACAATTTACACTGATTGTCCCGAAGGAGGAGCTGTGATTAAAGGTCAGACCTCTGAAAGCCTGTAGTTGCTACAGCGCCCGTCCAGTTTTGATCAAATCTGACGATGGATGGTGCATCTTCGACAACAAAATTTGTACTTGATGGTAGTAACTTCTTTGGTGCTCAGTGACTCAGAAGTCTGTCTGTTGCAGAAAAAAAGAACCATGCAGAGAATGCAGTCTGCTTTCTGTATGCCAACAGGGAAATGCTATCATAATATGATATTTTCATGTATCATAATATATAAAAATATCATAACACTACTTTCTTTCAGGTGTGCCACTCTGAGCTGCATCTCACCACCTGCTTTCAGCCGGTCAACGAGCGCATCCAGTTCCAGGTCCTTGCCGCCCAAAACCTCCCAGTATCCTCTTCACCACTCTCCCAAGGTAGGTGTCACTGGAAATGATCTTGAAAGTCTTAATAATGATTTAACAGTGCAGCTCGTGTTTGTAGCTACGGTTGTTGACTTCTTCTCGTCCGTCCCTCTGAAGCGTTTTTTGTCAAGGCGGAGATGCACCAGCTGGGGCGCATGGTGATGAAGAAGAAGACTCGGGTGATGAAGGCCTCAGGGGGTCAGTGTCAGTGGGCGGAGACTTTTCACCTCCAGCTGGCTTCTTTAGACCACGCCTGCTCGCTGTCCGTCAAACTCTACAGTCGCAGCTCGGTCAGGAGGAAACAGTGTCTCGGACAGGTGAGTTCACCTGACACCACATTTCACAAGAAGAAAGACATGTACACAAACATGTTGTGACATCTGCTTTAGAAAAGATTTGACGGTTTTGAGGTTGATTGACACAAACCGTGGAAATAATCACCATCTCCATGTTTACCTCAGGTTCAGCTGGGATTCGACAGCCCAGTGCCTGAGGCTGTGGACCAATGGAAGGACACGATGGCTCACCCAGAGAAAGTGGTGGCAGCGTGGCACCGACTGAGCGCCTCCTAAACCTTCTCCCAGTTTCCTCTTCACGCACTGCGGAAGTAATGCTTTCGTGCTGCAGGTCCAGCTGTGCCTGCTTGCTTTTCCAGTCGGTCGGCCACAGTCGTGTATGCTCATACACAGCTGACGCTGATGGAGCAGACTGTAAACCACTGAACGTGCTCTGAATGTCCTGGGAGAGCAGATTTCCACAGAGCTGCTTCAGGTGGTCAGTCATCGTTTGTACATATGGGGTTTTGAACAAAGTGTGGGTGCTGGAAAAGCTTTTCATGTGGTTTTTGTGCAAAAATTGAGGATTTTTCTTAAACAACAATAGAGCTTTTGCTTTACTAACAGTAATTGAGCCGCATAGCATTTAGCTGTATATAATGCTCTATTTTTTAAGTCACATGCCGCGTGTATAGAAATGCTTTTTAGCGAAAAACCTTGTCACTTTCTTTCAGCTGGATAGAAAGTTTACAAGCAGAGAAAGTGACTATAAAGCCAGATGTACTGTATTAAAAAGTTCATGTTGTCAGTCTGTAAATAAAACTCATCTTAAGGGATTACGCTGTCAGTTCTATAATTTTCTTATGTCAACAAACCCATAAAAGACTAAAACCAACACTATGCTAGTCGATACTTTTGGCCCTGGCTCTCAGCCTCACCTCAGAAACAGGTTAGAAACAGGTCATGAATTTATAGTTTAATTTTTAATAGGTAACGAAAACAGCCGAGGATTGTTGTCTTTAGCCAAATATGATTTAAACAGGAGTAAACTGGAGACTATTTTCAGATTAAAACACATTGGGTCTGCAGGATGGTGTTTGACTCAAAAAAAAAAAAAAAAAACTACACTGCTCTTTGTAATAAAGGAACATGTCACTGTTTTAATAGTTTTGGTCAATAATGAATGGAAGTCTATGGAAACCAGGAGCTGTATCAGGTTTTTTTTTTACAGACTTGTTAGGATCAATTCACTGTTGGTTTTGGTCTTTTCATGGTATTTGCTGACAATAGGAAAAATATAGAAAATCACCAGACTTTTCCTTTAATTCCATAAAAGGTGAGCTAGAAGGTTTTCTCTTACAATAATTTAACTTTATAGGATGTCATGTTACTGTACAATACTGCCGCAGATGTATCAAACCTTAGCTGTACGCTTTTTGATAAAAAGCACTTTAATTTTTTATTTATTTAATGTTTAATGTTAAAAGTTTAGTGATTAAAAGTAGGAGTGGTTTGGAATGTCAAGTTAGTTTGTGTGTTTATTAAAAGAGTCTGTAGGTGCCCTTTGGTTTTCAGTAGAATCCAATAAACAAGAGGATCTCTGATATTGCAAGAAGTTAAATTTGAACATAAATCATCTTTTTTAAGTGCCTTTGTGGCAAACTGCCACATGGAAGGAAAACAGGCCACAGTCTTCTTCAGCATGTACACAACGCACAGTCTGCAGCACTTGTAAAATAGGTCAACAACCATAAAGCACTGTGCCACCATGTCACTTTTTATTGAAGAGGCCACAGACTGAGAAATCTCAAGGCAAACAGCCAGAGAATCTGCTACTGACCCCTGAACATTGTGTTTTTCCATTTCACCTTTTATTTTAAAGGCAGTTTAATGGAACTACTGTATGTGAGCAATAGGAAATGACATTTACTGATTTTAGAAAAATCAAAACATTTTCTTTTAGGTAATTTTAGTTGAGGAGCTTTATTTTGATTTCATATGTCCATATTGCAGTGTCTTCATTTAAAAAAAAAGCTTACTAGTCATTATCAAAGGAAGTGAGTTGAATCTTTACTTTCAAAAATTGTATGTTTGAGGGTTTTTAACCTTCTTTGATTCTCAAATAATATAAAATATTTGACAAACAAATTTGTACTATTTGGGAATAAAACCCTCGGGTTTATCATGCCAGAGGGATTCCCGTCTCCATTTCCAGTCTCATAAAGGATGAGATTGACTGGCAACATGTCCTGTGTAACCAGCTGTGGACGTGGCCACGCAAATACACACCCAGTGAACAATAAGTCTGTGGACCAAGAAAACAGAGTCCGGCGAGTGTTTGTGTTTTAAGTGTGTGTGACCAGGACAACCGGGCGCTCCACGTGAGCTGACCTGCGTCAGAGCCCTTCATATCCTGGCGTGCCAAAACACCATCGTCTTTTTTTTTTTACGTAATTAATGTTTGATTTATGGTTAATGTTACACAGAGGGCATTCCAGACACACCTAAACCTGTAACTTGCTCAGAGGAGTTTGTTTGACTTTAGCTCGAGAAAGGTGCTTGAGTCTCAGAAGCAGGATTTGAGGTTATTGTTTCCTTTATGTGGTTAACAGATTCTTTTCCTGACACTCGTTTGGCTGTTTGCCACAGTGACGCTGCAACACATTCCTGTCGTCTCATGATCAAATGCTCGTATGTGCAGGTTCCTTCACTCTAAAGCTTGCAGGAGTCTGCAGCAGGGAGGAGAGCTGTGGGATTCATGCCTCTCTCATCATGTGAAAGCCCTTCTTCTGGTCTTCATCCAAAATAAAAGGGTTGTATGACATTACATTAGATGATATACGACCCCCTGAGCTTATTAAAACTCGCTGGCTGAAAGTCCTTGAGGAAAAATCAAATCAAGACGTGCCATCAGTCATCATCTCTCAAGTCCTGCAAGTAAAATTTAAAAAATCTGATAATAATATATCAGCTCATACTTACCCCTCTCTCCATTAATATTATATTGCAGTTTCTACTTACTTATTGACTGACAATTACAGATGCATATATAATGAGTTAATATTGATAATATAGTGGATGGACCAGTTCATCAGTCTGGCTCTAGAAGAATGCAAAGGTAATTCTCTTTTCAGACCCAGAGAAGAGATCACTGGGTCACAGCAGTGGTTAAAACTTCAAAACTACACGACAGCAACAGGATTTTTTTTTTTAAACATCTTTTTACTTGTCAGAGTGGGAAAAGCGCAGGTGTTACACCATGAATTTCATCAGGAACCTAAAAGTGAAGCAGCTAAAATGGAATTCGGCCTTCATTTTCAGTAATCATGCCAACAGTAAACACTGCCCCTTCTTCCTTCTTCTGTTCTTTCTTTTGTGAGAACCAGGAACCAGGAAAAGGAGACGGAGCAGAGAAAAATGCTCCTCTGGGCCACGTGTGGTTGCAGAAGCAGGAGTCAGTGACAATAATCTTTCATGCACAGCAAGCCCCAGTATTCTCATTAAGCAGGTATATATGCATTTAGCAAGAATTAACATTTGAAGGAGACTTGAACCCAGTTGTCTTCCTGTTGGGTACAGCTGCTGTTACAGAGGAGGGGGGCTGTGGTTGATCACCAGCTGCTGGTTTTTCATCAAAATGGGATAAAAAAGAATCTCTCATCCGGCTGAAAGTTGCTCCCTGCAGCTTCGTCTCCATGATGTGAATTCTTCACATAGTGAAAAAGTTAGAGAATTGAGTTGTGTAGTGTAGCGACAACTTTCAGGGAAACATGAGTCTTTACCAAAACATCCTCACCCATGCTGAGTCTCTGAAGGAGTCAGTGCGCCCTCGTGTGATGATGGGCAGAAGTTGCAGGATTGGAGAGCCCACTTAGTGTTGAGCAAGATGTGTGTGTGTGTGTGGGTGTGGGTGGGTGTGAACAGGGTGACACATTTAGTGAGGCATAAAAACTCCCCTTTACATTCAAGACCTGAGCAGGCAGGAACAGGCGCAGTTCACACTGAGACACACTGGACAGCATGGATACAAGCAAGAAAAACACGGTTCTAAGAGAAGGATTCCTGGTGAAGAGGGTAAGATTTTTTTTCTGAAATACATACCCAACAAAATAGCTCTGTAAGGGCAGGATCTTTGAAGGAGAAAAGAGTAAATACATTTTCAGACAAAATAAAGTTTTTTTTTTAATTTTCTAACTCATCTGATTACAGGGTCATGTTGTACACAACTGGAAGGCGCGCTGGTTTGTGTTGATGCCAGACAAGCTGCTGTATTACAAATACGAAGGAGGTAAACGGGACTCGAGTCAGCGAGGGAAAATCCTGCTGAAGGACTGTGTGCTAACTTGCCCTTTTCTGGAGTATGAAAATCGACCGGTGAGTTCTATCAGACGCAGTTCTACAAACAAACTCATTTTTAAAAAGGCACCAAAAATTTTAAAAGATTTCAGAAGGAGGCAAAATGATCTGATGAACTTTCATGTTGAAGGAGAGAATTAACAAAAGATTTTATAAAATACGTCCCCATCAAATACCCAGTTAATTAAAAACCTTCATGATGGGTTTGAATCTGATTCTTTGATTATGTAAAACAATTGAACCAGCATATAACATACTTGAAATTGTTGCATCTATATGTTATGGAAAACCCTGTCTGTGGTCTATAACACAGATGTAGACCATGTTCCACTCAGTGTTTTCCTTTGTTTATGTTTTAGTTGGTAGAAACCACACTGAAGGAGGGGCCTCACCTTCTGAGGCTCTCTGATCCTTTCACATCTTCTGTGATAACACAATACATTGCCTCAGGTTACCGTTTTGCTGGGATGTGATTTCCATCATCCGCCAACTTTGGAGTTTCATGCTCTGTAGATTTTTTCATGTTCTCTGGCACAAATAAACTGAACTAATCTATTTTTCCGTAGTTGGTGTTGAAGCTCCAGACCGCACATGGGGTGGGTCATTTTCTGGAGGCTTGTTCCCGAGAGGAGCGAGATGAGTGGGCAGCTGACATCACGGCCGCAGCTGACAAGCTGAGGTCAGCTGATGGCGGGAAGACGCCAAACCAGCAAGAACCTGCTGGATCCCAGTTGCACAACATTGATCTCAGGTGAACTTTGTAAACAAAACACTCTCCCACAGACTTCACAGCACTGTCTACAAGTTAAACCTTGTGGTCTTTTCACTGCCTCACCCTGTTTGTTTAAGACTACATTTACATCTCTGTCTAATTGTCTTAAGTCCTGTTTTTTTCCTTGTGCTTAAAGCAAAGTGTTGGACTCCATGTATGATGTGCACAGTGGAATCAAGATGAGCAACCACGTGGAGCAGGGCAGCACTTACTACAACTGTTTCTCGGGTGAGCCTTAAACCAATCAGCCTATAATCTGTAGAATAGTATTCTCATGTGGATTACAGTCAGTTTGGTTAATATACGGCCAAAATGATTATCATTTAAAAAGTGTTTTGAATGATGCAGCTGCCTAACTAAGAGTTGTGTTAATGTATGAATCTTTTTTCAAATTAAATGTCCACAACCATGCACATTTACATCTTTTCCATGTCATGCATAATATGCACATATAATAATACAGTATGTATATACATACAGCTATAACTGTGTGATGTCCCTGCAGGTTCAGCCGTGGTGGACTGGCTGGTGTTCATGCAGCTGGCTCTGAACCGTGTGGAGGCCGTGACACTGGCCTTAGCCCTGCTGGAGGAGGGTTTCCTGCGGACTGTCGGCCTGAGGAGCGTGGAGGCCCTCCGCACCGCCGGCCTCAGTGAGCAGTTCATGGATGACTCCACTGCTCTGTACAGCTTTGTGAGTACCGTTGAGTCTGAGTGTACTGAACCCACACACCTTAGTGCTGGTTAATGCCACACTAAGAATATCTACATACATTATAGATATTGATATGATAGTAGTTCTGTTTGGTTTACAACATGCATGTAGGTAATATCTGTTTAACCACAGGCTGACACTTTAAAGAAGAAAGGCAGTGTAAAGGCAGAGACGTCGCTGTCTGCAGTGGAGCTGAGTGGACAAGTGATTAAGAGAGGATTTCTGCTGAAACAGGTGAACACACTGTATTAACCCTGTGCTAAGATGAAGAAAATACTGCAGATCTGATCAATTAATAAGATTTACAGCTCGATAATAGAAAGGATAAACACCAGCCAATGAGGTTTTTCACAATCTGGAAAACATTAATGTTTAACTCTTGATAAAACTGTTAATTACATTTTAAAATAATTTCTATTAGAAAGTTGGACCTTGACTTTGAAATGTTGTGAAGTGTTACGACTTGTTGACGTCATGTTCGAATGAATTAGTCAAACTAACACTTGGATAATCTTTAAACGCAGGGACACAGAAGGAAGAACTGGAAGGTTCGACTCTTTGTGCTGCGTTCAGAACCTGCTTTCCTGCACTACTATGATCCCACTAAGGTGAGTGTACAGGCCATGCTGTGAAGGACCAGCACCAGGGAAGAAAGTTAATTCATTAACTGCTTGAACCTAAAAGAAATCTTAAGTGTATTTTATTTGTGGAAAACAGGATGAAAACACAGTCGGTCTTAAGAAAAACAAAGCAGTTGTTGTTGTTTTTTTCAAACTCATACCTCAGGCCGGCTTTGTCATCACTCATAATACTCATAATTACTCAGTAATTCTCCTCCACAGTCCTGAGTCAGTCTGATCCACTTCCTGTCTTATGTCACTTATCAGGATGACCTCAGTCCTGCTGGCGGCTTCTCACTGCGAGGCTGTCTGGTATCTTCTCTGGATGACAACGGAGTTCCCTCAGGTGAGTCACCCTCTCAAACCCCAGTCGCCTCCGAAACTTCTGCATTTCCCAGTTCTATCTTGCAACTAGAATGGGAGACTCAGAAAAGTGGATTTGTTTTTTTTGTTTGTTTTGTTTTTTGACTGAGGTTGTATCAGGGAGAGAGTTTCACTTCTTCCTTAGACATAATGAGCTGAATGACATCCAAACTCAGTCCAACACTCATTTAAGTCCTGTTATAGGAAATTGTTTGGCAATTAAATACAAAAAAAGTCCTACAGACAGGGTAGGGAAATCAGTGAATGTTATGACCAATGGTTTTCACCTACTTTTCTATCCTGTTATTCAAGCTTTATAAATAGTTAACTTAATCCAGCTATACTTTACTGACCATGTCCCCATCCTAATTTTATCCCTCTGCACAGGTGTGAAAGGCAACATTCAAGGAAACCTGTTTAAAATCATTACTCAGTCAGACACACGTTACTTCATCCAGGCACCGTCCCACCAGGAGAAGATGGACTGGATAGACGCGATCAGAGAGCAGACATAGAGCCACAGATTCAAGTTAAAACTTTTGAACATTTCAACGAGACTAAATTTATACATTCCATGAATGTACTGTAGCAACAAACTGGGATTGAAAAAATGAAAGTATTAGTGTAATCTTCTAAAAAGAAAATTAGAAATGGAAAACAAAAACTTTTCAGCCTGATTATTTCTGTATTTTAAAGCTTGTACAAGGAGGATTTAAAGGCTTTTGAAAGCCCATTAACTGTAGCATTTTTCTTGTGTTCTGTTTGTTTTTTCACGTGTTTTACAATATTTTTTCAATATGAAACATAACCGTTTTTTACTCTATTCTGCAAGCCGAAGGTATGTGACATTATCCAGTATTTCAAACACAAAAAAATTAAAACAGATTTGTGTAGCAGAGCTTTGTTTCTTTTTGTTTCCTACCCTATAAATCATCTCATTCCCCCAGATTTATCTCATGACCCTGTGGGGGGAGCCCAGCCCTTAAGATGGGAACCACCAGACTAAACTACCAGACTGTGTAGGATTGTGCATGCGAGTGGCAGTTTCAATCCTTTTTTGTGGCGTTTCAGTCAGCTCCATCAGACCTACCTGCTGTCGTAGCTTGGAAACTCTCTGTTGCATAATGCAAGCGTTAATTTTACAGTATGGTATTAAAAAGGTCTTAGATATTACTAGGTGAACCCTGCAGAAGCCCTGGGTGGAGTATTTTTGTGTGGTTTTATGTGGTACTTTTACCTCAGTAAAGGATCTGATAGCAAGAGGAAGAACAAGTAGAGACAAGAAAAGCCTCAGGAGGTATTTTTCACAGTCATCGAGTTTTAGTGCAGGCAGGCTGCTGGAGGCGCTCCCTGCAATCACAGACAGGCACTCCCACTCAGCAAGCTGAGTCGAGCCTTTATCTGAATGACTCAGGCTGAGCTGGTGTTTAGAGTTTAGAGCCCTATTCCAGTGAAATAATGAGTGGGCCCAATACTTGACATGAAATATGACGGTGCCCCGTGGGCTTTGGAGTAAATCCAAGTAGAAGCTGCATGACCACAAAGTGAAAAACAACAAAAAATAACAACAAAAGTTTTTTTTTTAATTTCAGTGAATTAAAGTTGATATGTAACATTCACATAAAAAGTGCTAGTGGTAAATGAAAAGTACAGAAACCAGTGGGCGTTAGTAGCTTTTCAAAGCATAAGTTGATAATGGTACAACAACAGAAAGTGCGATATAACCTAATCCTTCAAGCTGTGTGTGTAATCTGGAGGCAAACTCAGAGGAATGACACATACTGTGTGTATTACTCACATGCACTAATGAAGGCGACTTAATTGTTTTTTTTAGTTTTTTTTACATTATTACACCTGTTACAGTACTTAGTCTGCCACAGAATGACAACTGATTTCAGAAACATTCATCTTCATGCAGGCGCTCGTAAACATAAGTGCTTTCAAAGGTTAACTTCAGAGAAATCAAACATCTGAAATCTCGTTTCACTGCACAGACTGATGCCGCACTCCTTTTTATAGTGACGCATCACGTTTGTACAAATGCTCACTGAGGGAAAATACTGTAGCTTAGACCACATTGTTTAAAAGTTAATTCACTTCTGTTCAAATCACATTCCTCAGTTGATTTAAGACATTGATGACTATTACATTCAGTCAATATCTTCAAGTCTCCAAACAG
This sequence comes from Toxotes jaculatrix, assembly GCF_017976425.1. Classification (NCBI taxonomy): domain Eukaryota; kingdom Metazoa; phylum Chordata; class Actinopteri; family Toxotidae; genus Toxotes; species Toxotes jaculatrix. The sequence goes on along the minus strand of NC_054410.1, from coordinate 4,276,987 downwards.
GTAATCTAGTGAAGGCACTTTGTCTTAACACGTGATTACGAGGCAGGTATAACTTTGGAAGTGGAAACACAACATCTCCATCATGGGTCAATTCATTCACTCAAGAAGTAGCTCTATTCTAATCTTATGTATTGTACACTGTCTCCGGACATCCTCATGTTATTTAGCTGCGGGTGAGATGCTGGTGTTAGGCCACCTTGGTGAGCTGTAGATCTCCAAAGACTCGTAAGGCGGTGAGGGAGGCGAGCTGGGGGAGCCGGTGGGTGAAGCCGCACAGAGGCTGCCCGTCCACCAAGATGCGAAACTGCTGGTGTTCACAAACAATCTCCATCTGAGAGTCAGAGGGAATATAGAAGAGGGGAAGGTTGTTTTTTTTTTATATTTAAATTCAAGTCCTATTCATACTGAAAGTCATAGGTTTGTTGTAGTTCTCTTTGGACTGTGGCGATTGCCAAAACATATTTACATAGGTATCCTGTGAAGTTTTAGGCTACTATTAGTTCTGTGGTTTTGTTTTCATGTCAGTCATACTCGTAAATATGCAGCAATGCAATACGCATTCCTGCTGAAGGGCAGGAAGTACATACAGATCAGTGAGATCATGCACAGAAACACTGACAAACCATAGCTTGTTACCGAGGCAACCAAACATGTAAAGTTGCTGACAGTGCAGCATTAAAGTCTGACTGTATAACAGGGTGATTCACAGTGAATGTAACTGTAAAAATAAGGCAACAGTAAAGTCTAAGTGTAAAAAATGTGTTATTAAAGTACCTTGAAGGGTTCTCCGGGTGCAAAAGGAAAGAAGGAGAGGGTATTTTCAGATTTACCCCACTTTCCAGCCAGGCGGGCGTTGCGTTGGACAGCCTTATCCATGAAGCTCACCTTTAGCTGAAGACCCACGTCGCCCTCAGTGTCCTCCTCCTGAGGCTTACTGGACAGAGTCACCTCAATGCTGTGAAAACCCACAGAGATCAGGGACAGACAAAGTGGAGCAGAATACAAAATGTAAAGAAAAGACTGACATTTAGCTTTTCTTTATTTCCTTCGTTATGTCTTTCTGGGATAAACTGGGTTGTTGACCTTCCTAGATTATTTGGAGAGCAGTGACATCTTCTGGTCTTTATGACAACTGTAACGTCTCAATGAGACATTTGATAAAGGCTGAATATCAAGCCATCTTGATCAGTGTTAGTGAGTTTTAACAAAGTATTGTGACCATCAAGACAGAAAAAAACATTTTCAGTGGTGGAAAATAAATACGTACATTTACTCCTTACTCACCATACTTTTACTTTACTTTTACTCCACTACATTTATATAGCATCTGTGATTATGCATCACCTTGCAGATCAAGATTTTTCAAACAAAATATATTTTAAGAATCTTGTTGAGTCACTGCTGAGAAATAAAGTGAAGATAAAAAGATCTAAAATAAACTGTCCTGTTACATTCAGTATCTAGGAAAATGGCCCTTTGAGAGCGTTTGTCCTTAAGCACTGTCCTGATGTTTCTGCAGCCAAAAATAAGTTTCTTTAAAAAAAACTTCTCCATCACAGTTTATTTTTATACATTTTTTTCCTTTGTAGCTTCATTGTGATGTTTTACTGGACATAATGACTGAATGAATAAATAGCCCGATGATATTATCAACCAGAAAATTTCCATGGTGACTTTTTAGATTTCATGGGATTTGGGACTCTCCCACGCACATTCACATACTAACCTATAATTAGGAAACGCACTGGTATTACTAAGATATTTTCCCAAAGCAGGGACTAGCTGGGTGGTTGGCACATGTACTCAAACACAGACAGCAGCTGTGTATCTGCTTTAAAATTCTGTTTTATAGTAAGCCAGGCCGTCTTTATCGCTAACTTTAATTGGCTGCCACGTCGGGTGCGCAACAGTACGTTAATAATGTATAAATCGCCTTTTATTGCAGAATGGAAACAAGTGTGTGCGCTTACCTCTTGGGTTTCTTGTTAACAATTCCCATAACAACCAGTTTCATTGAAGGCCGCAGCCCACCCTTTATCTCTCCGATATACTCCCCCTGCGAAACAATAGAGATGTACATACGCACAGATCAGCGGTCACCCAGGACGAGGCCTACCGCTAAACAGAACAAGCCAGATTATTATCAGTTGATGTGACTGCTTGTCTCTTATCATGCACTGCGCGGTGTGCTGCAACCTATGGCACCGATGGGAACAATAGCTTTATTGATTCGGATCTTTAAACAATCAGTGACTCAGCTGCACAAACTAAGCATCTGGATTTTTGTTTTTTCGCCATGCTGAACGAGTAAATACTTTGATTCAAATCATAATTTTGCAAAAATGTCTCAATGCATGCAGCGTTAAACAAACAAAAAGACAGATACATACATTTTCTTTCTTGTCCTTTTCTTCCATTCCACTCGGGGCGTGATGCACTGTGGAGGTTTCGAGCTGTGATGCCAACTGAGGACTGATAGACTCTGCCTCCAGCTGGCAAACCCCGCCTGTACTACGTTGTCATAGAGACAGCCTCCCAATTTGGCAGTGATGATGGGGGGAGACCAGCGGGGGTGGGGGTGGTGGGGATCTTTTACAGCCTGAATAGACACATGTCAGTTCACTCTTAATTAATTTGGATAATGGTTCATTTTTGGGTCTAATATGTAAGCGTGTTCAGCTGTTGCATCCCTTCACTGTCATCTCAACCCACCTATGTGTCTTCTGCACACATCAATCTGCAGCCTACAAATGCTTCTCTTTTGTTGGATTTCAGTGAGTGCAGTAAGTCTGCATCTCATTTGGCATTTTACATTGTGTGCCCCTGTGGTGGCCCTGAGAGCTCAACACCCTGCACTAATTAATTAACACTTGCAAAAAGACAAAACACGAAAAAACATCTTCGCTACTGTGACTGCAAATGTGCAGCATTTAGGAAAAATGACACGAACTGAGAAAACACAACCAAATAGAGAAAACCTGCAGGGCTGAGAGCAGATATCTGGAAATATGACACATGGGATCAGAATGTTTAAAGAAACAAAACATACATTTTAATGATCTTCCAGCACCACTGACACTGAATGTCCAATTTAATAACCTCATGAGTCACCATGGCAGCAACAGATCTGTCCCAGCTGTGTTCAACTGTCCACATTTCCTTTGTGGTCTGTGCAACTTCTGCATTTCTGTATTTGGTTGTGTTTTCTTTATTTGGTTGTGTTTTCTGTATTTGGTTGTGTTTTCTGTGTTTGTAGTTTGTTTCTGTATTTGGTTGTGTTGTCTCACTGCAGCATTTTTTACTAAATGTTGTGTGGGTGTTGTCAAATTGGTGAAGAAGTTTGTTTTAGTCTGCTTGTGTTTTGTGTATTTGCAATTGTGTTAACCTTACTGGGCCACCATACAAGCTGCTTTGGAGCCTCTGTATATAAAGTACTCAATTTCAAAATAACTGGCTTACATGTCAAATCAGTCATGGAGTGGAACTACAATATTTTCTGCTGAAATGTTGTAGAATTGATGTATGAATACGCACACTGGGGAAATAGAGAAGTAAAGTACAAGAACCTTTAAACTGTACTTAAATACTTCAGTAAATTTATGTTGTGTATTACTCTGGCACCAGGTTACATTTATGGATTGCTCACCACCTTTTCCACCTCCAGTCCACCAGGATCTGCTGACTGCTCTCCATTCCACACATGCTGTTAGAAATTGCTGCTGTCAATTAGATCTCTAAAACCAGTATGATGAAGACATGCCAGACCACACTCGTATGATTTTATCCAACTTTCTATGCTTTCATTGATATACTCATTTCCTCTTATTGCCATCTGTGTTTTTAATAGATTACTCCTGAGTTTTTGTTTGTAATCATCAATCAAATAGTCCCGTAATTTAATATCAATGTGAAGCACTTTGGTTGACATTTGTTGTTTTTAAATGGCCTTTATAAATAAATTAAATTAAATTAAACTGACTTGACTTGGCCACCTTTTTAAGTAATCTACGTGCTTTTCGTTTTCCGACAGCACCTGAAGGCAGCAGTGAAAACAGAACGCTTGTCGGCGTTCTGGAACGCCCACCTCGTGCCAACCTTTGACCAACCAGCTTTGGAGAATCAGCTGATTTTGTCACATGACCCTTGTTAACATGCACCTAGCCGCCTAGCATAACAGGTCAACAGAAAGCAACAGCTAGGAGTGTAAATAGTCCCATGTTGGGGGAAACCGCACTGAGAAATGAGTAAGTAATTTTTGTGGGATACTCGGTGTTTTCTAACTGCTTTATGTGTGTGGCTGTTACGAAAAGTTGCGAGCTAACTTCACGTTTCAGCTGCAGCCAGTCAGCACCATTGTAGCTAATGCTAACGCTAACTTTACATTAGTGTAGCTGTCAGATGTGAGAAGACGCAAACGGCGAAGATGGAAACGTTAGCGTTTTAAAAGCAGTTGAAAGGCGTTTCTGACCTCGGACACTTGTTTTGTTCCATGTTTCTGTATTAACGTTTTTGCTTAGAACAGAGAATTTTAGGTACAGATGGCAGAAATACATTGTATAACATTTAACACCTATATTGTGAATATCCTGCTTCTGAGTGGCGCGGACTATCAGTAAAGTAAATACACATAGATGAAAGGGCTGTGACTAGTCAGCTAAATTCAGCATCTTTGGTAATCGCGTTTCGTAATCGTAAACAAATTTACAAAGCAAAGTTGTGGTGAGTGATGTGGAAGTGGAAAGAGCACCTTTTCGGGAGTCATCTCAGATAATAAGTTATGTCAGTAATGTCAGTGCAAGGTAATTTATAAAAAATTGTAAAAAGACTTATTAAATCAAGCTTCTCTATACTCTTTGTATTATACTTTTTGTATTATACAGTATCCTCATACTTTCACTGTGTGGAAGTATGAGGAAATAGAGTTATAATAGAGTGTTTCAAAAGAGAGTCATAAGAATTTAAAAATGGCTTGTAAAGAAACATCTAACCCACGGTTTGTTAGATTAAAACAGCACAAATCAGATTTTGAAACTGCACAAATAATGTATAAGGTTAAAAACAATCCAAAGTTTCTACAAGCTTTCTAAAATGAGCAAAGGTCAAAGTGATTTGACAGGCTAAACAAAGAATATATATATATGTGTGTGTGTGTGTGTGTGTGTGTGTATGTGTGTATACACACATAATCACCACATTCTGCTTGTTTCAAACAAGATATACATTTCTTTGTTTTGATAAACTAAATAGACTCAGACAGTTTTGTCTTTCTGTTTCAGGTAAAAACAAAGAGTGCTCTTTGGCTACATGTTAGTGAAGGTGCTTCTCCAGTTGTAACCACTGAGCTGAGGAGTGTCACAGTGAAAGTGGCCATGTATCCTTTAAACTGTGAGGCAGAGACCTCACTTCAGGACCTGTTCGAGTACTTCAAGAGGTGCCTGCAGCATGGAGAGTGGGAGTTGGCCAGTGCCTGTGTGCCACAGCTGGTTAACTCAGAACTTTCAGAAAACCTGCGGGACACAATCAAAGCTATCGTCTGCCATCCTTACAATTTAAAGTGAGTCACACAACCGTAGATTAACAAGACATCAGGTTTTTCTTTGTTTGTAAAATGTGAATTGTCCGAGAAACCTATATATAAACCCATATATTTGAGTGTAATTTGTGATGTGGATTTAATAACTTATTTTTATGTCATAGGTGGGAGTCTGTGGGCAGTCCACACAAACTGGCTTGGTTTTGGCTTCAGGTTTTGGATAAATGGACAGAAGAGAAGGTAATAATGTGAAGAATCAAGTATTCAGCTCTCTTTATTGTAGTTATTTGATGTTGTCACAGTATTTGAGACCATTTTTGTTTGTGTTACCTTACAAAACACATCTTGGTCAAAAATTTGATGTGAAATGAGATGAAAAGGCATTTGAAACACCACTGACACTGTGACATGCTCTTCTCCTCAGGTTTCTCCCAGTATCAGAAGAGAGTTGGAGTTCCTGCTGCTCCTGGAGGAACTGGGTTCAGAGGGCATAACAGAGACTGTTTTCAAGGTTACTGTTATTTTTGCTCATATCAGAAATTTAACAATGAAGTAGCAAAAACAACATTAATATTTAACGCTACAGTATTTTATTATTCATGTTGTATTGCTTTGTTAGTAGACAGAATACATGAATGAGATAAATTACCTGTCAGCAGGAGTTGCACCAGGCCTTCTTGGGCACCCAGCCTGACCAAAAGGCTGCAGAAGGTTTGAGGACAACAGATGCTGCTGTGGAGTCTTGTCTCCGAACCTTATTGGAGAAAAAGAAGCCCAGGCTGGCCCAGTGTTTAGCACATTTCTTACAGGTAGAGTCAAACTCTGAGCATAGTAAATACAAAAACAACAATAAATTACTGTAATGATCAACTGGTTAACATATGTGCTGTTCCTTGTTTTGGCTCTACAAGCTTAATTTTCCCTATTTTCCCCATCTCCTACCGGAGCAGTCATCCACAGAGGACCATACTCTGCAGCACACATTTGTCCAACACCTGATGAAGAAACTGGGAAAGCCAGAGAGGAATCCAGAGAATGTGGAGGAGTGGGTGGAGGAGATATATGCAGTGTTGGCCGTGATGCCGTGGAGCTCGCGTAAGAGTGGTGGGCAGTTTGAGGCGCTGTGTGAGGCCCTGTGGGCAGCCAGAGATGGGCCCCTGAGAGAGGAGAGGATCCTGAGCTCGCTGCTTCGCCCTCAGTGTGATGCTCTCGTCTCTGTGTACTGCGCCACTGCTCTGAGGCTGCAGAGGGATCACCTGCTGAGGAGCACACCTGATTCACAAGGTAGTCTGAGTGTGTTTGCTTACTCTGAAATTAAATCCTCTTGGGATCACTAAGATGCACCATGTATTTGAAGTAAACTGCAGATTTTGGTTACTTAGAATAGGCGATGTGGCCATTTCCTGTTATCACTTTTCATGTTAATCAGTACAAACAGAGAATTTTGGCAGTATTTTCCTATGAGTCAGTTCCTCTTCTGAGCTGTTCTTTTGGTTTGACTTTTGATTTAAAGTAGTGATACTGATATTTATAGTCTTAAATTGGGCCTTCTTTGCTCACACTGGCATCACCCCTTTCCTCTTTTAATCACACTTCTGCTTCTGTGGCTTTAAAGCTGTGGCAGTTTTCTCTCTGTGTCATTGAAATTTACATGTGATAGCTTGTTTTGTTCCCATCTACACAGACTTTCGTTCATTGTCTTATGGTCCAGCCTAGTATATTTTAGTAATGACACAGATAGATCATATCAAATATCATGAAAAAAGGTAAAAACAAAAAAAACCCAAAAACCCTCATAGTTTTATTTGGAGTCTCTAAGAGGCAACAGTGGGATTTTTTTTCTGGAATAGTTTTGTGCTGCCTCCTTATTCTGCTTGAATTCATTCACACATTTGTTTTATATTACCTTAGAACTTTTTGCTTTCCCTTGCAACACTAGTAGTGATTTTAAAATTTACATTATAGTGTTTTAGGGACATTTTTTGTTTGGTGTTTTTCCACTATTTGTTTTATCACCCTCACAGTGGACCTCCCTGAAGCAGAGAAGCTGGCTCTCAGTTTATGTTGCCACAAGGATCGTCCATCTGTTTGGAAGACCATCTTCTTTGAGTGCCTTAGTAGTGGGAAGCACTTCCTGGAGCAGGTCTTGGTAGGTGTACCAGGACCACTGGAAAAATGTCAGAACTGACTTACATGTACAGTTCAAGTGTGTCCAGTATTTCTCAACCAGATTCAGATTTTAACAAGGAGCAGTAAAGTGTAGACAGTCCTCTGTCAGTTTGTAGCTCTACATTTTTTGTAATTAGCGCAAGATCATAATGGTCAAGTAAAGCTGATTAGCAGCCGCATGTGATGAAATTCAGTAATGTAATAAGACGGGTTCCTTCCTGTAGGTCACTGCACTTGACCTGATTAAACACGAGGAGTTTTCTCAGCTGAAAGACTTACTGCAGCTGGAGTTCCAGCCGTTGTCCCGTCTGCTGTTGCTGCTGGGTTGGACTCAGTGTCGCAGTCTGAGCTCAGCTCAAATGCTGCTCAGTATCCTTCACCGTGAGCAGGTCAGAGATGCCCAGACGTCCACCCCTACCCCCTCCTCTACAGCTTTTTAAGTGCAATTTAGTGGGAACACTGATTAATGTATGGGTGCAGTCAGGTGGAGTCATCTGCTGATACTATTCATTGTCTTTCCAGGCACCAGCCAATGACTCTGTTCTGCAGGAGTTTGCCAATCTTTTGTCCTCTCAGCTTGGAATACTTGAATGGTGTAAAAACAACAATCCGTAAGTATCTGTTCTTTTCTTTTTGACATTTAACTGGCACCTTAACTCCATCTCAGTCATTGATTATTTAGTTTTTGTTATTCATTTCTTTTGTATCCTGGTTCTGTCTGTGCAGAGGTATTTCCATGGAGGCACTGCTGACACAGCTTCACTCTCTGGACAATCATTCAGCTCTCTATATCCTGCATTCTCTGACTCCTCTGCCTCAGTTCGAAGAGCGCAGGATACTGGATCTGCTGCAGCAACTGCCAAATTCCCCACAAACAGGTTTATATCATCCACTTACCCAGAGTCTAAAATGCTTGCCAGAAGAATAATATTCTTGATGTTTCATATTAATATTACCCTGCCTGTGGTTCTTATCATTCTTCTTGCAGAGGACCCCGAGGCCATCACTACTCTCAGCCCTGGTGTACAGAGGAACATAGTTTTGTTCCAGGGGTTCTGTGCCATGAAGTATGCCATTTATGCTCTCTGTGTAAATGCACATAAATACTCAAATTGCACTGAGTGTGAGTACGTGCATCAGCAACAGCACCAGCCCACTGAAGCAGAGGCAGACCAGAATCAAGCCTCGGCTTCCTCTGAAGGTACGGAGGCTGTCTTTCTTTTCCGCAGTTGGATTTTAGTTTGATGAGAGGTGATAGGAAAGTTTCTTGTCTTTTTCAGCTTCTTGGTTGTGCTTTAAAACTACAACAAGAATATTTTATTTAAAGTTATCAAGGTCACCTGACCTTGTTCTTCTCTGTTTGTTGTCTTTTCCAGGATGCCATTTGCTGTTCCAGCACTACTTGTCAGAGTGTCAGCTCTATCTGGAGGGGGTGCCCGCCATGTTCCGCCTGGAGCTCCTGGAGAACATCTTCTCCCTTCTCTTTCTGTCCACTGCTGACTTTGCACAGCAGATTCAAAAAGACACAAACTCAAATCTGAACACAGGGAACGTCAGTCAGGACTGTTTATCAGATACAAGAAACACAAATGTAGAATTAGGAACCAAAGCATCGACAGATGAGATTGATCAGAGCAGGAAAGAGAGCCAGACGCTGCGTCCAGGTTCACTAACAGCATCCCACCGCAGCCACCTGGACCTGGGACATTTCATCCAGGGCTGCAGGGGTTTTGTGGCAGATGTGACAGCCATGGAGGGTTTTCTGAAGCTGCTGAAAGAAGGGTTGGAGGGCATATGTGTGGTGGGTCAGCAGGAGGGGCAGGAGGCGGGAAGAGCGCTGCCTCGAGAGGCTGAGGCGGCGGAGAGTCTTGGCTGCTCAGTGGCGGCTGAGACGTTTGGGGCTCGTCTGCAGAGGTTGTCCAAACGCACTGCGGAGGCTCAGTGGAGGCTGCAGATCATCACCAGCAACCAGAGGAGTGGAAGTGGTGAGATGCACAAACTAAGGATATTTCTTTAACTTTAACTTTAACTTTTATTTTTTATTCACCTTTCTTCAGGCAAGACATAAAGTAAGAAAGGAACCTTGACTACAGCTGAAACGTTTGACCTGGTGGCTTGTCCTAATATCCTTCTTAGCACATGAGTCTGTGTATTCATGCATGCCTTAGCATCATTTGGGGGTGGAGTTCAGATAGATGTATGGTATAAACTCTTTGATGGGAAAATTCCCTTGCAGGCTCAGAAAGCCCCCTCCCGATGTCAGCGGTCAGCTGTACTGCCACTTCTTTGGGACGCAGCAAGAGCTCGAGTCTGAGGAGGAGGAAGAGACCAGTGAGACATGCTACAGAGAGACAGTCCTCCACAGAGAAACACAACGGAGAAGTTAGCACGAGTGCTTCAGGTATAAACACTGTCCGTTACTCATGTACATGCACCAGTTTGAGTACATACGTACATACATCACAGGTCTGTGCTTCATCGTAATGACTCCAGTCTGGACCTTTGTCCTTCAGGGAAATTCAGGGTAACGTTTTTTTTGAAGATGTATAATATTTTTGGGCATTTACGACATGTAATTTGTCCTTTGTAAGATGGTGGAGGAGGGGCCGCAGCAGGTTGTGTGGAACTGGAGGTTTGTCCCTGTGGAGGTCCTCACAGTTGGCTGGTCCCCACCATGTTGTCTCCTCCAGAGTCTCTGCTGATATCCTGCATTCGCAGAGGAAACTTCATGGAGGCCCGTCAGGTCTGTGTGGCAAACTGGACTCAAAATACTGCTCATGTGTTTACGTAAAAACTACAATATTACTGCCACTAATAACACCTCATTACTCTTATTACTAATATCATTACTACTACTACTGCGACTTCTATTAATTATGATTATTGTGAACCTGTTTAACATGGTACATTGACTACAAACATTGTAATTTAGAAGATTTAAAAGATTACAGAGAAACATTGATGAACTTGTATTAGTCAACACAAGAGGTTATTGAAAGCATGACAGTGAGTGTCCTTAGCTTAGTCCTGTGTATTTCTTGGCTGTTCTGCAGGTGTCCCTGGTGTTTGATCTCGGGGCGTCTGCTTGTTGTGGCGAGTTGGTGTTCATGGAGCGCTACAAAGACGTTCTGGTTGAGTTGGCCCGGGTTGAGCAGAAGATGGAGAGCCAGTCTATGTCTTCATCGTCATCCTCCTCAGAGGGCTTAGGGTCGACGGCGGTGTCAGGCACGGGGAGGGCTCGCCTGGGCAGCAGTGGGCGGTCAACACTGCAGGCGATCGGAAGTGCTGCTGCTGCAGGTGTGGCTTTCTACTCCATCTCAGACATAGCAGACCGTCTCCTCAGCACCCCTGCTCACCCGATGCCCTCACTGGAGGAAGGCTACTGGCTGAGCTCCTGCTCTTCAGACCCCTCCAGCCTCCTTTACACATTGCTGGAGGAGCTCAGCCCAGCAGCCATGGCGGCCTTTGACCTGGCCTGCTGCCACTGTCAGCTTTGGAAGACGTCCCGACAGCTGCTGGACACAGCAGAGCGCAGGCTCAACAGCAGCCTGGAGTCTCGGGGTAGGAAGCTTGAATTTTAGGGTCTTTTTTGGAGGAATTTTTAGAAAAGGCTGATGATGGCTACAGAACATATTCTAACGTGGAGATTGGAACGAGACCAGCTACAGTTGAATGTGTTTTGGTTTTCATCTTTAATCCTTTTCTGCCTCCCCAGGAGTAAAAGTTGACCCCAGGGTTCCTCATTCTGAGGGGATCTGCGGATTTCCCATGATACTACAACAGATCAACAAGATCCTGAATCACTCTGCTACTAACAAGGGCTCAGTCAAAACAGGTGAATGCAAATGTTCAAATGTTTTCATTAGGGAAATAAGAAAATTGTTAACATGGCAATTAATGAGCCATTTTTACACATAAAAATTAACTGAATATACTAAATAGTTTCTTTTTTACTGATCCACTCTTGTTCATAGAAGCTGTTGGGGAGGACCAAGTATTTGCCAGCCCATTTGGGTGCTGCATCCAAGAGGTGCTCCTGTGTTGCCACCCTACGCTGACTGAAGAGTGCATCGCTGCTCCGCTCAGCATGGCTCAACGCTTGGAGAGCACCCTGCAAATTCTGAGCACTGCTACGGATGGCACAGGTCGGCTCAGCAACCACGGCTTTTCAGATGCAATGAAGTTAACATTTTCTTTGTTTTGCTAGTTGAATTTCTATCAAGTTGAGTGATGCAGTTAACCTACTCCTATCAATAATAGCATTTTCATACATTTAGATGCTGTCTGTTTGCCAGGAATTTGTAAGGACTGTTTGGCAGGACATGTGTTAACTGTAGTTCTCTTAACTTAAAAATAGCAGAAGAGTTGTACCTCCTTTAGGGTTTTTAACATTCTTTGAGAAAATCTGAATGTTTTGTATGTCTGATGTTACCTCTCATCACAGAGGGCAGCGTGGGCAGCGCTCTTCTGGAATTATTGGTTGAACAGGCCAGTCTGAAGCAGTCAGAGCTAGACGCTCAACCTGTGCGCTCCCGCATGAAACAGCTGCTTCGTTCTCTGGACCAGCTCTGCCCCTTTGAGCCAGACGGAGATCTTGCCAGACCAGATTATGTGCGGAGTTTCCTTGACTACGTCAACACGTTGGCATCTGTGCTGGTGCGCAGCCTGAGCTCAGAAGGTATAATGATTTGTGCTTTTTACATCCATTTGTGAAAGAGTCACTAATTTAAAAACAGAAGTAGAAGTTTTTAGATTCTTCTGCCTTAAGCATTTGGTAGTATCAACTTCTAACAACAACTTTTCAAAAGCAGTTTAAGTGCATGGCACTGTTTTATTAAAACTGTTGCTTTCAGATTTCAGCATCTTACTTATAACATTCTGACGCTCACTTCCCCAGTCGATACTGTAGATCAGCAGGCACTTGGTAATAAGCTCACATTTATCTCTTGTTGTTTCTCTTAGACCAGAGCAGTGAAGTGAAGCTTGGGAATCCTTTGCTGGTGTTGCTCCAAACCCCATTTCAGCTTCTCTCCCACCTGCTGTTTGACAAACAGGTGTCTCCTGACAGGTACGTGCATCAGTAAAAGCACATAATAAACATAAGCTTGGAGTCTTCATTCTATTCAGAAATCATGATCGGCTTGGTGGGTCCCATCTGTGACAATTCCAGTAAAATAAATACTTACCTGGTCGGTATATGACATTATACTTTGCTAAATATCTTCATACCAACAAGAATGAACTTTCAGCTTTAACATTTGGATAGACACTAAACCAACCATTGAATGGTGTGAAGGCAACAGCTTACCTCACTACTTCATGTCCTCTTTATCACCAGAGTGCTGTCCTTACTGCAGCAGGAAGGTCTGAGACTGAGCGTCCAGCAGGTGATTGTCCAGCGATGCTGTGAGACTTTGCCCATGTGGTTCTCCTGTCCTGGTCCTGAAGGAGACTCCAGTCAGGCCAAAAAAGATGATGGAGTGTTTGGTGTTGCCAGTTTGTCTGTCCTGCTCCAACAGCATGCTCAGCAGCACATGCCTATTCTGGGAATCTCAGAGCCCCAGTCTGATGTGAGCTCTGAGTCTGAGGCTTCAGTGGAAGACTACTCTGCTACATCCACCAACCTCTCCACCTCGCCACCCTCTCATTCGTCCTCCTCCCCCTCTCCCTCAAACTCTTTCCTCCTCACACCGTCAGCCCTGGCTTTCCTAAAGTCTCGCTCCCCCCTACTGGCGGCGCTGGCATGTCTAAGTGCCTGTAAAGGAGAAACTGCCCGGACACAGTCCTCCGGATGGTCAGGGTATTTCCGCAGTGGACGTAAAGAAGTTGTCCTAGACGGTGAGCAGATTTCTCGTGAAGCTGATAACCTCCTGAAAGAGTTTCCAATCCTCTGGGCCTACCTGCACACCATGGCTGAACCAGTGCTGGGCACCCTGTTAAGTGAGGGCGAGGAAGGCTCTGTTGGACTTGGGGCAGTTGTTTGTGGGAGACCTCTTGTCACCCTCCTGCTGTCTGGACCACAGGACGAAGTTGCCCAAGCTGTGGCCGCTGAGGCCTTCCAGAATGCTCTTTCCTCCAGAGACCTGGGCCGAGCTCTCAGCCTGCTGGAGCTGTATGGGCAAGGCTGCAGCCAGGAGGGGGCGCTGAGAGACCAGCTACTTGCCTGCGCTGCTTTAGAAGCTGGTAAATGCACTTGAAAATGAAAAGCAGTTCACTGAAGTTCATGATGGCACCTGCATGCTTTTAATACATGTTCATTCGATGATATGATGTGATACTTGTTTCTATTCAGTAATGAAAATAATCATTATCTTGATAATCTCCTGAAATTTATACAGCTTTTTAAAATAAAACCTGGCCATAAAGGCATCACAATCACAATCTAACAATTGTTTGCTGTTTATCTGATTGTCTGTTTTCAGATGAAGGTGAAGGAACAGGTCACCTGTTCCGCGTACAGGATGCGAACCTGCGAGCCCGCGTGGCCCTCCAGGCTCTGGAGCGATGGCCTCTGTCGGCCTGCCTGGAGCTGCTCGAGTTCTGCCTCAATGACCCGAAAACAGCACAGACACTGAGAACAGACTTACAGCTCAAAAAGAAAGAACTGGACGTCTATCGCTGGGTAATTCCTAAACTTGAACTGTGATTCAATTTATTAATCCCACAGAGAATTCCAGTATATATGTCATACCAAGGAAAAGTGGTCATGCCGATCCTGTCAGACAAAAGCACAAGAAATAAAAGATTTAACTAAAAGATGGTTAAGTGACTTCAGCTTACAGTATGTGTTTTTCATCTGTTATGTAATCATGTCTTTGGTTGGCAGGATTATATCTGACTTTCCAGTGTGACTTGCCAAGTGCTTGTGCTTTCTTCCTGTGCCACAGATGTTGAATTTACAGCCTCCGTTACCCTGGGCTACTTGGCAGGAGCTGAGGACTGAGTCGAAGACAAACTCTGAGTCTATGTTGTCCATGATGCTGGAGGCGAAAGTAGGTGTAGCAGTTTACTTAATAAACACTCACACAATGTGTGTACAGTGTCAAACACTTTGTATTAGCACACCTTAACAGACACCTTAATCTCCAAAATACATATTTGTTTATTTATACAGTATAAAACGATTAAACTTTCTTTTTTTCCTGCAGGAGTTTGCTCTTTGCGCACAGTGGGTGGAGCTGTATCCTGTGTCTGACCAGCTGAGGCTGCAGCTACAGACCGAGCATTTGCTTCATTTGCTGGAGAAGAAACAGATAAACGAGGCTTTCCAGGTCTAGACCACTAAGCCTCTGGCTAAACTGACATTGCAGTACATTCTTCTATCTGCTACCAAGAGGTCATAGAGTTGCTACTTTGACCCGTTTTTGGTCTTTTCTAGTAGCAGTAAAAGTATGCAATTGTATATGTATTAAAAAAACTCAAAGGACGGTTATAAGAAAATACCTGCGTCTTATTCTGTGCTACAGTTGAACAGGCAGTCTCTTAAAATATGCTGTTATGGTTGCTTTGCTATATAGTTGGTAAAGTCTAAACAATTAGGAACACACTCTCATCAACATACATACTAGCATCCTCACTGTACACAGGCATCTTATGGTGGATATATTCTCTACATACCTTCATACATCCAGTACACATAAGACAAAGTCAAATCCTACAGTTTTGTGTGTTTTTTTTTTGTGGATCTCTTAATTGCTGCTCTGAATTGTTTTCTCTTTTCATCCAAATTTCTTTATCTCTATCACTTACTTCTTTAGCTACTCGAGGGTCTGTCTGATTTTGTGGTTGGCCTGGACGTTTGTGAGCGAGCTCTGGACCGCTGCCCCGGACTGGCTGCGTGTCACTTCCTGGCTGACTACCTCACCCTGCATTTTCAGAGGCAGGTGTCTCCAGCACGTCGGCGACACATCCACGCCCTTCATCTGGGCTCTAAGGTTTGTGAATGTGCGGATGTGCACTGATGCAACTGTCCTGTCAAAGGGCAGGACGTTGAGTTTGTGTTTGTACTGTACATACTTAGTGTTTTCAGTTCTTGGAATTTCATCTGGTGAACACTTGATGTTGTCATACTTGATAAAGTTCCTTTCTTGAAACTCAGCTACATGCACAAACTTGCTTCTAGGAACTCTGGCTTATGTTGAACTCCTCTTCCCTCATTGAAAAATGTAGACTCTATGGATATACAGTTACTTTTTTTGTTTCAAAAATTTAAGAGCTGGACAAGAGATGTTCTCTACTTCACTGCAAAGTCCATTTTCAGTGTATCTGCACTGGAGGTTACAAATTTCCACATTACAGACTTGGATGAAAGTTTTGACACCAGTGAATGTATTTCTTTCTCCAGGCGTTGCTGACTCTGCCCCCAGCAGCCAGGCAGGACTATTTCCCCCTGCTGTCGGAGCCTCTGCTGATGCTCGAGCAGCTTCTGATGAACCTGAAGGTGGACTGGGCAGACGTGGCTGTGCGAACCCTGCGGAGCCTCCTGGTTGGTCGAGAGGCCGGCTTTGGTGCCGAGGACATTGATAAGCTTCTGGCAAGCTATGCCGGCAAGGCCCTCGACTTCTCCTGCGCCCCCAGAGAGAGGTCTAGATCTGGTCAGTGCTTAGTGCACAGCACACAGTGGCAAGGGCACATGCAGACAGATGTGCACATACACAGGATAAAGCTGGGCATTACACCTCAAAACATTTTAAGTTCTGGTCAAACTGTATGCAGAATACCAAGTATCAAAAAGTGCATAGGACTGAAAGCTGGCATTGAACGCTTGGTCATATTTCTTAGTCTTGTTTACTTATTCCATCGTTTACCATTCACTTTACTTCTGTGTTTAATTATATGACTTTTTATTTTCCAGACTCTGTAATCAGCCTCCAGGACGCACTGACACAGTGTCCTGCTCAAGAGAGCTCCTCCCTATCGTCCAGTCGAATCGAAACTCCGACACCCTCTACAAGTGAGCCATACGCACATGTCTAATAGCGATAAGACAATAGTATGATACCCATTTAAGCTCTCAAGGGAATTTCCTTGCATGTACTCAACCGCAAAAAAGCACTGCTGGAGCTGATATGTTATTTCACAAGGACGTTTTAGTCTGAAAGATTAGAACCCTGCAATCTGTGTTTTTCACAGTTGAGGGACATTGTCTCAAGCCACCGTGGACATAAGCAGATTAACAAACTCAAAATCTTAAGAAATTCAGATGAAGTCTGTTTTGGTTCTCGTGTAAAATGGTGTGAAATCAGTGCTGGGTCTGATAGTGTTTATTGAAGTTTCGGGGTTAAAATGTGTGTTGTTGTTGATATTTCTTCAATTGCAGGCAGCACCCCAACACACACCCCCTGTGCAGACAGGGAGAGGGATCGAAGCTCAGCAGGGAGAAAACGCCGCTCGCCTGCCAAGTTCCAGCCTCCAGACCAACCCCCAGCCCGTAAAGACTGGGTCCCTGACACCCAACAGGACGTGTGCATGGTCTGCCAGCGTGAGAGGTTCACCATGGTGAGTGGGTGAAACAGTGTGAGCCTCATTAGTGTTGTACAGAGTTATGAAATGAAGACTAAGATCCATTTCATAATTCTCAGAGGAACTGAGATGAGAATAACATTAATTTTAAAAGAAAAAAAGTTTTTAACCTCTCTCTGTAAATAATGGTCTTTTTTGTCTTTTCTTTTTTCTCTCCTCTTTTAGTTCAACAGACGGCATCACTGTCGGAGATGTGGTCGGCTGGTTTGTCACGCATGTTCTGAGCATAAGATGCCTGTGGAGGGATGCCCAGGAGATGAAGTCAGAGTCTGTGACCAGTGTTACACCTACTTTCACCCAGAGTAAGAGCCTGTAGCCTGCAGCTAATGTGTAGATACCTGTAAAACAGACATGTTCTTGTGATTTGAAATTTCTTTTTTTCCGGTTTGCAGTTCTGAAGATGAGCTGGAACCAGATGAAGGTAAGTGAAATAACATTAAAAAGTTGCTGCTTTCATGCGACAGTTCCCTCTTTGCTATATCATAGAAAGAAAATTTGTTTTTTTTTCTCAGAAAACCTATAATTTTACAGTCAGTAAAAGCAGGATGCAGGATTGATCTTGTTTAAAGTCCTGATTCGTGCATACAGAAAAAGCACACCATTCCCCAGTCAGTAATTCAAAAAGTTCATAATGATGAACTCTGCTCTTCTTTGTGTTTTTTGTGTTCAGTGGCTGGAAGCCCTGTGGTGACAGAGGAAGTTTTAGATGGGATGCTGCATCTGCCTGAAGTGGTTCAGCGACAGATCCAACTCAGCATCAACCCTGCAGAGAACCAGCTGCTGCGGAGCGAGTTCTACTATGAACAGGTCTGGATTTGAACATTTATCATTACACAGGATGGGAAGCGACTGATCTGTGTGCAGGTCACCTTTACACCTTTACACCTTTGTCATTTTCAGCTTATTGAGGGTGACTTGTATTGACAAAAGCAGTAGATGCCTGTAACACCAATAGTTGCCACACCCATCCCATTGTGGTCTTTGTCTAGAATCCTTAACATTTGACAGACCTCTTAACCTCTTGCTTTTCAGTTGTTTTCTAGTTAAATTATCCCAGTAAACAGAGGAAGATTAATGATGTTCTTTTGCTACAACCCTCTAGGCTCCCAGTGCATACCTCTGCGTGGCCATTTTGTCTCTGCACAGTGACCAAATGGCCTGTGGACATCAGCTCATCCTCCACTGCCGCTCTCTGTCTTGTAAGTTGAATAACCCAGAGGTGGACGCCTGCCTCCTCACCGACATCATGCAGCAGCTGCTATTCAGTGCCAAGCTGATGTTTGTCAAAGTTGGATGCAACCAGGATCTTGCCTTGTGTGACAGGTGAGATGTAACCCTGGGTCTCTGAATTGTAAACAGTTTGTAACATCTGTGTTTTAAGGACACTGGGAATTATTTAGACAGCTTGACAGTGAGACAAAAGAGATACACGGAAAATGGAAATGAGTTCAATGTTATCTGTAGCTGTGGTAAGAACAATGAGGCTTTGGCTCCCAGAAATTGAAAGCTTGACTGTTTCCTGGCATTCGTAAAGGCTCTGCATAGTCACGCACACTCTAGCTAATCAGACATTTAGTCAGTTTGAAAGTGGGTGCAGGTATTCTAAGAATTATTTCATAACAGGGTAGGTTGTTGCCCTAACATGTGCAACAAAACTAACTGGAGAGTGAGGGAGCTGACACCAGCTGCTTAGTCATTTGAGTCATTTGATTTTTTTTTTGACATATGTGGTTTTAGTTGTAGCTTTAGGTCGTACCTCACCAAATGACTGAGGGTGAGCAAATTAGGACACTCAGATGAGTTGTCAAACACAGGAAATATGCTTGAATGGCTTCAACGAGTCAGAACACCCATTACATGGTCCTGTGTGTCACCACTAACTTTGTAATTTCATTCACTGTGATAATAATGGAAGTTTGTCTCTCACTGTCTTTTTCACTGTTTTGCTTTCCTTTTTTCACAGTTACATCAGTAAAGTAGACGTGCTGAAGATTCTAGTGACGGCCAATTACAAATATATTCCGTCTCTGGATGACATTCTGGAGACCACTGCTGTCACACGTCTTCGTAATCAGCTGCTTGAAGCTGAGCACTACCAGCTCGCAGTGGAGGTGAGGCACATGGTGGTTCATGTTTTCACCCTTCTCTGGTTCGTTTGTTGGTTTGTTTCTTTATTTGTCAGCTGAAATCATCCTGAAATGATTTGCGCATTTGCTTAAAACATAACCTCCTTGTCAGAGATGATAAATATATATGCAGTGATATTTCATGTGTGTGGAAAAAACCTCTAAAACATCATTCTGGTCATCATGGTGCAGAAAACCTCTTGTCAGGCAGCTAATTAACCCACCAAATTTAAACTGGATAAATGCTAACTTCCAGATAATTAAATTCCATGGCTGTTCTCATTGTCTCTGGTTGTTTGGCTGCTTTGCTAGGTGTCTACCAAGAGCGGCCTGGACCCTGGTGGCGTGTGGCAGGCATGGGGGATGGCCTCTCTGAAGGCAGGAAACCTTTCAGGAGCAAGAGAAAAGTTTTTCCGCTGTCTGAAGGCTCCTATGGACCGCAACCAGCTCAACCTGGGTCCCTTACTGCTGCAAGAGATTGTCCAGCACCTGGAGACCACTGTTCGACCCAGTGCGACCACGGTAGGAAGACCCTGTCATTGTGGCTGTGTTATCTAACCTGCATTACTGCTGCAGTGCTCAGCATGCTACTGCCTCCATTAAATCCCACAGAGAGGCAAAAAGTACTGTATGTTCTTGTTGGTCATACTCTCACTAAGTGCAGTAAATGCACTCTAACATTAGCTAAGAAAACTTTACACTTGCCAAACACTTCTTCCTTCAGAATGATTTGCAGTGGAGCAGGTATGCAGGAGCAGATTGGGATTTTTGTGATGACTACACCGACTTTTGGTTTCAGGAGCACACAGAGAAGTCAGTTTATAATTTTTAATCAATGTGATTTTGCAGTTCCATATAGTAGAGGCCACTCCTCTGGTGAGAACAGTCTGTAGTTTTACAGAATGTGCGATACTACTTCACCCCCCCACCCCCCCAGCCTCTGATACATGACACCTAGGAATCTCCCACATATCATTTGGTGCCAGGGGGGGCTTTGGCTTCTACGCACTTCCAGAGGAAGCTAGTGAGTTGTTGCTTGTGTGGCGTTTGTTGGCCTGGATTAATGTGGGAGTTTCCACCGAGAGACTTTTGCAAAGCCTTGTGTGGTTTTGTGTTCCTCAAAGAATGCTGTTTGTCGTCCAGTGACACCACATCATTTTCATGCTGGCTCGCGCCCAGTCGCATTATATATTCATGACCTTTTTGTGTTTGTGTCAGTCATTTGGTGAAGACATCTTGGCGTCCCTGCGGGAGCTGGAGGACGTCCTGAGTGACGCAGGTCCTTTTGAGCGACCAGAGGGTCAAACACAGACCAGCAACCTCCACCAGGAGTGTCTGTACTACCTGAACACATATGGCACTCACCTGGCACTGATCAGCTTCTACATGCGTCATGACTGCATGACAGAGGCCCTGACATACCTGCTCAACAAGGTGAGACATAGAAACTCTCTGTTGCCAAGATATCAAATCTGACAGGGTGTCATGTTATCTAAACCCTCTACAGTTAACAAGGAGTATTCAAGTCCATGTAACTTAAAGTGAGTTTATTAGCTCTGCAACATGCAACTAAATGCCCCGTTTTGCTCCAGAACAAAAGCTATAGGTGACCAAATATGTCTGCACCTCCTTCTCTCTAGACTGAGTTTTTTAAATATTATATTGATGCCATTTGTCTGGACCAACTGCTGCATGTGCCTTTCATTCTGTTTTCCCCATATTTGACATATGCTTTTCTACTTCATCATGGCCCAGGATTGCCCAGAGGAGGTTTTTCTTGAGGGTGTGTTGCAGCCCAGTCTGGAGCGGGGGCGTCTTGGCACCCTGCAGGGGATACTAGAAAAACTGGACCCTGGCCTGGAGACATGCAGCCGTTACCTCATCGCCTCCTGCCAGTTCCTGCAGAGACGTGGATACTTTAACACTCTCTACCAGCTCCAGCAGTTCATGATGGTTAGAGCCTTTTTTAAAATGTTTTTTCCCCCATCTCTTTTTTTTCTTTTTTGTGATCTCTTCAGATCTCAATTATGATTTGAAAGTAAAAAGAAAGACTGGTGAGAGAGCAAAGAGGGCAAAATGGAAGTAAATTTCCAGGCCTGATTGAAATACAGGAAGTCAAAGGTTAAGGATCTGTGCCTCAGATTTCTGACTGATAATCAAATCATACCTATTCAGTAATATGTAAAATGTTCTTTACCTGGACAGGATCACGTTCGTGCGGCCATGACCTGTATCCGATTCTTCACATATGGAGCCACTTCATACCTGCAGCTGGGAGAACAGCAGGTATATTTATTTTTTCCACAGTTATGCATTTGGGGAAAACTTTAAAAAAATGTCTCTGCTTGTTTGAGAAAATGTACCCTGTCCTTGACCTTGTGCTTGACCTTGATCTTGTACAGCGCTGGTTGGTCAGAGCCAAAGAGCACCTGAAGACGTACCTGCAGGAGCAGCAAGGTCGGGGGACTGGGAGGAGAAAATCTCAGGCCAACTCATTTAGGAAAATGATGTCGTCCAGTGACGTGTCCAGGTTATTTGATATGTCTTTATTTCAGTTTCATGGGATGATGTATGTACTTTATGTGTACATTAATATGTGTACACTTTTGCCTGAACTGATTCAGAAAAAATTAAAGTATGATTTAATCTTGGGAGCTTTGTTTTTATTCTCCGTTACTGGCACTTTTTCTTCAGACGTGTTTGCTGCCTGTCAAAGACACTTTTTGGTCTTGGTTTTTTAAAAGTATGAATCTCTGCTGTCTCATTTTCGTAAGGCATATGAACACAATTGAGCTGCAGCTGGAGGTGACCCGCTTCCTCCACCGCTGTGAGACGGCTGCCTCCTCCAAGGCTCCACAGACCAGTACACCTTCCTCCAAGTCCTCTGGATCCAGTTCACCGCCTACACTGTTTGGGGGAAGTCCCATGAAGGTTGAGGTTGCCTGTAAGGTGAGGTTTCAATTGTGATAATCCGACACCAAATTTTCATGTATTTAACAATCAATAAGATTAGGTTAAAGTTGTTAAAATGCCTCCAATACTCCCCCGACTGACTTCATTCATGTGTTAACAAATTAATTAGAAACATGGTTTATTTAAAGTAATATCCGTTAGTGAATGTAAAACGAAAAATCCAGTAATATGCCCTTTAATTGCAGGTCATGCTCGGAGGAAAAAACATAGAAGAGGGGTTTGGCATCGCTTATCGAGTCATACAGGTATGTTTATAGATGAGCTGCGTAAGTATGTGTTCTTCTTTAAAAACGCATATTTTTCCAAATCCGTTCACAGCTTTTTAGAAGGCAAGCAGCATACGTCTGCTGTTCTCCCTCCTTTTCTTCCTGCCTCAGGACTTCCAGCTGGAGGCCCAGGCGGTTTATGTGCGGGCCGGCCAAAGGCTTGTCAGACAGCGGCAGTATGCAGCCGTACGGCAGCTGCTCAAATGTGTTGGTGAATCGGGCACTGCCACCAAAAACGACTGCGATGCCCTCATCCTCAGCTGTGTCTCCATCGCAGATAAGGGACCAGCTGATGTGAGTGACAGCCTTTTGAGAGTAAAAAAAAATGTATATAGATGAGGATGAGAAACTGAGTGTATTATAACAAATCAGGACCATGACTTGAGTCCATGTTTTTTGTTGTCCTTTATCTGATTCAGGCGAAGGAGCTGGAAAATCTCATTCTAGAGGTCAAGACCACAGAAATCAAGGTAGTGTAAAACTGACTGCTTTGTGTTTTATTGTCCTCTGCCTTCACCTGTCTGAGGCCATCTTTTACAACTGTAGCAATTACAATCACCCTTTGTTTTCTTCTTATTCTACTAATCCTTTCATTCCATGTCCTCATTAGTGCCACTGGACCACAATGACCAAATTTTATCATCTTTAAATCTGAAATCCATCTGATTCTCACCTCATCTTCCCTCTGTCTGCAGATCAAAGCCTACCTACTGTGCAGTAAGCTGCGGCCCGCGTACCTGCAAGCGGTCAAGCTGGAGCCGAGCCGGGCGGGCCCGTTGGTCCAGGACGTCCTTCAGGCCGCTGAGGGAACACAGGACACAGTGATGCAAAATATCTGTCGCCAGTGGCTGTCCGAACATCAGAACAGGTCGTCTCAGCAGCGCCAGGGCCGACCCAACGCCAGGTAAAGGCACCGTCGGCACAACAAGGGATTACACAGAGCACTTGAACTCAAAAACAGGTGAGCCACAAATGAAGTGCAAATAAGAGGATTCAGGGTTTCTAATGTAGCACCGCTCTGAGTGAGTGATTAGTAAGCTTTCAGATCAATATGACTGCACATCGGATGCAACAGGAGAGCAGCTGTTGTACATATTACGTTATGTGGTCCACAGCTGCAGATTATAGTGACTATGATTGTTACCGCACACTTCACACCCACCAGATTATTAAAATCTTAGAAAATGAAAGAGTAAACAATGTTTTGAGAGATTGGCCGATCAGGGAGATCATATGTTGTGTGATAGGATCATAAACACAATGAAAACCACTTGTTCTTTGGCTCCAGGTGCGTCATACTAACACTATCATAAACTGTGTAGCAAGCATATTCATAGTCTTGCATTATAAGAGTTTTCCACCATTTTAACATTGCGCTTCTGTAACGTCCTCGGTCTCATGATGGACAGTTTAAAAAAAAGTATGCGATTTTTCACAGCTCCCAGTGGAGACACAAAAGACTTTAAACAACAACGACAGATATCGATGTGTAAAACTGGTTCCAGAAGACTAAGCTCGCAGATTTTAACATTTTGTATTATGGGACATTTTTAAACACAAATGATTTTTACCTCAGTGTCAGCTCATGCTGTATTGCCAGGTTCATTTTAAAAACTGTTTTTGGTGAGCAGCCACGTTTTCATCCACTGCACAGTGGTTGTATCTGCTGTACACAAAAATCCTCTTACCAGGAAATGTTACTTCAGCAGAACGTGTGTATTATTTAGCTTTGAATCATTTGGATAATGCGACTCTCAGTATATGCTGACAGCAAATGCTGAGGAGCTGAAATGGGGCACTGGAGTCAAATGAATGATTTTGGTGTGATCCCCTGTAAGTCTTGTTATTTTTTTCTGACCTACAATGGTTTTAATTCTCACCTTGCTGCAGTGATGTACAGGTGTGCTCCATTGCCCCTTGACATCACTGTTAGGTGTGCAACAAAACAAACTCGTGGCCATACCCATCACTTATACCAGGTGTGGTTAGAGGTGGAACAGACAATAACAACCTTTCAACCAGAGAGGGCAGTGAAACGCTGATTTCCGTCCTGGTGCTGGTGTTAAGTTACTGTTCCAGTGGAAACTTCTAGAAACCCTGACGATCTCTTCCTCGTCATTTGTGCGGCCTTCCTCTCTGTAAAACTAACGAATCACCGCCGTGCTTTATTTACATTCTGGAAACATTTTGCTGTTATCGCTCATCTGCACAGTATTTGAGAAGGAACAAAGTTACTACGCTAGAGTGTCAGTGACATCTCTTACATAACAGAACTGCTAACTGGAATGTAAACAGGTACACTCTTACACAATATGAGCATATTTATACAGTAACTCAGTATTTGACTAAGATTTGTCTTCTACCTCAACCGAAAGGGAAAATATCTTGAACTGACTGGAAAGTCTCTGACAGATGTGTCATGTGTAGGTCTTTTTTCCCCCATTGTTATGTCCTTATTGTGTCTGTGTGTGGATAAGGTTTTTATTTAGACGTAAACGTAACGAGGTGTCCTTCGCCAAGAACAGTACATGTTCAAACCTTTAAGAAACTGAAAAAATGTAGTGTTTTCTGGTTTTTGTAATCCTGATGAAGCTGTTTACATGTTTTACATTATATAGCACATTTTCTGCCCAGCTTTCAGTATACATTCCCTTTTTGATGATGGGAATTGATATCGAACAATTTGAAGTATTTAAGGGCATTTAATATAAAATACATAAAATATATCAAATCTAAGAGTTTTAGGTTGGATGCAGAAAGGGACCCACTTATAGATCAGGTTTAATTCATCATCCAGAAAATCAACTCCATAGTCATTAGCTTTGTCTCATCTTATGTCGTCTTGTGTTTTGGTACTGATTACCCAGAGTGTTGCTAATGTTAAATCATGCGTTTTGCTTTGTACTCATCTGAGACACAACCCTTATCTTTCTGAACTATATAAATCTGTAATGATCAACTTTACACAGATAATGAGTCAAATAATGTTTCCAAAAAAGGGATTTAACTGTGGCCATATGTTACCTGTTGATGTGTGTTGTTGTTTTTGCCAGCTCCTTTCCCAAATCTGCAAGCTGGCTAAACAGGCAAAACAGTGAAAATGTAGTGACTCCATAAATCATATCTTTTCTTTTTAATTCACTCACATGACAATCACCCATGTTGCTGAAGCTGCCTTGTTAAGAATGTGAATATTTCAGAGCTAATCTAATCAACGAGAAGTACATCTTTATTCAGAGGAAATACTGTGTTGTCCCTTTGCCTTGCTTCCCTCTGCTGCACTAGTCTGAAGACCGACACTGACAGATCCTCCTTTGATAGTGAGTGTTGATAGGCAAGACATGATAAGAAGCCAGTTTAGATGTTTGAGATGCACGCATACAACATTCTTGCACTCTAATCCTCCTTAACTTGGACTGTTGTCTCATCACTGCCGCACTTTATATTAGTGAATTTAAAAAATAAACTTTGGGGGTAAAAAAAAGTAAAATATGTAATAAAGTAACTGCTTTAATGATGCAGGGACTAATGATCTTTGAAATGTAATTGATTTCACCATCCCTTGTAAAATAAAATGAAATAATACATTTCTCTGTTCGTTAATCAGTTTCTTTGCTGACAGCATTTGAATGATGATTTCAAAGGACTGATACAGCACCCTTTTTATAGTAATATCTCCATTTATTTACATCAAATGTAAACATTCAACTCTTAACATGAATGTAAGTGTAGTAAAAGGCATGTTTCACTTGTATAAAACACAGAATGTAAACTCTTGGCAACCTTGTTTGTGAATGCTGAGAAGGAAACATGAGTAGGGCGATCAATGCAAAACTGTAGTTCCTCCAGGAATGTGCAGTTTTTGGCAATGCATATGGGAAAAAAAACTGCAGATATTGCAATGATATGACTCTGATTTGGTTAAAATAGAAAAACTTTCTTAAAACCTATACGTACTACAATTATCACAAAATACATTTAAGCAGTTCAAGCGGTAATCATGGCTCAGACTGACACTGATCTTCCATAGTTTACTAATTTTTTTTTTTTTTTTAGATTAACCTGGAAATGCTGTAAGAAACCCTGCAATTGTTTAGAAATGCTGGCATGGAGGTCAAGCAGTTTAGCTGCAAATTCTGGAGAAATCAAAATAACACAATACTCGAAAAAATGCTGGTCTTTTACCCTGGCTTGACCCTTCACAGTATCCTACAGCATTACAATACATCAAGTTGCTTTTTTGCCTAAACTGTTGTCACATTGTGTCACAAAAATATAGGGTCCAAAAGTTGTTTGTGTTTAGATGATAATACAGCTGAGTGGTTTTGGCTTGAGGAGCTGTTGAGCTGAGCATCAAAATTCCCAAGTCATTATAATGTAATTACTGCATTATTACACAAAAAAGCAACTTCACATTATGGTACGTCTTACATAATTAACCTGCCTGCCTATTAGGTAAGAATCATTCAAAGTACAGAACATCAAAACCATAATGAAATGAATGATAACAGAAAGGGTAAGGACTCCTTCGAAAACTGAGATAGGTGAGGGTTAAAAGTTAAATCAGTCCCACTCAATACCAAGAAGCTCACAGCTGATGTCCCACAGTCTCCTCGCTGTCTCCTCACTTCTTCCCTGTGGGGCTACAAAGGCAGGGGCGCAGTCACTGAAATTAAAGGAGGGAGAATGATTATTACAAATGTGAGTAATGACCGTGAGAGTCATTTCCCTCGGTGCAGTGATCTAATTTCACCTTGCGCATGATAATAATGTTTGGTGTCATAACTTATTTTAGCTGTCAACACTTTGGGAATGGCAGACCTGGACAGAAGCGAGGAGCTGTTTTTACATGTTTGAGCTCCACATGCATGTACTTTAAAAGAATAAAATGAGAGGATAGTTGTACTTGTAATGCCCTACAGTACATTTAAATTTCCAGTATGTAAGTATCACATACTGAGTGAAACCCAGGTTATTTTCTGTACCTGCAATTTACAGATGTCCCCTGAACGCCTCACATGCAGACTACTGGTAGCCGCTAGTTGAAAGCTGAGAACAGAGGAACCTCTAGTCCCCATACACAACTCAGACAAAAATTAGTTTTCAGCTTTCCATTTATAAGATTGTAGATATTTTTGAAAGATGCCCGGACTTTGAATATGAACCTGACACATTTCAAGCTTCACGTCACCAACCTGAAGTGTTTCCCGGTGACGGAGTCCAGCTCCTCGGCTACAGCACAGTAGATGCTGGTCTGTGCTCCTTCCCGTGGGGTTTTTATGAACATGGAGAAGACTGTCATGAATATCATCATGAGAGTCGAGTGTCTGGTCAGGTCAGAGTTCACCGTCCCTGGATGGACTGAATTTACTGTCACGTTGGTACCTGTGAGAACAATAGATCAGGGTCACCATGGGAGATATTACTGCTTTCTTATCCACAGATTCCTGCTATGTTTTTTTCATTTGTTGTTTGTCTATATTTTCACTAACGCTCTCTCCGTTACTACGGAGAGCAGGTCACCTGTCTTCTTTCCCATGTTGTGTATGTTTGTGTACCTTTGAGTCTACGAGCCAACTCTCTGGCAAAGAGCACATTTGCCAGTTTGCTCTGGCAGTATGCTAATCCGCTGTTGTAGCTGCCCTGGCTGTGAAGGTCGTGGAAACGGACCCAGCCAAAGTTGTGTGCCAGTGAGGAGACCACGATGATTCGGGCCGGTGAACTTCGTTTCAGCAGCCCAATCAGGAGGGACGTCAACAGGAAGTGACCTGCCAGAGGTAAGACACACATACACTTACCAATATTAACACTCACTGTACTGATCCTGACTGTATATATAACCTTTTCAGATTTCAAATGTCCTTGATAATGTTCATGTATTTACAACTGCATCTTCTGGTCTTACCCAAGTGATTGACTCCAATATGCATCTCAAAACCATCAACAGTTTTTGTGTAAGGGCACATCATCACCCCAGCATTGTTGATAAGGATATGAAGTTGGTTGACTTCTGAAGAAGAGAACATTACAAAAAAAAAAAAAAAAAAAGAAAACCATGTCAGATATTATACCTGGTGAATAACTATACACTAGGGCTCTGTGGGCAGATGTGAGTATTAAACAGCCACTCTGTGCTTACCTCTCAGGAATTTCTGCGCAAAGGCACGTATAGAGCAGGTATCTGCCAAATCCAGCTCCCGAACCTCCACTTGCGCTTTGGGGTAGGCAGCTCGTATACTGGCCGCAGCCTCCTCGGCCTTTTCCACATCTCTGCAAGCCATAATCACCCGAGCCCCTGTTCGAGTGAGTGAAATAATCATTAGCGAGGCTACGGAAAAAAAAACAAACTACATTACTTCATATAAAAGAGAATCTTCTCGTGGATTCTCCTGTGTGTTCTCTGGTTTAGGCTTATTGGTCAGTGATGTAGAAGAACTTTTCTCACAGCTGGACCACATTTTATGTCGCTCCTCAAGGAAAATGCATTTTGCCGATGCATTTTTTGTAGACTCTCTAACCCACAATGAAGACACCAACATTAAATTTATGGCAAAGCATGCCAGGCAGCTCCAAATGAGACTGAGACTAAATGTGTCTGATGGGTTTTAGCGTGACATTTAATATATGCATTAACGACAGTCATGACATCGTATTATAAAATGATGTGGCCCAAAATTGTGACTAAAAATAAACAAAATTAGTGATTGAAGTTTTGGTTTTAAAATAATTCTTGTCTGTGATGTTCATGGTGGAGCACAGTTTATTGCAGTGAACATCATGTTGATCATGTCACTGTGTATACATTTGCCTTTTCTTGATCCTGATATCAAAAAACACATTTATTAATAGTAGAATCATATTAATCTTAACGCCTAAACCTGTGAGTAACCACAGCTTTATCTTGACCTCAGTGGTGCCCTGTGGGTGTAAAGAGCCTCTCTGCTGTGCAGTGTGTTGATTTGCAGGTAAAAACCAATAAGCTGTTACCTCGCATCGCCAAGTCCCGGGCAGTCTCCTTCCCGATCCCCGTGTTGGCTCCGGTGATGACGACGGTCTTCCCATCCAGACGAGCTGTGGACAAGCACACTCCTCCTGCTGCGTATCTTCTGTTAATACACAGTCACCACCGGTCACTACTGAAGACACTGTAGTATGTACCGCAGCAGGCAGCTCCATTTGAATGACTAGTGGGCCCTTTCTGCAGTTAGTATAAGCTCTGTCCTCATTAACACTAGACATATGGACATGTGGCTTAATTATTCATAGAGAAACTTGGAAAATGAACACTCCTGAGCGTCAGGTCGTACGACCCACGCCACTGTACAGGGCCGCCCCATAACCAATGGCTCTGTCGGAGTAATGCATACAGATATAACTCCTCCTACGCTCAGCCTCCTGATAGGCCCGAGCGGCTCAGATGGAAGACACCCGGTTCATCTCTGTGCAAAAACTCCCACAGCTCCATCATCATTCTGTTTCATTGATTTTCTGCTCAGAAAATCAGTCAGCGCCGTGCCAAATAACAGAAAACCAAAAAAAAAAGAAACCTTAAAAAGACGAACAGTGTGGTTAAGTAGGAACACTCTGCTTTTATAATGTACATGGACCAAATCGTAATAATTAAATCAGTCAGTGCACTGCCCTGTCAACCAAGTAACAACCGTATCCGTGATGTGTATAACCCTGGATTTATACTGGAATGACTGGGTGTATTAATCGCTGCTTACCTTATATGTGGCGCAAATGAAAACAGCAGTAACGTCACCACCCCGAGGCCCGCGATAATTAACAGAAACAGCATTGTGCGGCGGATTTGCGCTTTTCTGTCTCCTCCAGTAGGATGCCACTGTTCTGTGGGCAGAACAGCTGATGTGAAAGCATAAAGGGGAGCGCAGAGTAGCGGGGGTGACAGAAGCACCGCGAATGGAATCACGGGATTGTAGTTTTCACAGCCTGACCGGGAAGGAGTTGATGCTTATGAGCCATTACCCAATACATAAATGGGTAAATAAATCTTTAGAAAACAAGTTTATATTCAAGGGTATTCAAGGGGTCAAAAAAAATCAAGTTTCTGCTTAAAATTGAATAAATAACCAATATTAGTTGTTGTAACGTTGTTGTAATGTTTAGTACGTAAAACTCATTCAACAGTTATGGTAACTTTAGTTTCCACAGAAACACGAATATCATAGTGAATTATCATAGACCGTATAATCCAAAAGAAACCAGAAAATCATGTTCTCCCGCAGATCTCCTTAAAAACTACATTACCCGGAAAATGCCAGGGAAAGCTGTCTGCATACCGCCTGAATAAAATTGTTATCGGGGTCGTTTTTGAGCCGTTTTCACACACGTCTGACGTTTTTGTTTTGTAAATCACATGTAAGATTTAGCCGATGTTATTTTTTGTGAGCTATTTACCGAAATATGGAAATATTTGTTTTTTTTTGGTCTGGAGTTTCAGGCTCTCGGTCACGAGGTCCATCATGCGGAAGAGTCGCGGGGATCTTATTATGATCGAAGAAAAAAACAGTGGATTAATTTACTGTGTGTAAAGTGTCTGTTACTGGTGTTTTATCTCACAGCTAAAGAGACGGTGGATTCTCAGGAAAGGGCCGCGGACACTTAATGCAAAATGTCGTCGGAGGAGTTTGAAAAGTTGCACGAAATCTACAGATCACTGTACGAGGAGCTCAAGCTAATGCCAGAGAGGGCTCTGAAAGTGCACGGAGGTAAACAGCCGGTGTTGTTGTCTCATCCCTTAAAGTCAACGTTAGTTAAACAACGACGCAACATATCAGGAACTTCAGAAGGTGTGTTATGTGCTGTAAAAGTGAAACTTGTGTTGTATTCGCAGAGGAGAGGAAGAGGCTGGTGAGAACCTTCGATGAGAGACAGGGGGAGGCGGAGGAAGTGGTGAGATGCTCTCTGTTTATTTTGGACGTGATATCTTTGGTTTTCTTAACCCTTTTAGCTTCAGTTTTCTAACATAATAGTGTAAGTCTAATTTAAGCTTTGTGTAATATAGACTATTAATGGGAAAAACAAGAATTGTCCCATTTATACTTAATTTACTAAAAACACCGGTGAAATTCAAGATACTAAACCAGCTTTTTTTTTTAGCAGTTAAAGGAGAAGTTCACGGTTTTTCAGGTTGTTTTCCGACAACAGTCAGGTGCCCAGCTGAGCCTTTAAAAGATCGCTAAGTGATGAGGGAAATAACCAGTGTTTGTTCCATATAAAAAAAATATTTTATAAAGGGTATAAACTGATAATGTTTGTGGTTTCAAATAAATGTGGTGAAGTTCTTCTGAATTACCATATATTAAAGAGTACTTCAGTAAATGCACGGAGTTACTTTCCACTGCTAACTGAAACTATACTGACAAACCAACAGGAACTGACTCATTTTTCCTTTGACTTGAAGTTGTGATGACTTCTCTCCTCTTGTCTTTACTTGTTGTCTGCATCAAGATATCACTATAATATCAATTCATCCAGTGGTTGTTTCAGCAGTGCTCTATAAATAGGAAAGCCACACTTACTGTGTTTACAGGCAGAAAACTTAAAACTTTTCAGAGAAAGCTAATCCCTAATTATCCTTCTCCAGTTACAAGGAATGGAAGAAGAGCTGCGTGGTGCACCTTCCTCCTATCGAAACGGTATGAGCACAAAGCTGCGCCTGTACCGCCGGGATCTGGGCAAACTGCAGAGGGACATGAAAATCTCTGCTAGCTTTGGCTCCTCTTCCCAGCCAGTGGGTGGAAGTCATCACGGCATCTATTCATCAGAAAACCAGCAAAGTGTGAGTGTGGGGCTGTGGATTCTCTAAAATCGCTGTTTGAGCCTGGGACCATTTCATCATGAGAGTCATTGACAGACCTGAGACCCCTTGCATGTCTGTATGGTTTCAATATTTTTTCTTTTGTCGTGATTATCATTAATTCTGGTTGGCTTTGTCATTTTTGGCCACACATGCAGACATACCTGCAGTCCCAGAGAGCCTTGCTACTCCAGGGCACAGAGTCTCTGAACAATGCCAGCCAGAGTATTGAACGAAGCCAACGCATCGCTGCAGAGACAGATCAGATCGGTGCAGATATCATCGAGGAGCTGGGAGAGCAGCGAGAACAGCTGGATCGCACCAGAAACAGAGTGAGCTGTGAATCATTGTATGGGATGAGGTTGTGCTGCTGCGTTTGTTTGAAAAGCTTCAGTGTAAATATGTGACATATGTTGCTCGCCTGATTCAGCTTTTTCACACATTTTATACAATTTATGAAGAGTCCAGCAGTTTACTCAGTGATGGCACAGCTGAACTGACTAGTTGTGTTTTTCATTATGTCAGTGTTGGGAGAAGATGTTAAATATGTCGTAATCAGACCATAGTTTTGTTAAATCTTTTCTGTTTTAAATGTTTGTGTAGTTGGTGAATACTGGAGAGAACCTAAGTCGCAGTCGAAAAGTCCTTCGTGCCATGTCACGCCGGTAGGTGCTACCTCTGAGGAGGATTTTTCTTGAAACTGCTTGTTGGAACAATGGCCAACGCCTCTGATTATTGTTGTCTTTTCTGTCTTGTAGGTTGATGACAAACAAGTTGCTTTTAGGTGTCATCATTTTAATGGAGTTGGCCATCCTGGGTGCTGTGATTTACCTGAAGTTCTTCCGACGATGAGCAAACAACACCTACACCTGGAAAAGGGTCTGCGCTCTGGATTCAGGGCAAACCTATATTCTCTACATCTGTCTCCATCGACTGTCCAGTAGCAATAATGCTGTGCTGCTGTATGCAGCCAACTGTTTCTGTGAGTGCAAACAATGACAATAAGAAGTTTCAGTCTTAAACTGAACCTGTACTGAGAGTGGATCCTGTGCATGGAGAGGTGAAGTTCACTTGACAAGAATAAGAAATTGTTGAACTTGTTAATGGACCAAACCCGAAGGAGCTCCATGGACAAACTGAACTGAGATTTTCACTCTTTTATTAGACTGTTAATGCCAGCAGTGCCCTGCAGGAGGATTTGTGTGCTGGCTGCTACAGATCCCAGAGATTATTCTCTGTGAGGTTTTAGTCAAGTCAAACTATGGTCTACTTACCCCCACATGTGAAGATTCTCTGGTTACTTTTGTGTTAGTATTCAACACAATTGCATTGTTGATTATCTTTATAAAACTATAATGAGCTGAAATGGCACCAGCTGAATCTCTTTTTGTAGTGTCTTTGTGCCCAGTATCCAGATGATTGTGCTGAGCTCATTTTTCCAATTCTGAGTCCTGAGACTTGTGGAAAAATGTGTCAGTCAGTGGTGTGAATGTTCAAATATGGCGGCGGGGTTGACTCTTATTACAGATGCAATGTTCTTAGCAGTTAATAATGTTGTCTAATCACTGTATAATACAAAAATCTCTGTTACAATTAGGCTTCAGTATTCTTTATTTGACAGTCTACCCATCATTAAAGCTAATCTTTAACCTCAGTTTGCATCGTATCTGATATTTCCAGTTAGGGCAGTGGCCACAGGCCAAAGTTAAAAAAAAAAAAAAAAAAAAAACATCCGCTGATATCAGCTGATATCACCAAAAGTATTTACAGACTAAAGGCCCCACGCCAGGTTAGTGCTGGGTAAACAGCATCTGTTATTAATTCTCAAATGATACGTGATAAGGTTATTTTTAGTGTTGTGTTCATGAAGTGGCACATCTGCCACAGTGTTTTTCTTCCGCATAGATATCATGCCTTCCTGGAGTGATACCAGGTACAAAAACATGTTTGTGGTGGAGTGTGGGAAATGGGGTAGAAGGTTTTTTTTGTGTGCCCTTTATCTGAAATGTGGCCTCACATTCCCTTAAAAAAACACCAAAAAAAAAAACTCAACACCTTTGTTTTTTGGTGCTCCTAAGTACAAAGGGTGAATAATAATGTTGTATAATCTCATGTAAATTACATAACATTTTATTAATGCTAATCATTATATAACTATGTAATAACAGTTTATATAAAAGTCCAATCAGCATGACTGAAACAACACTACATCTACTGATTGGCCTGCCATGAAATTTAGTACAGACATTCATGGTCCTCAGAGGACGAATCCTAACGACTTAGATTGTCTTCTTACTTTTGTGCTAGTGTTATCATCAGGTCAAAGTTTTCACTTATCTTGTGAAATATCTCAGCACCTACTGATGTATTGGCTCAAAATTCTGTACTGACATTCATGGTTTCCAGAAGATAAAAACTAATGAGTTTGGTGATCCCCCAACTTTTCCTTTGGCACCGCCACAAGGTTGACATTTGTGGTTTTTAGTGAAATGTCTCAGTAGCTATTGTATAGATTGCTATAATGACATCCATGATCCCTTCAGGTTGAGTTGTAATAACTGGTGATTGTCTGATTTTTGATCCAGCACCATCATCACTTCAAAATCTAATTTGTCCAGTGCTTTGGTTGATAACTACAAACTTGCAGAACTAATGGTATTCCCATCACATTCCCATTACTTTGTGTTTAATGCTAATAAGCAAATATTAACACGTTAGCATGATTAACACTACAGGTTGTTGATGTAAACAGTACAGCCTCACAGAGCTGAGTAGTATAGCTATAGGCAGTTACCAAGTCTTGTTCAAGCAGTAAATTTTTCATGTAGACATGAAACCGTATACTCATACTGTATTCCTTTAGAATAAAATGAAACAAACGGATGAAATAAGACACATGTACACATGAAAAAAAATGCAATCACATTTATGGAAGACCAAAATATAAACTCTGTTAGAACGACAAGGGATTCAGTGGCCACATCAAGTCAAATACAGACCAGGCATTAGATCAATTCAAGCTGAATTATGCTTTTTTTTTTTGTTTTCTTTGCCAGCATTTGAGAGAAAAGCTGCTTTTCAAGCCAATTAATACTGGTGTAGTCAGTAAATATTCAAACAAAGTAATTCTTGTACATGTACTGGTAGGTTCACTGTGTAAATACAAAAGTAAACTCTAAAGAAAAAAAACAGTAACCACACCTGGTCCAAAAGTGCAAACACATCATTACTAGTTTTTACTAACTGGCACAGCCACAAAACAGTTTTTTAAGTCCTGGTATCTACTTACTGCTCTCCAGGGTCAACATCCCGCAGACCGATGTACACCAGGTCCCTCGAAGAGAGGAATGGCTTCGTCCAGGAGAACCCTGGGATACTTGGCATCTGTGGTCGACAGTAAGAGATAATGTAATATGGAATTTATATTAAAGTATAAAAATATGTCTTTGTGCCCAGTATCCAGATGATTGTGCTGAGCTCATTTTTCCAATTCTGAGTCCTGAGACTTGTGGAAAAATGTGTCAGTCAGTGGTGTGAATGTTCAAATATGGCGGCGGGGTTGACTCTTATTACAGATGCAATGTTCTTAGCAGTTAATAATGTTGTCTAATCACTGTATAATACAAAAATCTCTGTTACAATTAGGCTTCAGTATTCTTTATTTGACAGTCTACCCATCATTAAAGCTAATCTTTAACCTCAGTTTGCATCGTATCTGATATTTCCAGTTAGGGCAGTGGCCACAGGCCAAAGTTAAAAAAAAAAAAAAAAAAAAAAACATCCGCTGATATCAGCTGATATCACCAAAAGTATTTACAGACTAAAGGCCCCACGCCAGGTTAGTGCTGGGTAAACAGCATCTGTTATTAATTCTCAAATGATACGTGATAAGGTTATTTTTAGTGTTGTGTTCATGAAGTGGCACATCTGCCACAGTGTTTTTCTTCCGCATAGATATCATGCCTTCCTGGAGTGATACCAGGTACAAAAACATGTTTGTGGTGGAGTGTGGGAAATGGGGTAGAAGGTTTTTTTTGTGTGCCCTTTATCTGAAATGTGGCCTCACATTCCCTTAAAAAAACACCAAAAAAAAAAACTCAACACCTTTGTTTTTTGGTGCTCCTAAGTACAAAGGGTGAATAATAATGTTGTATAATCTCATGTAAATTACATAACATTTTATTAATGCTAATCATTATATAACTATGTAATAACAGTTTATATAAAAGTCCAATCAGCATGACTGAAACAACACTACATCTACTGATTGGCCTGCCATGAAATTTAGTACAGACATTCATGGTCCTCAGAGGACGAATCCTAACGACTTAGATTGTCTTCTTACTTTTGTGCTAGTGTTATCATCAGGTCAAAGTTTTCACTTATCTTGTGAAATATCTCAGCACCTACTGATGTATTGGCTCAAAATTCTGTACTGACATTCATGGTTTCCAGAAGATAAAAACTAATGAGTTTGGTGATCCCCCAACTTTTCCTTTGGCACCGCCACAAGGTTGACATTTGTGGTTTTTAGTGAAATGTCTCAGTAGCTATTGTATAGATTGCTATAATGACATCCATGATCCCTTCAGGTTGAGTTGTAATAACTGGTGATTGTCTGATTTTTGATCCAGCACCATCATCACTTCAAAATCTAATTTGTCCAGTGCTTTGGTTGATAACTACAAACTTGCAGAACTAATGGTATTCCCATCACATTCCCATTACTTTGTGTTTAATGCTAATAAGCAAATATTAACACGTTAGCATGATTAACACTACAGGTTGTTGATGTAAACAGTACAGCCTCACAGAGCTGAGTAGTATAGCTATAGGCAGTTACCAAGTCTTGTTCAAGCAGTAAATTTTTCATGTAGACATGAAACCGTATACTCATACTGTATTCCTTTAGAATAAAATGAAACAAACGGATGAAATAAGACACATGTACACATGAAAAAAAATGCAATCACATTTATGGAAGACCAAAATATAAACTCTGTTAGAACGACAAGGGATTCAGTGGCCACATCAAGTCAAATACAGACCAGGCATTAGATCAATTCAAGCTGAATTATGCTTTTTTTTTTTGTTTTCTTTGCCAGCATTTGAGAGAAAAGCTGCTTTTCAAGCCAATTAATACTGGTGTAGTCAGTAAATATTCAAACAAAGTAATTCTTGTACATGTACTGGTAGGTTCACTGTGTAAATACAAAAGTAAACTCTAAAGAAAAAAAACAGTAACCACACCTGGTCCAAAAGTGCAAACACATCATTACTAGTTTTTACTAACTGGCACAGCCACAAAACAGTTTTGGGAGTCCATGTTAGACTGTGGACTTCAAACTAAGTCAGACTTGGTTTATCATACCTCTGAGGCAGGTTCATTCTCTTGTAAACCGACTACATAATAAATATGTGGCAGCTATGTCCTCTAACACATAACTTATTACTGTACAAACAGGAGCAAAATAAGTTAGTATTGCTGTTAAAATGAGTAGTAGTCCCATCAAGAAGTGTAGTGGTTTCTAAATTACATCCAAGGCTTTTCTCTTGGCATTATCTGTGTGAACCTGTACCATATTTCTGTAAAGCCCTCTCACAGGTTTTATAAATCCAGACCTTTTTTTTCGTGGTTAAACATCACACTTAACAGCAAAGAGATGGGAAGAAAAAGTTGAAAACTTGAGCTATTAGATTCAGTCTTTGCAGCTTTGTATTCAAAATTGTGGAATGCTGAGGGATGATGTTCATAAAGTTCAGTTTTGCTCTGTGCTCTCAGAGGCGGAGCTGCTCTGTGTCGTCCTTCACAGACGGAATCTCGTCGATGGATGTGTGAGCCCCTTCTCTCGTCTGTCCAAGGGACGACGCGATGACGTCGACCGCCAAAGAGGCGGTGGCCTCCACGGCTTCACGGGTGGCCCCCAGCACGGGGTTTACTTCTACCAGGTCCATAGCTGACAGCAGGCCTGCACATCAGCACATTCACAAATAAGACACTAAAACCTGACAAAAAGCTTTTAAAGACAGAAAATCTGGAAAAATAAGATATTTGTTAAGACAGCATTTCTTGCCGCTTGTACCTGTGTTATGGATTTCCTCTGTGATGTAGATTCCCTCCCTGTAGGTCAAACCTCCGTTCACTGGTGTTCCTGTGGCAGGGGCCAGAGATGGGTCAAAAGCATCGATGTCAAAGCTCAAGTGGATCGGTCGCTGTTTTCTGTTCAAGAGGGTGAGAAAATTAAAGTGTGAATTTATGGTTCACTTCAGTTCAGACATGGGCAATCATTTGGCTTTATCAGATAAACAAATCACTGACTTTTACTAAATGTTAAGTATTTTAAAGCTCATACAATCAAAATGTTTAGCAGTATGGTAATGTCATTATCACTTATTAAACATACCTTGCCAAAAGATGGTCAAAAGTGACTTCCATAACCCTTTGGATGCCTAGTCTGTCAATATCCCTCATGGTGAAGTACTGGATACCCAGGTTCTTCAGGATCTGGCTGCAATAAACAAAATTTTAAAATATCAAGAACGGTTCTCACAGTGCTTACTCACATCAGCCAAATATGACAAAAGTTTTTTAAGTCCTGGTATCTACTTACTGCTCTCCAGGGTCAACATCCCGCAGACCGATGTACACCAGGTCCCTCGAAGAGAGGAATGGCTTCGTCCAGGAGAACCCTGGGATACTTGGCATCTGTGGTCGACAGTAAGAGATAATGTAATATGGAATTTATATTAAAGTATAAAAATATTTTTAAAATGACCCCCTTAAGTAACATCTAGACTTTTTTTCATTGTTGGCCCATAATTAACACAAAGGTTATTAACTTTGTCAAAAGTACCTGGCAAGCCAGACTTTAAAAAGATGACAGAAACACTCCATTATCAAATTCAGATTTTTCACAGCTGTAACTGTAGAAACTTAATAGGATACTATTCGATACTGCTGCTGGGCACTTCATGCACAGTAAACTGGAATGACTGTTTGGTCCACAACCTTTTTACAGCCAAATATTTGCATACGTGGATAGATTAATGAAAGGGCCTGCAGGGCACGGGTCCCTTAGCCAGAGCCTTTGTTTGAAGTGACTCAGGCTGAAAACAGCCAGGGGGCTGTGTTGGTGGGGCCATGTTGTTGAAAGGCATTTACATTTTGTTGAAGTGAAGCCTAATACTTCTCCTCACCTTGTCTTGCAGCTCTTTGAGCATGAATGCCACAGGCTGGCCGTGGAGGTTTCCTGATGGAGAGGTCATGGGCGTGTTCACGTCTGCATGAGCATCAACCCAGATGAGACACAGGTCGGGACACTGCTGGGCATGGCCACTCACTGATCCGATAGCAAGGCTATGAAAGGACAAGGACAGTCTTTTAAATATCTGGTGTTTATATTAGTAAAAATTCAAAGACTGAGTGTATCTGTGCAGGGGAGTCGTAGCAGTAACATAAGGTAAAATGATATACAGTAGCCTTTGGACACCTAAAGAGTACAGCTGTACTGCATAGTTCCAGACTCTTGGCGTGCAGTACACTCAGCTCTCTGTACATTCCATATTCTGAGATAACTACCTGTGATCACCTCCAAGCATGACGAGGGTGTGCCCAGCACCTACAGCTCTGCTTACTGCACCAGACAGCATCTTATTTGCTGCACCCACAGTGCGAGGGAACTTCACATCCATGTAGGGCTCGTCCTTCTCGAGGTGGTGGAAGTTGAGGTCGCCAAAGTCGTGGATAGAGTAGTCTGAGGAACCAACAACAAGCTGCTGTTAAATGAAGAAATGTTGTACAGGCTCACGTTTTTGGTGCTGTGGGGGTTCACTGTTTCAGCCCAGGACATTGTTAATGGACACAAGCTAGATGTTGCATGGAAAGAACTCTCAGTCTGGTTCTTCCTGACAATCTGATAGTCTCGATGTCTGTTTTTTAAAAAAAACGTTTGTATTTTGGAGACTCCAGGGGCTGCTTTGCGTTGAAAAGTCTGTATAATCTCTGGTTTCAGTATCATGACTTAACATGCATCTGTCTGACCTTGCAGTCTGATGAGGCTGAGTCATTCAATACCAGCATAACGTCAGTGACGGGGCACTTTCCATTTGCCCAGTATCCCAGTTCAGCTCAGGTTTCAGTCAGTTAAGTTCAGCCTATGCTAGGTGGCTGCAGAAGTTAAAGACTGAAAAAATTTCCACTTAATTTGGGACACAGACTGTGAAGTAAACAAGTGATGTGATCCACCATATTGGGGGTTCATCTGGCAATGTGAGCCTTGATGGCAGTGTAGTGTTACTCTGCTGATCTAAGGGGAACCAATGTGGTTCATTACCATTCGCAGACGGGACAGGAATAGCCCTTGTCTTGTTGCAATCGTGAGCATCTATTACAGGACAATTCAGAAAGTCTGATGCAGCAGTGACAAGCTGCAAGTTCTGCCTCTGTTTATTGTGAAATTCAAGTTTACAGCTGCTAAATGTTCTAAGTGTTTGCTGCAGCTAAATCCCAGTGATCACTGGTTTGGTTACATGAATGAACATTCTATTCAAACAGTTTGTACAAACTGACACCTTCCCTGAGAGTGTAACGATTTTAAGCCGACATGGCATTTAGTTCAGTTAGTGTTTGGTTTCATGTGTTGGGCTCGGTTAGTGACATAGCAGCTTCAGTATGTCTTTTTTCACTGCTGCCAATTTGACATCAGGACACCAGAAAAATGACTCCTCACCAAGTCTTGGCCTCCAACTTCAGTAGACTAGGACATTTCTAAAATCTTTGATTTTAAACTTGAACTGAAAAAATGAAAACATTTAATATTAAACCCTACATTTGCAGGCGTCTAACTCTAAATATATTAAATATATTTTAATATATTAGATGCTGTTATCTTGTGGAAATATTTTATTCTGTTCAGCTGCCATATACTGCAGTAAAATAAGTATACATTGCTAACAACTGCATGCATATTCTGAAAAAAATCTCCACTCAGTTTGGGACACAACTGTGTATCAGTGTCAGAAATCTAAATGATGTCCCACCTGTAAACGAATGATGAGGACGGGGAGGGCTCTGTCTGCTGCACAACAAATTATGTTTACAGCTGCTAAACAGGTGCCTGGGGCCAGACATTCTAGGAAGACCTGGCCAATACTTAAACACTCCGAGTCTGTTTAATTGGCTCAAACACAGGAAACACACTGATGTCCTCAGCTGTCACACACCTAGATTATCTGTGGTATGAACACATAATGTGTAAGTATCACCATGAGTCACTGACACGCACCAACAGGCACCCTTGACCTGAGACTTACAGTGTGCCATTGCATTTATAGTGACATAATCTGTGAAGTTTATAACTTCTTTAATGTTTTGCATTTTTTTTAGGCAAACGCCCCTTTAGAACCTGTGAAGGGCATTTGTTATTGTCTATATCAAATCAGAACTGATTAGTTATCAATAAATTAATATAAATTAGAAGGTTAGTAGGTGTTTTGTATCTGCTATAGCAACATTTTAATCTTCAGTGTCCTTGACAGACAGATAGACTTTAATCAACTTAGGCTGAGTTTACATTGACTCTATCGTGGTAAGTGGCATATTTTAAGTCTCCTACAGCAGACTGTCTTTTACATAATTCCTGTCGTGACTGTTGGGGTTTGCTGTAGGTCATTCTAATTTAAAGCACAATGCAAACCCGGTGACCTGAACCCCTGAAATAAAGAAGGGATTCTTTCCGCCTGGGGTGTTCTCTTTCATCTGCAAAGCAGCAGCACCCCCCCTTCCCTTCCCTTCTTTTTCTTTTTTGGATAGATGTAGGCGTCTCCACTCAGACCGCATAAAAAGTGTTGTTACAGTGCGGCTGAGTGTGTCTGCAGTGACGACAGTGGAAATAAATCAGTCATCCTCTTCCTGCGCCCTTCCGAGCATGTGGTAAAAACCAGACATGTGGTAACCGGAATGAAAAAAAGAAAAGAAAAGAAAAGAAAAGAAAAGAAACCACCTTGCATGGCCCAGAGTTACCACACTGTCCTCTAATACGCCTGTGACTAACCGTGTGCTACTTCATGGTATTCGCCTCGCATGGCACCGTTTTATCGGCTGTTCCCGCGGGGACTGAATGAGTCTATCATTAGTAGTCGCCATTATTGCTTCAACATTGTAAAATGTAACTATGATTTACATCATAGTTACATTTAAGTCATGGGATTCCTAAATTGCGCCAGGCTGGGTTTTACTCTGCTGTCAGACTGTTTGTAAAAAATTATATATGCGGAACAAAAAAAATACTTTATTTACTGAATGATGTACAGTATTAAATATATAATGTCCTACACAGTACACAATTTAAATGAAAGGATCTTGGGAAGACAGAAGGCTTTTATTAAAAGTGGAGATTTCACTGTACGTTGTCTAAGCGTGTGTGCTGTAAGTGTTCCCTGTCTACATGTCAGATGTTTATATTTACTGTCTCCCGGTGATGTAACAAACTGGTTGAAAACCGGAGGTAGAAGTTTAATCTGTCTAAATGCTGCCCAGGCGAACCTGCAGGTTACACCCATCCACTGTTACATAACGCAGCGGCACCGGCTGCTCCATTATTATCTCCCTCTTCCGTCACCTACCTAAACCGGAGAGCCTCTCGATGAGTCCCGCATCTCTGATGACTTTAGGGCCGTGCTCCACACCTCTCCTTTTCTGTCAGAAAAAGAACACAGAGAGAATGTTCAATATGTCGGTCAATTTCAAAACTGTGATACTGAAAAATAATAGTCATATTCACGCACACACACAAAAAGCTTTTCTTACTTGTCCTCTCGAAAACGGAGCTCCCAGCACAGCCACGGACTGAGCTCTGCTTTGCTGGCAAGTGTGGCTGAGTTGAGTTCTGAGAAGACGGAACAGAGGCCCCCTCAAAGCCATTTTTCCTTCCCAAAATAAGAAAAGGTCCGGTCCAAATCAAGCCGACCCCAGTCACCGACCAAAGAAGTCTGATGAAAGCGATGTGAGATGTTGCCCCGGTAGATGCTGAACGTGGCCGCGTTGGTGCAAGGGGCCGGTCTTATGGCTCCGAAATCTGTTGCAATATTCATGAGCTGGTGAATAGGCGGGCTGGAATGAATGGGAGAGATCATTACACCCTAATTTATTCATACAAGCATTTTTTTTCCTTTGGAGTATTTCAAAAAGATCAGTGACTAAGTGTTTATAACGCGTTATAAACTTTTATTACTAACCTTTCGAGCTGGCCCAAATTTGGTGTCTGACGTCAAGCTGTACGACACACCTTCGGGCTAGCCAATAGGAAATGGCGAAATGAGTGGGTTCGTTCTGTGGGCGTGGCCTGCGGCCCGATGGAGCCAAAGCTTTTTTGGGGGGGATGCTTGTTGTGAAGCGCTTTACTGCAGTCTCATCTAGGTGGAAATTTCCACAGACGCAGCCGAGCGGGGGGTGATAGGCGTGTTTACATTATAGCATTTAGCCTGGTTATATGTTCACACGTGTCCCAGAGCTCCTGCCAAAACATATCGGAATTCAGGTCAAGACGCAAACACATAACTATCTCTACATCTCTCCATGTATTATCTAGGCTTCAATAACAGGTGTCATTTCTAGGGCAGCACTATCAGAGATGAATTGTGTACAGTGAATTATATAATTGTATAATTGAGTATAGTGTTCAAACATATTACGTAATATCTAGGTTAAATACTTCATTACAAGTACGTTTACGTTTTACATTCAAAATATCATCAATATATCGGCAAAATGTATTCATTATACAGAAAACGTGTTTTTTGTGATATACATATGTTATGGATTATTATTAGTAGTATTGCGTTACTAGGGTTCAGTTATTTATTATTATTTTGTACTTTTAAACATTTTAGACCACTTGTTCAATGTCCCAGTGTGTTTTTTTGTGAACTCCCCAAAAGTCCTATCAGCTCTGTTGAAATGGCAGTGATATTGAAGTACTGAATCTTGAATCCTTTTATTTGACCTGGTCCCAGTAGTGCTAAATTTGAACCACATTACAAACTCTCGGGTCGTTAATAACAGTGCAGCGTTTAGTCTGTCAGATAAAGTACATGCATAGCATACTATAACGTGCTTTTTAAAAACACGAAATAGA
Source organism: Toxotes jaculatrix (assembly GCF_017976425.1). Classification (NCBI taxonomy): domain Eukaryota; kingdom Metazoa; phylum Chordata; class Actinopteri; family Toxotidae; genus Toxotes; species Toxotes jaculatrix. The sequence continues at coordinate 4,232,441 of NC_054410.1, read as the reverse complement.
AAACAGTCGTGAACCCATAGTTTATTTTTTCTCAGTACAGTTCTAGAACATGACTTGAACACAGTGGTTGCTCAGCAGCACCAAACACACAACAAGTGTTTTTCTCCCTACGTAAACAGCCTATATTTCTGTGGCGTGACGCATCCAACGGCTTGGAAATGGAACGCACACATCGCGAATAAGAGGAGTGATTACGGGGCTCCATTTACAAAATAAAGCAAAGCATCTGGCTCCACCAAGCGTCTAAAATTGGACAATGCAGAGTATTTAACACGGGGGGCAAAGGATTTCTAAGCCTTGAGCACAGCCTGTCAGGCAAAACCTTCTTTCATAATGCACACATACCCTCCTTTACAAGGAAGTCAAATTCCAGCCGAACTGGACTGCTCGGTCAAGGAAAAGGATTTTTTTTCAGTTTTTTTCCCCTGAATCAAGCCTCACAGACAACAAATTCACCGTCAGTAAAATCTACTAATTCAAATACTACAGGACCACTGCAACTTTATTGCATGTTCACTCTATTAATTCCAGCTCACACTTTCTAGATCTGCTGGCCATTTTCAGGGCATGTTGTATGTTTTCAATAACTTAGCCATTAATTAACCATAATAAAAGTACCTGCCAAAAGAATGTAATCTATATTTTAGAGTATTATATTTAAGTAGTATTAAGTAGTGGAAGTTCTACCTAGGAGGAAACTAAGGGCAAAAAAACCCCAATAAAGTAGGATTGAGTTCTTGCCTGAGAGACCAAATTTAGGGCAAAAGCCCAATCACGGGGTTGTGCTATCCCATGATTCATTTCGAGAAGAATAGCTCCCAGTTATTTGTTTCCACTGGGGTCCTCGTATCGCACCGGTGAAAATCGCAACGCTAATCTTTAGCGTTTCATTTTTCTGTTTACCGTATTTAATGGACTTTTATTTGGTCAACGTACAGTTTTACTAGACACTGGTTGTTATTTTACACTTGACTGCAGGTGAGTAATATCCGCGCATGACCGCTGCAGCTAATGAGAGCTAGCAAGGCCACAGAGTCCGCGTTAGCTTTCTTCAGCTAATTAGCTAGTAAACGTTAAACGAGGAGGATGGCTGTTTTTACTATGAGCAGGTATCCCACCTGCTTAGTTAGCAGTGTCAACAGTCAGTTATGCAATCCGTGTCAAAAATTCTGCACTGTGATGAGCCTGACATGAAAACAACGTTCCCTTGATTTTCAGCTGGACGTCCTCTCTCTTCTATAGATTTATGTAAATTCAAGGATGTCGTACCCTCCTCCGCTCAACCGCCAGCAGATTGGCATCCCGCAGCTACCCCCGAGGATCCCACCTCCACAGTATGGGGGGTTTGCCCCAGCAGTCCCGCCAGGTACTGAATACAGTTGTGGTCACATCACCTTGTAACAGCTGTGTGTTTGTAAATCAGGGTCTGGGTCCATTGGTGTGATTTTTAAAGGTAAATACTCTTAGGACCTTAGGGCTTAACTGCATTTTGAAATGCCAAGACTCCTGTTTTTAGTGTTTGTTCTGTGTTCGCATGTCAAGAACTCAGGCCAGTTCTTTGACAGTGGAAGTCTGGCTGCTGGTTTCATATTTTGAGATGTCTGACTGAAAACAAACAGCCTTAGAATTTCTATGAAAGTTACCCAACAAAAGGTCAAAGAAAGAAACAATTTGAAACGGAATATTATAGGGAATGCTGATGACTACAATTAATTATTTTTATGGAACAAATCATACATTGTATTTAACCAAATGACTGTTGGTGGTGTTTGTTTGGTAAGTCTTGTTGGTCATTAGCATGGGTTATTACACATACAGTAAGATTATATCATTGCCTGTGGTTGTGTGCAGCTGTACACATGGTTTGAGTCTTCTATTTTGTTTCTATTTTCAGGTACTCCCATGATCCCGGTGCATATGGGTGTAGTGACCCCCACACCCACAGTGAGTTAGAAACAGAAATTCCTACTTACTGCATGCCAGTTGAAGCATCAGCTGTTCTGGATGATCTTCCATTTAGTACATTTTTCTTATGTTAAGAGTTCTCCTCAGTTCATCCATTTTGTTTTTTGCTAGTGTGTAGTTCAACCCTAAGAAGTCTGACTCTCATACTTATAACTGGTTACTTGTTATGTTTGCAGAATTTCTGCTGTTGCTTGTATTGTTGCTCTTGATTAGAGTGACACTTTAATGACTGAAATGTAACTTGATATCACAGGTTCTTGTACCGACCACAGTTGCTGTAGCACAGAAGCCGATGGCTCCAAAGAAGGAGTCTGGCATCATCAGAGCCAAGGATACAGAGGACAGTGGTGGCCCCACTACCACTGTATTTGTAGGGAACATCTCTGAAAAGGCATCTGACATGTTGGTCAGACAGCTTCTAGCGGTGAGTTAACATATAAAATGACATAAAATGAACATACATAAAATTAAATAATCCAGTCATTCATAATTGCCTATCTTGTAGTTCTTATTCAGCCTGTTCTTATTCAGCAGTTACTCAAATGAAATCAAGCTCTATGTATTGCAGAACTGAAAAAGAATTGACAGCAGTAGTGAACTTCTTAGATTAAAAGTTGTAGATGACATACACTTATTACAGTTTGGACAAACTCTATCTTCAGGGAAATACCAATACTGTTGCGCCAACTTTCTTATCAAGAATTACTTAATAATATCAAATTAAATATTCTTTCTTTCTTTTGTTCTTGTCTGATACAGAAATGTGGCATTGTTCTAAGCTGGAAAAGGGTCCAAGGTGCCTCTGGGAAACTCCAAGGTAAAAACAAAAAAGGCTGCAACACATTTAAACCATTCCCTAAGTACCTTCGCCTTGTGTAAATACATGTTATTCAGGAGATGCTTGAGACTTCAAATACTGCACTAAAGTGTTACTGTAATTGGTATTAAAAGTATTCGTATAGACTCTTTGAGAATACCGAACTGATAACAAATTTAGAAAGTGATGTAAATTAAAAAGTACCTTTTTGAAATATCATATTTTTTTTATATTTCAAATGTTGTAGGTTGGATGTTTTGTTATTGACATCTGTGTAACATTTGTTTTCTCCTTTCAACCTCTGGAAGCTTTTGGTTTCTGTGAGTATAAGGAACCTGAATCTACACTGCGAGCCCTCAGACTTCTGCATGAGTTGCTCTTAGGTGATAAGAAGCTTTTGGTCAAGGTGGATGCCAAGACCAAGGCCCAGCTAGATGAGTGGAAGGCCAAGAAGAGGAGTGCCAATGGGGTATGCTGGTCACTTGTTGAGTAAAAGATAAATTGAATATTTCTGTTACGTTGACAATTTTGTTGAACTCAGTTTGTAAGTTTGTTTTTCTGGCTTTAACATATAGGGAACCAGTGGTGGGTCAAAGAATGGGGACGAAGATGAAGAGGAGATTCTTGATGAAGAAACCTTGCGTCGGGACCAGGTTGTGAAGGGGGCGATAGACGTCCTCATCCGAGAGTATGCAAGTGAGCTCAGTGCTCCCTTGCAGGATCCTGACAGTCAACCTCGCAACAAGAAGCGGAAAGAGAAGAAAGAGGAGGTAGCATTTGCATGATGTACATGTAAACAAATCCTGGAGCAACATTTTCTTGTGCTGTGATTTGTATCTGATTTGTAGTAACTGGCGAGTACTTAGTGTGTTTGTTTCCTGTCCTTCTCTCCTTTGTGCAAGGAGGATATCAATGCTATGGAGATGGAGGACGACAAGAGAGACCTGATATCCAGAGAGATCAGCAAATTCCGGGACACACACAAGGTAATGTATCAAATTGCTGTTATTAATCTGTAATTTAGGTTTTGGAGGAGAAATCCTCCACATTTGTAATTAGATATTCCTCAACAGCAAATGGAGCTGCAGTTTATATAATATATGGAGGTAATTCCTCCATAAAACTGTTACTGCCAACCATAGTATGGAGGTAGTCTGTTAACACAAAGATTAGTTTTTCAAATTCAAATATTAAAGAAATAGAAAGTAGATTATGTTGTTTCAAATATTTTTCATATAATATTTTAAAGACTTAAACGAGTAAAATACTACATCAGCCACTCTTATAGTATCCATCAGTATTTCCAAATTGAACAAGGGTTGTTATTATTATTCATAATACTGATTTGAGACTAAAAGTTTTCGCTCTGCACAAGCTAAATTCATCACAGAGAGTGCATGGACACAATGTTAAATTCCATCTAAAGCTAATCTATTGATTAAACCCCACCAATATGGTAGAGTTCATTTGGTGACTAGAGCAAGATGAATCTCAGAATCTCAGCTTTGGAAAAAGTTGCGAGGATAGGATGTAAGTATGATCTTTCATTTCTTCTTTACTCATGTTGGGCGCTCCCTTCTGGAGGGTTTGCAGAGGGGCAACTGGCTCTCAATTCAACCATTAGCATCTACAGAACGGACAGTGAAGTCCATATTGTTATAAAATGTCCTTGGATTTTAACAGGGAGAAAAGCACTACTTAATCAGTGCTGCAACTGGAATGGGAAAAACTCTTGAACAAGCATATTCTACTTGCACTCAGTCAGGTTTTAGAAGGCCGGGCAGCTCAGTGAACCCCTGCAGGTCCTCAGATGATAAATGATGTGTTTGAAGAACACACACAGACTGAATGAGCCTAACCACTGCAGTAGTTTGAACTGCAGCCAGTAGCATTACTAAAGTAGGGAGCGCCCCTCCACAGCACGCTGCGTTCTGAAGACTAACGAGGTAAGTCCTTTTTATGTTTTTTTTTTTAAATTCCTCTAGTGTTTCACTTCAGACATCTGTCTACTTTTTCTTTCTCCTCTTCTGTGACTTCTTGGTAACTCCGCCCCCACCACTTAGTTAAACAGTGAGAAAATCAGGGAGGAAATGAGTGAGTCTGAATGAAAAGGACAAAGCTGCAGGGTTGTTTACCTACTACACAGGGGCAAACAAAGACTAGACAAACAGTCATGGAACTCGGAACTGGACTTAACCTCTGAACCCGTAACGTAATCACAATTTCAACCACTGCTACAGAGGTTGATCATAATAGGATGAGCAACATTTGCACCCACTGTATTAAAGGATGTCCAGTGGTCACCAGTAAAAACTTTGGTAAGTGATGTTTGAAAGCGATGTCAAAAAATAATTCCAAAGGGGCAAAAATAAAAACTATGATAGAGGCTGCTAAAACACCACAAAAAACAACTGTCACCAGCAAAGAGGAACAACACCCTGCATCAACAAGAGTGTGACAGATGTACATACAAAGATAAGACAGGTATAAAGTACAGTGTGTAGGAGGTGGGATGTTGTCAACTACTGGTAATTAGCCTTCAGCTAAAATATAATTTACCTCTCTTGAGTGTTTGCAATAGCGATTTATTTACCTAAATGCAGTTTTTTTTCACAAAGGTATATTAAAACAAGAGGTAAGTTCTGGGATGAGTAGAGATTACAGCACCAGACAATACAACAAGGGCTATAGAATATACCAACAAACTAGTAGATACCTTGTGATTTGTCCTTTTGTCACAAAATGCTAACTATGGTTTACAAATACTAATTTGAATCAAGTCTAGCTAAATTACAGTGTGGCGCGTACTGTATAGCCTATATAGAACAGGCAGTTCAGACTTCTTTCATCTGTTATTCCTTTTTATTTTTATTTATTACTGAACAGCTATCAGACCCACATTTCCCACAGTCTTCTTCAAATATTAAAACATAAACAAGTCAAGATGTTCAGCACTGAACACCAGCAGCTGCGAGACATTTCTTAAATCAGTTAGAGGACTGTCTGAACAGTGGGTCTGAATCTGTTGAGGATTTCTCATGTCATTTAATGGGCTGGAGAGGCCAAAGAGACACCAGAGGACAGCCTACAGGTAAGACTGCTTCACTAATTTCTTTGTGGCAAAATGGAATACCGTGTCTGCTCTTTTTCAACCATGAATTTAGATGTTATTGATGTGTATGTACTTTGATTAGATGAACTGCTTCACAGGTGTCATTTGGACGTTTTCCATGATTTTGACTTTACACTTGACCTGCTTTTCCTCCCACACGTAGCCTGTAGGATGTGTAGGGGCAGAGAAGCGCTGAAACCGTAGTTCATCACCTGTAAGTTGCCCATCAATAGCTCCAAAACGGTCTGTAGAAAATGCCATGATTTTTCTGCCAGCTAGTGAGAATGTGGACAAATGGCTTACATTTCGTGTTTATTCAGGTTCAGTTTAAACAGGTGCAGAGGACAACTAAGGTGTTTTGGAACAACTGCGTTCCAGATAGGCTTGCATAATTTATTGACACTTACTCTTGAAAATGTTCTGTTCCTCAGAGCTTACAGTATTCAGTACTCTACAGAATGTCTGACCAAACTAAACAACTAAAAAGAATAGTATTCACCCTGTGATCAGTATCATGATTGCTTTGGTTCCACAACTTTATTATTTTTTTTTTTTTAAATAAGATGATATCCAAATGTATTGGAATTACAGTATTTCCCACAAAATGAGCATATAAATGTAAAAAAGACTCCCACATTGCTGCAGGGGAGCACTTGCATTGCAGCCTGGCGCTGCTCCCTTGCATCTCAGATGACCATGTAGAAAACACATGGGAGCTGATTATGTAATTCCACTTAGTTGGGCCATTTGCCATGTTAAGCCAAGGTTCGTTTTAATCCTCTAGGCACCCATAGGCAAGACCAAACCAAGGCATTAAATAGAAGTGTATAGTTAGCACTCAGTGAACTTGTTGACCTAATTGTCCAAAGCTGACTTAGCACTCTGTGGACACTTTTATCTTAAGTGCTTTATGTTACCACGAGCATGTTTGTAGCATGAGAAGCCCCAGTTCCAAGGAAAGGAATCGCGTAAAGCTTAGTGCATAAAGAATTAAATTAATGTGGGTTGACACTCAATATATTACAAACCTCCTCTGCAGTGTGAGGCAGTCACTACCACTTGTTTGTTTGGTGATGCTGTGGTGTAACCCAACTAAAACATGTCAGACCTGTGCATGTTGACATACAGTATCTGTTACATCAGGTCAGGTCTATCACTTTTCTGCATTTGCCTGAGTGCAGCATTGATTTGGAAAGTGGGCAGATGTGTGCCTGACAAATATGTATTTGCCTACAGCTGAATTTTTATTGGAATGGCCTCTTATTACATCAGAGCATAATCTCAGCTCACCATAGGGCACATAGTAACTGCAGAGGACATGTTGACCTGTTACGTATGTGAGAAAACTCATTCAGTATTAGCATATGTGAAAATGGCAAATGCTGAATACTGGAGCCAGGTTAGGAAGTCTCTCTACTAAACAAAGGGCTGATAAATCTGAGCTTCCACTTCCTTAGATTTCAGCCCCTCATTTAAGCAAAAATTACCTTAATTCTTTTGGTGTCTTTCAAGAATGAACTGCAATGTATGGTTTTACGTAAGTGTGTCCTGAATTGAGCAGTATCTACATTTTCCTGGAGGAAACGTCAGGGCTAAGAGGACTTCCTCACTCGCAGCAGCCAGCCTCTCCAAGGCAATGAGTCATGGCAGTATGTGAGCATGTCTGGCCCAGGGAGTCTAAACCATTTCTCAGTATCATGTGCTGTTAACCTGTTTATATTTATGTATGATGATGATGGTCTTTTTAGTGTTTTGAATCTAGTAACACATTCTCCCCTTTCTTCCTGTTGGGCTCCTGCAGAAACTGGAGGAGGAAAAAGGAAAGAAAGAGAAGGAGCGACTGGAGCTCGAGAGGGAAAGGAGAGAGAGGGACAAAGAGCGGGAGCGTGAGAGGGAGCGCCGCGACCGTGAGAAAGAAAAGGAAAGGGAGAGAGAAAGGGACAAGGAGCGCGAAAGAGACCGAGATCGTGACCGGGAGCGGGAGAGAGACCGCGAACGGGAGCGGACGAAGGAGCGAGAGAGGGAGCGGGAGAGGGAGAGGAGTCGAGACGTCAGCGAAGATCGCAGCAGATCGAGGTCAGTGATGACATACACACTCCATATGACTCTAAACTGACTTGTCTGACAGAGAGGCTGCAATTACAGATCAAATTCTTTACTTTGAAATATAAGAACAGTTTCACACAAGTCTAATTTTTATGAAATTTTAATAATGATATGTTTCTACATATTAGCCCAAGGGGTGTTGGCGTCTTTCGTGGGAAATAGTATTGGTACTTTAGTGTAATAAATCAGTAACCTAATAATGAACTTAAATTGAGATTTGATTCTTGTGTCACTTAATCATTTATTCACTATCTGAACAAATTGGAGACAGAAGTGTATGTTGTGTTGGCACTTTATTAGGTGCACTCAGCTACATCAAATACAGTCCAGTACAAAATGATCCAGTCTCAATAAAATGTCTGTATGATAGTCTTCATACAGGAAGTGGACGAAACAGACTCAGCTCAAGGTCCATAAAATAGAAATTCTAGAGCTTTTAATAATCTTTTGTGATTTGGTTTCCAAGGTCAAAAAATAACATTGAAACTTAATTAATAAAGGTTAATATGTATTCCAACGATGTTGTATTGGATTGCATTAAATGTAGCAAGCGCCTTAGGCAGCAAGTGTGGATGCTCATTTAACTTTGACATAATGAAACCACTGTTCTCAAATGCTGTTCTGCTTTGGCAGCTTGTGCCATGCAAAAGTAAAACTGATGTTAAATGAAATAAGTGCATGACTTTCTTTTGCCATTCTTGATATTTTTCCCTCTGGTTTTAACTTTAATATAAAAGGAGAAACTAACAGCAATAATGTGTCTTCTACAGAGAGAGGGCTAGAGAGGATAAAAAACGAGAGCGTGAAGATGATGAGGAGGACGTCTACGAACGGAGGAGACTTGAGAGGAGGCTTCGAGATAAGGAGGCGGCTTACCAAGAAGTACATATATTAACCTCCCTTTTCACTTTGATTGATTGATTGATTGAACATAAGTTTAAATAATTGCACATGAAAAATGACTGTCAAATTAACTGAACGAATGTCTGACTCAGATGAATCATTTTTCTGTCTTCTTAAAGCGCCTGAAAAACTGGGAGATCCGTGAGAGGAAAAAAGCTCGTGACTACAGCAAAGACACAGAGAGGGAGGACGAGAGGCGTCGTGAAATGGTATACATGCATGCAAATCACAACAGGGGCGTTTTGCAAATAGCCATTGCCATTGGTTTTAAACAGTTTTTAATGTCAGATGTGTGAGCATGACTTGCTGGATTTATGTACATATACTGTTTGCGGTACGTTTAAAATCAGATGAAAGAAGCCAAAAGACTGAAAGAATTCCTTGAAGATTATGACGACGACAGAGACGACCCAAAATACTACAGGTAACCCTCTTCGTGCACATGTAGGCGGGTGGAGCATGCTTTTTTTTGCTTTTGACATCACTTCACTCACTGTAATTCTTGTTGTCAGGGGCAGTGCTTTGCAGAAGCGTCTTCGTGACAGAGAAAAGGAAACCGAGCTGGACGAGCGAGACCGGAAGAGGGAGAAGGAGGAGCTGGAGGAGATCAGACAGAGGCTTCTCGCAGAGGGTCACCCTGACCCTGATGCTGAACTGCAGAGGGTAAGTCCCCCTGGAGCTCGATCTTTTCCTCAGGCAAAATTATTCTCTTTCACATACAAGAGCTTTTTTATTTGAGGCACAGAGGATTTTTGTTCTTTTAACTGTCTTTCAGAATGTTTCTGTAATTATATTTTGTTTTATAGGAATTTAGGAACATGTAAACTTGTTTTGTGTTGTCTGTAATGTTGGTGTATCAATCTTTAAAATGCCACCGAAGATTTCCTGACATGTATAAGAGACTTGGATCACTTTTTATACGTGATATATGTTTGTGTAGATGGAGGAGGAGGCAGAGCGCAGACGACAGCCCCCTCTGAAACTTGAACCTGAGGAGGACGTGAACCAGGAGAAGGCTCACAGAGATCGGGAACGGGAAAAGAGAGGGTCAGGAAGGCCCGTGGAGCCAACGCCCCGAGGCCCTCAGCAGCATTCGGACGACGATGTGGAGGAAGGGGAGGATGACGACTACCACGATGGAGAGGACTCACAAGAAGCCAAACCGCAACTCAAACCCGTCATGCGACCAATCACTACTGCTCCCTCAGTGTCCTCTGCCAGTGGGAATGTGACTCCAAACACACCCGGCAATGAATCTCCCTGTGGCATCATCATTCCGGGCGAGAACACTCCTGAGGTCCAACCTCCCGAGGAACATCGACCCAAGATTGGCCTTAGTCTCAAACTGGGTGAGTACAGTATCCAAGGACATGGAAAGACCCATTTCTGTGGCTTCACGGCTTTGTGCCAGAATAAACTGGTGTCCTTCCTGTTCCAGGAGCCACCAACAGTCCCAGCCAGCTCAGCGTAGGGAAGCGAAAGAAACTGGCGACCGTGGACAGTGTTTTCAACAAGTTTGATGACGAGGAGGCTGATGAACAACCTCGCAAAAGGAAACTGGTTCCGCTGGACTATGGTGATGACGACAAGAGTCTGGGGCTGGACGGGGCTGAAATTTCAGGGGCCAAAGGCAGCATCAACACAGAGGAGAAACGCAAGCACATTAAGAGCCTTATTGAGAAGATCCCCACTGCCAGGCCTGAGCTCTTCTCCTACCCTCTGGATTGGGCTATGGTTGACTCGGTAATAAGTCTGTGACAGGATTTGAGGCTATTTTAATTTTAATTAACTTCACTATAATTTGTAATGCTCTTTAAAAGCTAGAGTGAAGTGACTAAATATTCTGTTCTACATCGGCGTTCATCAATTTAGCAATTGATTGGCCTTATTTGCTATCATAATGTGATCAGTGACTGAACATTAAACCATGAGGTGTTCTGATTTTTCTTTCTGCAGACTCTGATGGATCGCCGCATTAGACCATGGATTAATAAGAAGATTATTGAATACATCGGCGAGGAGGAGCCCACTCTCGTTGATTTCGTCTGTTCAAAGGTTTGTGTTTATTCTGTGAAACTCTGAAAAAAACAGAGTTACTTTATATCAGGCAAACAGTTTACAAGTTTTAGACTATTTTCTCTTTTTTCAGTTTTGGTTCCTTTGGAAAATATGAATTCTTCTGAATTTTCTGTCCTCTTTGAGTCTGTGGTGTTGCAGTTTTGAGCATGTTGCTCATTGTCATCAAATGGGTTTTTTTTTTCTCTCCCCAGGTGATGGCACACAGCACCCCTCAGGGTATTCTTGATGATGTTGCTATGGTAAGTTGAAATGAATCCCATGTTATTGGCTATTTGAACCTGATGCACTTTTATCATTCCGGTGGTCTCTTAATTTAGTCTAGCTCCATCATCAGGTCAATTTTTTAATTTGTCCAAGGTTTTTGTTTTTCACCAAATACCTGCAAAACTGATAACATTCCAGTCTCTGGCTCACAGCCAGGCTCAGCAGTGCTTTGTTTTTAGTGTTTTAATTAGCAAATGTTAGCATGCTAACATGCAAAACTAAGATGGTGATCGCGGTTAACATCATACCTGCTTTACATCTCTCAGTGTTTGAGCATGTTAGCATGTTGATGGCAACATTTACATCAAAGTGCCTCTGTTTCTTACTACATTCTCACAGAGCTTGTAGAATGGCTGTAGACTCGGCCATGTAAGAGGAAACAGTGAACAGATTCATTTGAGCTGTAATTTTACAGTTGGTCCTAAGTATTACATGTAACCCTCATTTACCAAGCGGTATTAATTTATTGAGCTGTTAGTCTAAGTTTGTCTGAAGAAGTTGTCTAACCAGTCTGTTTGTGTTTAGGTTCTTGATGAAGAAGCAGAAGTGTTCATAGTAAAAATGTGGAGGCTGTTGATATATGAAACAGAGGCCAAGAAGATCGGATTGGTGAAATAAAGACCACATGTCTCTCTGACTGACTTCCTTAGCTCACAGTTCTGCTACCTGCGGTTTTCTGGTCCAGCAGACTGTAAACATGTGCCCATACACCCCTCCATTCCTTCAGCAAGGATCTGCTGCCTTGTATGTGTGTGTGTGTGTGTGTGTATGTGTTTGGAAGGGAAAGTCTGAGCTGTGAACAGAAAGGGTTTGCACAAACACACTGCATGATAAAACTTTGGTTGTATTTTTTCCTTTGTTGATGCTGCTGAGGCAGAAGACAGTTGCATTTCTCCCATCTATTCTCCAGTAAGTTGGACACATTCTGCTTTGATTTACTGTTGTCATGTGGAGGCACTGCTCCGTTGTGTGAACTAATAAATATGCTTTTTTATAAAGTGTTTTGTCTTTCTTTTAATATGTTGTCTACTTATTTTATTTGTCTTTATTTGACTGGTTTTAAAAGCTATTTAAAATGTTTTTTTTTTGTTGACAACTGCCTTAAAATGATTAACTTTAACTGCCACAGGCTCCTTTTGAATTATACAGATTTTTATAATTTTTTTTGTAATATAAAACTTATTTACTTTATTAAATAAAGTTGTGTAAATTGAGGGTGTATATGATCAGCGATAAATGAACATTTCTAAGCTTTTCTTTTAAATATATATCTATTTATAGCATGTGTACAGTGTGCATGGTCGCCTTTGTTGTGCAAGTGCTTCCCATGAGCTGTGAGGAATCGTATCTGTGCCAGTTCGTTTTAAAGGCGTAATGTAATGATAATGGCTACGGTTTCTCCAAACACAATCAGTCTCACACACACACACACGTGATGATGAACACGCAGGCACCTCCTGGTCCTCCTCCTCCTCCTCCTCCAGCGTTTCTCGCAGAGACGTGGCAGCAGGTTGAGGAGATGAACCGTGACCCGGAAACACTTTTCATATCGGCACCAAACAAGAAGATGTTTCGTTAGCCACTTTGTTAGCTGCTATCCACGTCGGGAAGTTGCAATATTGTTTTTGACAACTTAATCTTGAAGAAACGATGCGGGTTGTCGGTAGTTTGCAAGTGAGGGTTAACGCGTCAGGCTTCTTTATTTGCGAAATTTAAGAACCGGACAAATACCGAAGCTAGTTAGCTTAGCTTAGCTAACGGTGTCGAGGCCAGCGGCTGTAACGTCTCTGTTTGGTTAACGTGGATGTTTGGTGGCTGGCTGAACAAAACTAATAGCTATCGTTGACTAACAGCTACTGTCCGGGGCATGCTGTTTAACTGGACGAGCACGAATAAAAGTCCGTGTTAAAAGTGTTGGTGGAGGTTGTTTTTGATGGTGTATCTTAGCAGGAGATTAGCCTAAGAGAAAAGTGCAGTCATGGACGATTTTAGCTCGATCAGTTTGCTGTCCCTTGCGATGTTGGTGGGATGTTATGTAGCCGGGACGATACCTTTAGCAGTCAACTTTTCAGAGGTAAGTTTCTTAACATGCAAAGTTTGGTAAAAGTGCTTCCCGATAGCATGCACTGTGAAGCTAACTTTATCAATAGCCAACACATTCCCAGTTTTAGGAGAGGTAAAAGTTCATCTGTCAGTGCCTTCAGTCAGAAGCACAGATAATGTTATCAGTCGACATAAAAAAAAAAAAAACAATGAGACTGCCTTGTGCTAATGATTTGTTTGTGACTCTTTTTTTGTTTCTCCAGGAAAAGCTGAAGCTGATCACTGTGCTGGGAGCAGGGCTGCTTTGTGGGACCGCACTTGCTGTTATCATTCCTGAAGGGGTCCATGCACTTTATGAAGAAATCCTTGAAGGTAGAGCGCTCCAGTGTAGAAATGCCCAGAATTTGTCTCTTCTCCAGAATAATTTGACAAAAGACAGTTTTAGTATCACTAGAGTGTACTAGTGTCCTGATTTCAGTTTGAAAACCTGTAGATTATTTTTTCCCTTGAAGATCTGTTCATCTGATTCACAATAATGCCACAATAATACTGAATGGTGCTCTTGTAGGCAGCCTGTTCAGTTATTCCGATTCAGGAGCTTCAGTGCATGAATGTGCCGCTGACAAATCTGCAGAAATGATGTGATTCAGTCACAGCAACATGGACCTGAAGCTCAGAAGGCATGTTTCCACCATCTTGTAGAATCCATGTCAAGAAGAACTGAGTCAAACAAGGAGAGGCCCTATCCAGTATTACTGTGGTGTTCCTTATAAAGTGCTTGGTGAGATATATAATGCACACGTTTGCCTGAGATCGTAACAGTTTGAGTCGTATACAAACAGAGCGAAGTTCGATGAGAGGTAAAGTTCATACTGTTGACATCTGTTCCTGTTACGTAACAAACTTTGTCAAACACAGACGTTTGTTTTGTGATCACTTATATGTTGACTGTGTTTAAGAGGGATGATATATGTGCTTGTGACAGTCTCTGTACTAAGCAGTGTCACAGATCACAATCTGAATCACTGTTATTGAAACATTAGGGTATTTAAGTCTATCTGCCTCTTTCTGTTCTCTCCTCACTTGTGTGTCTGCAGGTGGACACCACAGTCATGGGCAGGTTGGAGGCGTGGAGGCATCCGAGCCAAAGGTTGAAGCAGACGCTGCCCTTGGTGCCAGTGGGAAACATGAACACAGTCATGAGCAGCTTCATGCCTGCATCGGAGTGTCTCTGGTCCTGGGCTTTGTTTTTATGCTCCTGGTGGACCAGATAGGCAGTTCTCATGTGCATAACACTGAAGGTCAGTATGACAAGGGACAGCAAATACAAATTAAAGCATTCAAAGGACACGTTTCTTAGAAATCAACAGTACGCAGGTCCAGACTGTCTTTATGAAGACTTAGTTTGGGAAAATGGGGCTTGGTGATCAGTGTCATCAAGTGCAAACATTCTCCAGCAGATAATTATTTTGTTGAATTACACCCAAAACACCCCCAGATGGCTCAGCTACAAATTCTGTTTTCCCAGATGCACCCACGCTCAACACTGAACAGTTTTTCAGAGCGTTTATTTGAGCAGCTAATGCTCCGCAAACTGTTTACAAAGTCTGCCAACATGTGACACCACACAGTTCTTACTCAGTGTGGAGATGCTGATCTTTAATTATCACTTGGTTCTACAGTTCAGAAGCAGATTATTGCTTGGTTTTTGCTTTTATATATTTTTCTCAAACAGATAGAAGAAAAGGCTCATTGCAGAATTTTTCTGACTGTTTTTTTTTTTATAATCTGTTTTAGATCCAGAGTCAGCAAGAGTCACCTCTTCGAAAATCACCACCACCCTGGGTCTTGTGGTCCATGCTGCAGGTACGTTTGTCTCATGTCTCTTGATGGTACTAGACTTCTATTATTTATGTAGATTTACTTCTACAAAATGGACAGTATAGGTGTGATCAGACAAATGTGTTTGACATTGTCTTAACAGTTACTGAGATTTTCTGTTACTTGTTGAAATATTAGTGAATCTCATTTGGAACTGAGCTTAGTGTGTGTCGAAGCAGTAACAGCAATTTTTTTGTAATGATATAATCAGGACTTTTTACTGTTGTTGTTCTAATGATCTAACATTATACTTATCTCATTCACTTTGTCTTTGTCTCCAGCTGATGGAGTTGCACTTGGAGCTGCTGCCTCTACCTCTCAAACCAGTGTTCAGCTCATTGTCTTTGTAGCTATCATGCTTCATAAGGTACTAATGGTTCATATCATGTACAGGAAATAATTGTTTTTCAATATCCTTTTTCATACTTCAGATTTATGGGATACATATAAACAAACTTATGTACAAAACAGTGTGGCCTCTTTCTCTCTGTTGTTTACAGGCCCCAGCAGCGTTTGGCCTGGTATCTTTCCTGATGCATGCTGGTCTTGAGAGGAACCGCATCCGCAAACATCTCCTGGTCTTCGCCCTGGCAGCGCCTGTTCTTGCCATGCTCACATTTTTAGGCCTCAGTCAGGTAAATATTATAATATATATAACAGAAATAGTAAATTTATATATTTTAAAACTGGGTTTTTGTATTTGTATTATGAAATAGACATGATTTTATGAAACTTTTATTTTTTTTTAAATTTTCTCAGACCAAACCAAATGCAACTGTCTCCCAGAGGCTGGAGGAGTGTTTCCTTTCACTTATCTTAAAGTTTGAAAAGTTACCCAGCCTGAGACAAACCAGCTGTCATCTTCTTAGACTGTTTTTAACCAAAGAAACAGAACAAGCTCCATCGAATCAGAGTTATGTCTTGGAAAACCAGTACAGCTGGGAAGACTAAAGGATTCTCTGCAAAAGCCATTTACAAGAGATAAGATTAAATTTCATTAGCTATAAAAAAAAAATGAAATGGTACAACAGATGCATTTTATCAACACTGGATCCATCTGAAAGGAAATGTTTCTTGGTGAAACTATTTCTTTTATCCAGACACTTTGCCTCACATTGTTTTTGTTTCTTTTACCCTCAGAGCAGCAAAGAGGCCCTTTCAGACATCAACGCCACCGGTGTCGCCATGCTCTTCTCCGCTGGCACTTTCCTCTACGTGGCCACCGTCCACGTCCTGCCTGAGGTCGGGGGTGGCGGCCACAGCCACGCTCCCGCAGGAGGGAACGGGGGCAAAGGACTGAGCAAGGTGGAGGTGGGAGCTCTGGTGCTGGGCTGCCTCATTCCTCTGGTGCTGTCTGTCGGTCACCACCATTAGACCCACGGTTCAGGACGGATTTAAGACAGGTGTACAGGGGAAAGAAGCAGAAACAGAGACTTCAAACATTGTGGATTTAAATGTCTTATTGCTTGTCTGCTGATGAACCTCGTGGACCAGACTGGTGCTCATTGCGGGGACATCGTATGACTCGAAACCCAAGTTGAAACAGGGAGTGAATGATGTTAAGGAAATCAGAGTTGTTGCAGGGACAACCGAGGCATTTTTTTTTCTACTGACGACGAAACATGGTACAGCCACTGTATGTTTCCATTTATGCCACCAGATATGTTGATCTTTTTCTGAGAGGCCAGAGGACAGATAGTTTATTTAGATCACTGTGGAGTTTTCAGTGTTGCATTATCGTGCTTGTCCAAAGTCGAAGAACTAACCCTGATTTCAGTGATGTTTTGCTAGATGGCAGTTGCACAGTGAGATTTAGATGATCTTGATTAGGCTTATGATATCAAGAAAGCAAAGTGTTTTTTATATATATATATAATTGTACAGATCTCTTAGCAACGATCCAGACTGATTTGAACTGATTTTTCAAGTGCCATATTAGGAAGTTTGAAACAGACCCCCGAAGAAATGGCGCCGTAAGGACATTACAGTTTGTAGAGGACGTTCCTTTCTTATTTTCCTGGCGGCCAACTGTGAAGCAGGATGAGGGATCAGCCTGATTAACCAGCCAGATGCATCAACAATTTTTACTTTGGTTGAGTTTGTGGAGGTTTATCCTGTTAGAAAAATCGGTTGCAACAAGCTGTTTCCTGGCCTGATGATGGAAGCCGAGTTAGGATGGATACTAACAGGGTGTTTTCATATAAAACCACGTGCTGATATTTATGATCAGCTAAAACGTGAGCCTTTGGTAAGGACAAGACGCAACTAGCCTCCAGGTATCACAAGATTTGTCCCTTTTTATTTTACCTTATCAGTTTCCTGATGTGTTTATTTTTCTTCTGTTTTACATGGAGAATAATTATAAATGGAAATTGCAGGAAAAGTCTGTATTGGACTGTCTTAAGTGACTATGAGTAAAGAGTGTTACTAAGCTTATTTACAGGTGGAGGGTTATTTCAGCCGCTCTGAATGAATGAATGAATGGTTTGACTTTATAGAGGCCATTAACTGGACGAACTCATGCAGGGACCATCGGCTCAGGAGGACAGACATATTACTGATTTTGTGACAATTTTGAACAAGCCTTTTTTTTTTTTTTACTTCGTTTGCTCCTCAGTAATTAATTATACCTGAGCAATAATTGTAAAAAATCAGAAAAACGTGAAATCGGGGGGGGAGTCACTTCTCTCTCAGGAGTGCAGCGGAGTCTGAAATGGATACAGAGAGTGTGTTGTGTGATTCGCATATCAAGATCTGCCAGATGGATGCTCTTGAGCGCAGCCTTGCCCTGACATCCCCGTCTCTGCTCCATTAAAACGTTAATGTTGATGCATTGAAATCCAAGGTGGCTGCTCCCTCTTCTATCGGGACACATGGATCTTGCGAGTGTTTCTCTTTCACTGTGCCTGCTCACAGCAGAGCTTGTGTGTGTATATGTATGTATACTGTACAGAGTAACTTCTTCCTTCCACAATCATGATGATCTCTAGTGTGAGACCGAACGGCTTTCTCACAAATTTTTATTTTAATTTAATTTTTTTTTTTTTGGTCATGGACGGAGTGTTTGTTGTAGTACAGACACAAGAGGCTACAGACAGTCTGAGGAGTCTCTGTTTTATGTGTAAATTTAACATTTTTACTATCAAATTGTCAGTTAATTCCAGCTTCTTTGACGAGAAAAACTCAAATGTGATGTTTTAGCTTCATTGTGTGATTGCGAGAGAAAGTGGTGGGTCGCATGCAGACCAGCAGCTGCATGACGGTTTTCTTTTTTTATGGGACGCTGTGTATGTATCACAAAAGGGAAACACACACCACTGTGTTGCTTTATGCCCGGGCATGTTGGCGGACAGCCCCGTTATGTGCAGTTTCATCTTTCTAAACAATGTTACCTCAGAAATGTCAGAAAATTGTGAAAAATGCTTGTCACAAGTTCCCAGAGCCATAGGTCATGTGTTGGAATATTTTTCTTTGTTCGACCAACAGTCCAAAAATCCAAATATATCCATGCAAATATATACATCCTCATCTCTCATCTATTAAGAGTTTTACATTCAAAAACTAACATAAAATACTGAAATCTCTCATGTAGAACAATCAAAACTGTTCTGCCTTTGGCAGAAAATGTTTTCAGAGCCTTTGAAGTTCTCTCATCTCATGTTGGTCACATTACTTCTTTTGGGGAAGAGTATGAAGGAACAATTGATAAAATAGTTCTAAGAAGATGTTTAATTTCTGGAGGTGAGCAAAAACTGAATTTTCAAGGGGTGTTAAATTAATTAAACTTTAAAAAAAATGAAACCCATTGGATTAGCTGAAAAAAAGGTATCACAAAACAGAACAGGGCTCAAAAAAAGTAAATGCTTTGGAGATGAAAGGTTTTCACAACGAGTAACAGGTTTCGTATGGTTTAGTTTATAATTTTACAGAAATAATCTTCATAATGTTTAGTCTTGAACATGTTTAATCATGTTTACTGACATAGTTAAAGCCATTTTTAAATTTAGTTAATAGTTGATTTTTTTTTTTTTAGTTTGGCCCCTTAAAGTCAGGTTCGTAGTGTTAGTCTGACTATTTTAAAATGCAGTAACCATCACATTTACGTAATTTTGCCCATGTCTACATGTAACATCTTTGATTATACACGTATGTAAATTAAAATGGTGTGCTTCAGAAGCTCTTTAAAGCTCTTTTTAACAGGACTACACAACACACAAACAGGAAGAGATAACAGCACATACTGGGGCTGTTTCACTCTGAATCAGGAAAGTTTTAGGATCAGGTTCATATTTGTAGTAGCTTCAGTCGGGGTAGGGTGTGTCTTTTATTTTATTTTTATTTTCTTTCATTCCAGGATGAGTCTGCCTTATTTCCAGATTTTGAATTGTGAAGTTGTAAAGCAATGTGTTTTATGACAACTAAATTAAAGGTTTTTTAACTGGTGAAAATGCTGGTGTATATTTTGATGATTTAAGCATGTTTACTGATAGATATGCAGCAGGTCAGTAACACGTCTGGTTTCACTTCACTTAAATGGTTGCTTATAAAGCTCTATGTTGGTTTATAGACAACAGGTTTTCCCATATATATTTGTATTTGTCTTATTCATCAAGGTAAGAATTCATGGGAGTCTTAACTTTTTGTCGCATTTTTATCAAATTATGAAACTTTTCTCTTAAATTAGATGTTTAAAATATTTTTTTCAGAGGCTTTTTGTTCCCTGACAGGATATTTTACTCACGCAAACTGGAAAAAAAAGTCTGCACGCTCATGCATTTCCCTGTTAAAGCTGAGCTGTTAATATCTTTATAATCTGCTGTCCATCCACTCTTAACACATGTTCGGTAAATTAATCTGATACTCACGATCCTAAAGCTGCATGTCAACCGCTCTGACTCTCCATCCTCTTTACTAGAGAGTTGTGCAGCCACGCCTCAGCCACAGATGTTCTTCTAATTCACTGCTGATGGGTGGATGGAGAGACCAGAGAGTTTGTACCTGCCAAGAACTGGAGACTGCTGCTTTCTGCGAGTACAGTAATCTGAATAACAGCTTTTACTGGCTGGAATGCATTGACCGGTTTCAGATTTAGCAACTCAGTCCTAAAGCTTCCCTCTCTCCCCCATCGCCTCCCTCCCTCCCTCCCTTCCTCCCTTCCTACCTCCCTCTTTCTGTCTGTCATGCCTGATTTCATCTCCGCTGTGCTTTGCAGTCAGTCTGCCTCCAGCTGATGAGCGTATTGGCAGCTGCATCATTCCACCCTGCTGAGTTATTGGGATTTGTTTGCTACTTTTCCTGCTTTGTATTGAAGCTGTCCCTGCAGCTGTACATGCACTTACGTGTGTGTGTGTGTTATTGGGTGTTGTTGGGCTAACCGTTATTGACTGACTGTATTGTGGTTTATTTTTTTAATTCTATTGATTGATTGTTTTTTTTTTCTTTTTGGCACCACCTCCCAGGGTGCGGGAAGCCTGAGAGGATGTTCTCGTCTTCATCCAGAAACTCTCTGTTCTCGCCCTGGTCGTCCATGGAGCAGTCGGACTCTGAGGTGTTGGACATCAGCACTAAAGTGCAGCTGCATGGCGTACTGTGGAAGAGGCCATTCGGACGGCCCTCAGCCAAGTGGTCCCGCAGGTGAGGGTGAGGTGTGACTTCTGTTTTAGGTCATTTTTATCTTATAACTTCATTAAGAGCTTCATATGGTCATTTCTGTTGCTGGGGGCAAAATTCTGTCTCCAGAGCTTAGAAAAGTTTTTCAAAAGATTGTGGGTGGACTCAGGAATCATTCTTTAGAAGAAATCTGATTTTTCTTTGGTTCCTAAAAAGCTGCCATTTTGAATTCTGAGGCCTTTCCTCTGAACAAACAAAATGTTGATTATTCTCAGATCATTTTTAGGTTTTTCTCCCAGTAAGTGTCAGAGACTAAACTGAAAGGTTACTATCTTTGGTAATATATTTGACAAGAGTTTAAAAATATAAACTGACGATTCGCTGACATGATGCAGGTCTGAAAAATAATTATCTCACTGATTTGAGAGCAAAAAGCAGTCGAGAACAAACATCTGTTGTGATTTTCCTATTAGAAAAATATCACAAATTACAGAAAAGTATTTTTTTGTGACAGTTCCTCGTTGACCAGTTGGTAAAACGTGTCGACTTAACTGACTGTATTTCTGGTGTTAAATCATTAACATCTTTAGGATTTCAAAGCCAAACTGTTTACATGTTGTTGTGTCAGAGGATTGCTTTATATAACAACAGGATATACTTATCCACAGACGTTTTCACATCCCAGTGTCAGCACATCCTGACAGGAGTATATATCTGGATGTTAAAATGCCTGGATTGGTACCTTATGCCATGATAATGCTCTTAGTTTACATAACACTTAAAACGACAATACACAGTGGATCCAGAGAGTCCATTTGCAGTACGATCTTTCTAACCTTTCCCATTTGCTTGTGTCATAAAGGTAAAAAAACAAAACAAAAAACCCCAAACATTTGAAATTAGTTTTCAGTGCCAAACCAGAAACGGCTGAGCTCAGTGATTTAGTGCAATGTGTTGTTGTCACCAGCTTAAAAAAAAAAGAGGCAGTGGTTTGATCTAAATCTGTCAAACAGTGTGACGAAATTTAGATGAGGGCGACTGAAACCTTAGAATGATTTTAAATGACTTCAGTCAACATGGAGCTCATGACTCAGCCTGAATTTTAATGGGTTAAGAATAAAAAAAAATAAAAAAAAACGTGCTGTCTTGCAGCAAGAAGCAGATTGTGTTGTGTTGTTGAGGGAGAAAGTGCATATATTGTTGCATATATATTTTTTTGTAATAGACAAAGATGGACTTGGTCACTGCAAAAACAAATGATCGATGATCAAGTTATCTGCTCATCAGATTTGTATTGAGAACATCAGCAGATGTTGGTTCCTTTCAGCCCCACAGGATTGTCTCACTGCTGCTTTATTGTCTTCCTCGGTACAAAGATTCTTCATCATCAAAGACAGCTTCTTGCTCTACTATGCAGAGAGTGAGAAGAGAAACTTTGAATCCAACAGGTACTTCAACATCCACCCCAAGGTGAGCTGCTGCATCTTCTCTGATACCTTTTTGAGAAAGTGACCAAGAAAGGGAAAGATTTTTTTTTTTTAATTTGATGATTTGCTATTATAAACAGGAAGAGTGTACCTGAGCTAACTATCCAGAAACATCACAGCAGTGAAAATAACAGTGTGATTTGTGTCTGTCTCAGGGAGTTATTCCTTTGGGAGGATGTGTGGTGTCAGCTAATGAAGACATGGGGATGCCCTTTGCCATCGTGATCAACCTGGAAGATTTCACTGTAAGAACATCACTGCATCATTTATCAGCCTCACTGAGGTTTAAAGTTTAATTTGTATGACAGATGTGGGCATAGAGCTGCAGACAGACAACAGCAAACAACGCGTTTATGCAATATATAATAAATCCAACGTTATAAGTGTTTGTGGGACAGCTCAGAGGCAATAGTCCCGTAGAGCCAAACTGAAATAGCTCTGTCTAAATTGTACTTTTATGACTGTAATAATGTGAGGAATCAGCCTAATCCTGCTGCAAATAGGACACATAATGGAGTGACACGACTGAGTTACATCCCCTTTTACTTTCTCAGCAGCCCAAAGATAGAAATCCACTCTGTATTTTACAGCCTGAGCCCATTATTGACAAGATGCTGTTGTAAAATATTGTGTATCTGTCCCCCAGGGCACCATCGTCCTGGCTGCTGAGTCTGAGGAGGAGCAGGTCCAGTGGATGGAGATGCTCCAGGAGTCGGGGAAAGTGTGAGTGTTCGACGGCACAAATTACACACACAGTGCCGTGTTTCAATTTTAATGATCAGCTCTTGGTTTTGTTAAAATTCCTGCGTTGGACCAACAGCACATGGAAGAACGCCCAGCTGGGAGAGGCCATGATCGAGAGTCTGGAGGCTCAGGGGCTGCAGCTGGCAAAGGAGAAGCAGGAGTATCTGGGTAAATGTGGAGGAAGTCACCTGAAAAAAAAAGCATTTCAACAAGCTGAAGCAGGTGATGCGAAATGTTTTTTTTTCTCCAGATAAACTGATGGAAGAGACTGAGGAGCTTAGTCATCAAAGGGCACAGAGAGAGGTGAGACTCCTCTGGTATCATCACACAGCAGCAACATCATGTTTTCGTTTTGGGGTCAAAAGATATTTCTGAGCACGGAAAAAGATAAAAAGATTAGAGTTGTATTTTTTTAAGTCAAATTAAATCATTAAAGTATTCAAGAACTTTAGGTTTACTTTATGCCCTTATGTGATTTTTTTTCTTGATTTTCTTCAGATCTTTTGTTTCTGAGTTTATAATGATACAAAACAGAGAAAAGCAACAAATTTTCATGTTTGAGAAGCTGAAAACAGAATATTTTAGTTTGTTAGAAAAATCATTTAAAATTAAATTGAATTGATCATCAAAATTATTATTTTTTTTTATATTTGAGTCTCTTATTTTTTTATATTTAGGTATTAAAGTAAAGGCTTCTTCACACTGGTTTTGTAAAACAAGATTTTTTTTTTTCAGCCAACTAATATTTTAGTTCATCGTTCAATTATGTTGCTCCACAATAATATCAAATATGTTTCTTCATTTTAATAATAAGTTAAGTTTTCCTGCCATGCACAATAACAGTTGGGTTTGTGTGTGTAGGAGTTGGAGCGTTTGAACCAGGTCCTGGAGGAAGAGAAAATGAAGTTTGAGGAGGTGGTTCTGGAGCTGAAGGCGGAACAGGAGCAAATTAAACTGTAAGAACTCGACCGTTCTCTGTTTATGTTTTTTTTTACTTGTACTTATTAGAGTGAACAAGCCTGTAAATTCACGTGGTTTGTCCTCTGTTGTGTGTTGATGGCAGAGACCTGGATGGCACAGCTCAGTCCCTGAGAGGTGTTGAGAGTGAAAAAGAAGAACTGAGCAACTTAACGGTCATGCTGCAGAAATCCATCGAGGTATGAAAAAAAAAAGTCTGAAAGATCAAATAAAAGCTATTTGTCGCTGATCCACAGATACTGAAAGTGTGAGGACCAGCTCAACAAAATGAACTAACCTCATCGATAAGTTGGAAATGACTCTGGTGCTTGATTCACATCATGTAATGTTACAGCTGCTGATGTAATAGGTTATGTAACAAACCCTTGAAGTTGATATTCCAGTTATCCTGCTAATTTAATAAACTGGACATTGATGAAATTCTGGGATAATAGCCAAGTGAAATAACTTCAGTCAGAAAGAACAGAGAAAAAACAATTACACTGATCTTCCTCTTGATGTCACTAATTAAACATGAGAGATTATGACTTGTAATATTCATCACTATGGTCCCCATTGAAGAGGCAGACTAAATAATTTTAGACTGAGAAAAGTCAGGGGGATCTGAATTTCTTGTTTTTGTGTCTCAGGAGCTCTCACAGGAGAAGCAGAGAACTCTTGAGCTGCTGGGCGTGAAGGAGCAGGAGGAGAAGGAGGCGGAAGCGGCGATGGAGAGCTCCGAGTCGACCCACGGGAAGTCTGAGGGTGGTGAGGGGCTCGGAGACGGGGATCTGGTGCAGGACCTGCAAGACATCGAGGAGCAAATGAAGATCCTGCTGAAGGAGAAAGAGCAGGCTGATGGGAAGTGAGTTTAATTTAAATTAATTTAATTTAATTTAGTTTAGTCCAGTTAGAAACTCTGTTCACCCTTTGTCCCAAAAAAAAAAAAATCCAGGTTCATTCTTTGTAATACTGTACAGTAGAGCTTTAGACTGCAAGTGTGTTTTGGCATCCAAAGGGTCAAACACTCTGGCCTTTCCTGGGAACCTTGATGCTAATGGCAGAGAGGAAGTAAGCACTAGTGGAAATGTGTATTGATCCCTAAACAGCCAGTCCAGTAATCAGCACCAGTAAGTGGAATATTACAGGCAGCTGATATTGACTGCATAACACTAATGTTCTGCTGCGATCACTGAAGTATATGACCCATAACGTTATGTTTCCATGAGCTCAGTCTGACAGATACAGCTGTCACAGACAAAATGCAGCACAATCATACAGAATAATTTCATGTTGACTCAGTTCTCAAGTTTTTTATAAACTTATTTATTCTGTGATTCAGCAACAAGAAATGTAGTAGAATAACATGTTTTCCACTTGACAATATTATGCAAACAGTGTTTCACAAAGGTAGTAATTATTACAGAACTCGTTTATTTTACAGGGGCTTAGTGTGTTATGTTTTTCAAATGTAACTTTAATCTTGCAGACTTTTTTTCTGTCAGGAGAATTATGCATGGTGTCTTTTCTCTATTTGACAACCCTTCTGTCATTCAGGCTCAGGGAGAATGAGCAGCGGGCTAAAGTCCTGCAGCAGGAGAGGGAGTATTACTCGTCTCAGGCCCGGGCTCTGCAGCAGTCGCTCTCTCAGCTCACAGTGGACAAGCAGCAGACTGAGGCCGAGCTCAAGGTAACACAGTGTGACTCAGCAGCTCTCAGCCCACAGTTATGCAGCTACAAAACACTGCTCAAAGTCAGCTTAAAGGTCAGCACATTAATCAGCTGTCAGGATCATGT
This sequence comes from Toxotes jaculatrix, assembly GCF_017976425.1. Taxonomy (NCBI): domain Eukaryota; kingdom Metazoa; phylum Chordata; class Actinopteri; family Toxotidae; genus Toxotes; species Toxotes jaculatrix. The sequence continues at coordinate 4,206,676 of NC_054410.1, read as the reverse complement.
TTTTAAAGATAGTTTCAGAGGAGTTTTTTTTTGTACAAATAAAAATTAAAAGAGTTTTGGTTAAGTGAAATCAGTCATCACATGTAGAACAGATAAATGATGAAAACAAACCAGCGAAACTGAAATGAGGTTGAACTGAAATGTGCTTGTTTAGGTCGTTTACTTCAGTTTCAGCCTTCACATAAAATGACTAACACTAAACACTTTTCATGGCATTTTGAGGTCTTACTAAAATATGACTTTTTTTGGCATATTTTGACGCCTTACCCCCCCATGATGTGTTTTATGACATTTTGAGGACTTACTAAAATATTACTTTTTTTGGCATATTTTGACGCCTTACGGCTGTGTGGCACTTTTCGTGACATTTTGAGGTCTTACAAAAATATGACTTTCTTTGGCATATTTTGACTATACTATGATGTTTTTTATGACATTTTGAGGTCAAAAATTTTTTTGACTTTTTTTGTCTGATTTTGACGTCTTACTATACTATGACGTTTTTTATGACATTTTGAGGTCAAAATTTTTTTTGACTTTTTTTGGCCAATTTTGACGCCTTACTATACAATTATTTCTTTTATGACATTTTGAGGCGAAAAAAAAATCGGACTTTTTTGGACAATTTTGACGCCTTACTATACTATGACGTTTTTTATGACATTTTGAGGTGAAAAAAAATTGTGACTTTTTTTTGTCCGATTTTGACGCCTTACTATACTATGACGTTTTTTTTATGACATTTTGAGGTCAAAAAATTTTTTGACTTTTTTTGTCCGAAAAAAACGCCTTACTATACTATGACGTTTTTTATGACTTTTGGAGATCAAAAAAAATGTTGACTTTTTTTGTCCGATTTTGACGCCTTACTATACTATGATGTTTTTTATGACATTTCGAGGTGAAAAAAAATTTTGATTTTTTTTGTCCGATTTTTAAGCCTTACTATACTATGACGTTTTTTATGACATTTCGAGGTCAAAAAATTTTTTGACTTTTTTTGTCCGATTTTGATGCCTTACTATACTATGACGTTTTTTATGACATTTTGAGGTCAAAAAAAATTTTGACTTTATTTGGCCGAAAAAACGCCTTACTATACTATGACGTTTTTTATGACTTTTGGAGGTCAAAAAAATTTTTGATTTTTTTTGTCCGATTTTTACGCCTTACTATACTATGACGTTTTTTATGACTTTTGGAGGTGAAAAAAAATTTTGACTTTTTTTGTCCGATTTTGACGCCTTACTATACTATGACGTTTTTTATGACTTTTGGAGGTGAAAAAATTTTTTGACTTTTTTTGTCCGAAAAAAACGCCTTACTATACTATGACGTTTTTTATGACATTTTTAGTTCAAAAAAAATTTTGACTTTTTTTGTCCGAAAAAAACGCCTTACTATACTATGACGTTTTTTATGACTTTTGGAGGTCAAAAAATTTTTTGACTTTTTTTGTCCGAAAAAAAAACGCCTTACTATACTATGACGTTTTTTATGACATTTTGAGGTGAAAAAATGTTTTTGACTTTTTTTGTCCGAAAAAAAACGCCTTACTATACTATGACGTTTTTTATGACTTTTGGAGGTGAAAAAAAATGTTGACTTTTTTTGGCCGAAAAAAACGCCTTACTATACTATGACGTTTTTTATGACATTTTGAGGTCAAAAAAAATGTTGACTTTTTTTGTCTGAAAAAAACGCCTTACTATACTATGACGTTTTTTATGACTTTTGGAGGTGAAAAAAATTTTTTGACTTTTTTTGTCCGATTTTGACGCCTTACTATACTATGACGTTTTTTATGACTTTTGGAGGTGAAAAAAAAATTTGACTTTTTTTTGTCCGATTTTGACGCCTTACTATACTATGACGTTTTTTATGACTTTTGGAGGTCAAAAAAAATTTTGACTTTTTTTGTCCGATTTTGACGCCTTACTATACTATGACGTTTTTTATGACATTTTGAGGTCAAAAAAAATTTTGACTTTTTTTGTCCGAAAAAAACGCCTTACTATACTATGACGTTTTTTATGACTTTTGGAGGTCAAACAAAATTTTGACTTTTTTTGTCCGATTTTGACGCCTTACTATACTATGACGTTTTTTATGACTTTTGGAGGTGAAAAAATTTTTGACTTTTTTTGTCCGATTTTGACGCCTTACTATACTATGACGTTTTTTATGACATTTTGAGGTCAAAAAAAATTTTGACTTTTTTTGTCCAATTTTGACGCCTTACTATACTATGACGTTTTTTATGACTTTTGGAGGTGAAAAAAAATTTTGACTTTTTTTGGCCGAAAAAAACGCCTTACTATACTATGACGTTTTTTATGACTTTTGGAGGTGAAAAAAATTTTTGACTTTTTTTGTCCGAAAAAAACGCCTTACTATACTATGACGTTTTTTATGACTTTTGGAGGTCAAAAAATTTTTTGACTTTTTTTGTCCGATTTTGACGCCTTACTATACTATGACGTTTTTTATGACATTTTGAGGTCAAAAAAAATTTTGACTTTTTTTGTCCGATTTTGACGCCTTACTATACTATGACGTTTTTTATGACTTTTGGAGGTGAAAAAAATTTTTGACTTTTTTTGGCCGAAAAAAACGCCTTACTATACTATGACGTTTTTTATGACTTTTGGAGGTCAAAAAAATTTTTTGACTTTTTTTGGCCGAAAAAAACGCCTTACTATACTATGACGTTTTTTATGACTTTTGGAGGTCAAAAAAAAATTTGACTTTTTTTGTCCGAAAAAAACGCCTTACTATACTATGACGTTTTTTGTGACTTTTGGAGGTCAAAAAAAATTTTGACTTTTTTTTTCCGAAAAAAACGCCTTACTATACTATGACGTTTTTTGTGACTTTTGGAGGTCAAAAAAATTTTTGATTTTTTTTGGCCGAAAAAAACGCCTTACTATACTATGACGTTTTTTTATGACATTTTGAGGTCAAAAAAATTTTTGACTTTTTTTGTCCGAAAAAAACGCCTTACTATACTATGATGTTTTTTATGACTTTTGGAGGTTAAAAAAAATTTTGACTTTTTTTGTCCGAAAAAAACGCCTTACTATACTATGACGTTTTTTATGACATTTTGAGGTCAAAAAAATTTTGACTTTTTTTGTCCGAAAAAAACGCCTTACTATACTATGACGTTTTTTATGACTTTTGGAGGTGAAAAAATTTTTTGACTTTTTTTGGCCGAAAAAAACACCTTACTATACTATGACGTTTTTTATGACTTTTGGAGGTGAAAAGAAACTTTGACTTTTTTTGGCCAAAAAGAACGCCTTACTATACTATGACGTTTTTTATGACATTTTGAGGTCAAAAAAATTTTGACTTTTTTTTCCCGATTTTGACGCCTTACTATACTATGACGTTTTTTATGACTTTTGGAGGTGAAAAAAATTTTTGACATTTTTTGTCCGAAAAAAACGCCTTACTATACTATGACGTTTTTTATGACTTTTGGAGGTCAAAAAAAATTTTGACTTTTTTTGTCCGAAAAAAACGCCTTACTATACTATGACGTTTTTTATGACTTTTGGAGGTGAAAAAAAAGTTGACTTTTTTGTCCGAAAAAAACGCCTTACTATACTATGACGTTTTTTATTACTTTTGGAGGTCAAAAAATTTTTTGACTTTTTTTGTCCGATTTTGACGCCTTACTATACTATGATGTTTTTTATGACATTTTGAGGTCAAAAAAAATTTTGACTTTTTTTGTCCGATTTTGACGCCTTACTATACTATGACGTTTTTTATGACTTTTGGAGGTGAAAAAAAATTTTGACATTTTTTGGCCGAAAAAAACGCCTTACTATACTATGACGTTTTTTATGACTTTTGGAGGTGAAAAAAATTTTTGACTTTTTTTGTCCGAAAAAAACGCCTTACTATACTATGACGTTTTTTATGACTTTTGGAGGTCAAAAAAAATTTTGACTTTTTTTGGCAGAAAAAAACGCCTTACTATACTATGACGTTTTTTATGACTTTTGGAGGTGAAAAGAAACTTTGACTTTTTTTGGCCAAAAAAAACGCCTTACTATACTATGACGTTTTTTATGACATTTTGAGGTCAAAAAAATTTTGACTTTTTTTTTCCGATTTTGACGCCTTACTATACTATGACGTTTTTTATGACTTTTGGAGGTGAAAAATTTTTTTGACATTTTTTGTCCGAAAAAAACGCCTTACTATACTATGACGTTTTTTATGACTTTTGGAGGTGAAAAAAAATTTTGACTTTTTTTGGCCGAAAAAAACGCCTTACTATACTATGACGTTTTTTATGACTTTTGGAGGTCAAAAAAAATTTTGACTTTTTTTGGCCGAAAAAAACGCCTTACTATACTATGACGTTTTTTGTGACTTTTGGAGGTCAAAAAAAAATTTAGACTTTTTTTGTCCGATTTTGACGCCTTACTATACTATGACGTTTTTTGTGACTTTTGGAGGTGAAAAAAAATTTTGACATTTTTTGGCCGGAAAAAACGCCTTACTATACTATGACGTTTTTTATGACTTTTGGAGGTGAAAAAAAATTTTGACTTTTTTTGTCCGATTTTGACGCCTTACTATACTATGATGTTTTTTATGACTTTTGGAGGTGAAAAAAATTTTTGACATTTTTTGGCCGAAAAAAACGCCTTACTATACTATGACGTTTTTTATGACTTTTGGAGGTGAAAAGAAACTTTGACTTTTTTTGGCCAAAAAAAACGCCTTACTATACTATGACGTTTTTTATGACATTTTGAGGTCAAAAAAATTTTGACTTTTTTTGTCCGAAAAAAACGCCTTACTATACTATGACGTTTTTTATGACTTTTGGAGGTCAAAAAAAATTTTTGTCTTTTTTTGTCCGAAAAAAACGCCTTACTATACTATGACGTTTTTTATGACTTTTGGAGGTCAAAAAATTTTTTGACTTTTTTTGGCCGAAAAAAACGCCTTACTATACTATGACGTTTTTTATGACTTTTGGAGGTGAAAAAAAATTTTGACTTTTTTGTCCGAAAAAAACGCCTTACTATACTATGACGTTTTTTATGACTTTTGGAGGTCAAAAAATTTTTTGACTTTTTTTGTCCGATTTTGACGCCTTACTATACTATGATGTTTTTTATGACATTTTGAGGTCAAAAAAAATTTTGACTTTTTTTGTCCGATTTTGACGCCTTACTATACTATGACGTTTTTTATGACTTTTGGAGGTGAAAAAAATTTTTGACTTTTTTTGGCCGAAAAAAACGCCTTACTATACTATGACGTTTTTTATGACTTTTGGAGGTCAAAAAAAATTTTGACTTTTTTTGTCCGAAAAAAACGCCTTACTATACTATGACGTTTTTTATGACTTTTGGAGGTGAAAAGAAACTTTGACTTTTTTTGGCCAAAAAAAACGCCTTACTATACTATGACGTTTTTTATGACATTTTGAGGTCAAAAAAATTTTGACTTTTTTTTTCCGATTTTGACGCCTTACTATACTATGACGTTTTTTTATGACTTTTGGAGGTGAAAAAAATTTTTGACATTTTTTGTCCGAAAAAAACGCCTTACTATACTATGACGTTTTTTATGACTTTTGGAGGTCAAAAAAAATTTTGACTTTTTTTGGCCGAAAAAAACGCCTTACTATACTATGACGTTTTTTATGACTTTTGGAGGTGAAAAAAAACTTTGACTTTTTTTGGCCGATTTTGACGCCTTACTATACTATGATGTTTTTTATGACTTTTGGAGGTGAAAAAAATTTTTGACATTTTTTGGCCGGAAAAAACGCCTTACTATACTATGACGTTTTTTATGACTTTTGGAGGTGAAAAAAAATTTTGACTTTTTTTGTCCGATTTTGACGCCTTACTATACTATGATGTTTTTTATGACTTTTGGAGGTGAAAAAATTTTTTGACTTTTTTTGGCCGAAAAAAACGCCTTACTATACTATGACGTTTTTTATGACTTTTGGAGGTGAAAAGAAACTTTGACTTTTTTTGGCCAAAAAAAACGCCTTACTATACTATGACGTTTTTTATGACATTTTGAGGTCAAAAAAATTTTGACTTTTTTTGTCCGAAAAAAACGCCTTACTATACTATGACGTTTTTTATGACTTTTGGAGGTCAAAAAAAATTTTTGTCTTCTTTTGTCCGAAAAAAACGCCTTACTATACTATGACGTTTTTTATGACTTTTGGAGGTGAAAAAATTTTTTGACTTTTTTTGTCCGATTTTGACGCCTTACTATACTATGATGTTTTTTATGACATTTTGAGGTCAAAAAAAATTTTGACTTTTTTTTTCCGATTTTGACGCCTTACTATACTATGACGTTTTTTATGACTTTTGGAGGTGAAAAAAATTTTTGACATTTTTTGGCCGAAAAAAACGCCTTACTATACTATGACGTTTTTTATGACTTTTGGAGGTGAAAAAAATTTTTGACTTTTTTTGGCCGAAAAAAACACCTTACTATACTATGACGTTTTTTATGACTTTTGGAGGTGAAAAAAAATTTTGACTTTTTTTGTCCGAAAAAAACGCCTTACTATACTATGACGTTTTTTATGACTTTTGGAGGTCAAAAAAAATTTTTGTCTTTTTTTGTCCGAAAAAAACGCCTTACTATACTATGACGTTTTTTATGACATTTTGAGGTCAAAAAAATTTTGACTTTTTTTTCCCGATTTTGACGCCTTACTATACTATGACGTTTTTTATGACTTTTGGAGGTGAAAAAAATTTTTGACATTTTTTGTCCGAAAAAAACGCCTTACTATACTATGACGTTTTTTATGACTTTTGGAGGTCAAAAAAAATTTTGACTTTTTTTGGCCGAAAAAAACGCCTTACTATACTATGACGTTTTTTATGACTTTTGGAGGTGAAAAAAAATTTTGACTTTTTTGTCCGAAAAAAACGCCTTACTATACTATGACGTTTTTTATGACTTTTGGAGGTCAAAAAATTTTTTGACTTTTTTTGGCCGAAAAAAACACCTTACTATACTATGACGTTTTTTATGACTTTTGGAGGTGAAAAAAAATTTTGACTTTTTTTGTCCGAAAAAAACGCCTTACTATACTATGACGTTTTTTATGACTTTTGGAGGTCAAAAAAAATTTTTGTCTTTTTTTGTCCGAAAAAAACGCCTTACTATACTATGACGTTTTTTATGACATTTTGAGGTCAAAAAAATTTTGACTTTTTTTTCCCGATTTTGACGCCTTACTATACTATGACGTTTTTTATGACTTTTGGAGGTGAAAAAAATTTTTGACATTTTTTGGCCGAAAAAAACGCCTTACTATACTATGACGTTTTTTATGACTTTTGGAGGTGAAAAAAAATTTTGACTTTTTTGTCCGAAAAAAACGCCTTACTATACTATGACGTTTTTTATGACATTTTGAGGTCAAAAAAAATTTTGACTTTTTTTGTCCGATTTTGACGCCTTACTATACTATGACTTTTTTTATGACTTTTGGAGGTCAAAAAAAATTTTGACATTTTTTGGCTGAAAAAAACGCCTTACTATATTATGACGTTTTTTATGACTTTTGGAGGTCAAAAACTTTTTTGACTTTTTTTGTCCGAAAAAAACGCCTTACTATACTATGACGTTTTTTATGACTTTTGGAGGTGAAAAAATTTTTTGACTTTTTTTGTCCGATTTTGACGCCTTACTATACTATGACGTTTTTTATGACTTTTGGAGGTGAAAAAAAATTTTGACTTTTTTTGTCCGAAAAAAACGCCTTACTATACTATGACGTTTTTTATGACTTTTGGAGGTGAAAAAAATTTTTGACTTTTTTTGTCCGAAAAAAACGCCTTACTATACTATGACGTTTTTTATGACTTTTGGAGGTGAAAAAAAATTTTGACTTTTTTTGTCCGAAAAAAACGCCTTACTATACTATGACGTTTTTTATGACTTTTGGAGGTGAAAAAAAATTTTGACTTTTTTTGTCCGATTTTGACGCCTTACTATACTATGATGTTTTTTATGACTTTTGGAGGTGAAAAAAATTTTTGACATTTTTTGTCCGAAAAAAACGCCTTACTATACTATGACGTTTTTTATGACTTTTGGAGGTGAAAAAAATTTTTGACTTTTGTCCGAAAAAAAACGCCTTACTATACTATGACGTTTTTTATGACATTTTGAGGTCAAAAAATTTTTGACTTTTTTTGTCCGAAAAAAACGCCTTACTATACTATGACGTTTTTTATGACTTTTGGAGGTGAAAAAAAAATTTGACTTTTTTTGTCCGATTTTGACGCCTTACTATACTATGACGTTTTTTATGACTTTTGGAGGTGAAAAAAATTTTTGACATTTTTTGGCCGAAAAAAACGCCTTACTATACTATGACGTTTTTTATGACTTTTGGAGGTCAAAAAAATTTTTGACTTTTTTTGGCCGAAAAAAACGCCTTACTATACTATGACGTTTTTTTTTACTTTTGGAGGTGAAAAAAAATTTTGACTTTTTTTGTCCGCAAAAAACGCCTTACTATACTATGACGTTTTTTATGACTTTTGGAGGTGAAAAAAAATTTTGACTTTTTTTGTCCGAAAAAAACGCCTTACTATACTATGACGTTTTTTATGACATTTTGAGGTCAAAAAAATTTTGACTTTTTTTGTCCGAAAAAAACGCCTTACTATACTATGACGTTTTTTATGACTTTTGGAGGTGAAAAAAAATTTTGACTTTTTTTTGTCCGATTTTGACGCCTTACTATACTATGACGTTTTTTATGACTTTTGGAGGTGAAAAAATTTTTTGACATTTTTTGTCCGAAAAAAACGCCTTACTATACTATGACGTTTTTTATGACTTTTGGAGGTGAAAAAAAATTTTGACTTTTTTTGTCCGAAAAAAACGCCTTACTATACTATGACGTTTTTTATGACTTTTGGAGGTGAAAAAAAATTTTGACTTTTTTTGTCCGAAAAAAACGCCTTACTATACTATGACGTTTTTTATGACTTTTGGAGGTCAAAAAAAATTTTGACTTTTTTTGTCCGATTTTGACGCCTTACTATACTATGACGTTTTTTATGACTTTTGGAGGTGAAAAAATTTTTTGACTTTTTTTGGCCGAAAAAAACGCCTTACTATACTATGACGTTTTTTGTGACTTTTGGAGGTCAAAAAAATTTTTGACTTTTTTTGGCCAAAAAAAACGCCTTACTATACTATGACGTTTTTTATGACATTTTGAGGTCAAAAAAATTTTGACTTTTTTTGTCCGAAAAAAACGCCTTACTATACTATGACGTTTTTTATGACTTTTGGAGGTCAAAAAAAATTTTTGTCTTTTTTTGTCCGAAAAAAAAACGCCTTACTATACTATGACGTTTTTTATGACTTTTGGAGGTCAAAAAAAATTTTGACTTTTTTTGTCCGATTTTGACGCCTTACTATACTATGACGTTTTTTATGACTTTTGGAGGTCAAAAAAAATTTTGACTTTTTTTGTCCGAAAAAAACGCCTTACTATACTATGACGTTTTTTATGACTTTTGGAGGTGAAAAAAAATTTTGACTTTTTTTGTCCGATTTTGACGCCTTACTATACTATGACTTTTTTTATGACTTTTGGAGGTCAAAAAACAATTTTGACATTTTTTGGCTGAAAAAAACGCCTTACTATACTATGACGTTTTTTATGACTTTTGGAGGTCAAAAAATGTTTTGACTTTTTTTGTCTGAAAAAAACGCCTTACTATACTATGATGTTTTTTATGACTTTTGGAGGTGAAAAAAAATTTTGACTTTTTTGTCCGAAAAAAACGCCTTACTATACTATGACGTTTTTTATGACTTTTGGAGGTCAAAAAATTTTTTGACTTTTGTCCGAAAAAAAACGCCTTACTATACTATGACGTTTTTTATGACATTTTGAGGTCAAAAAAATTTTGACTTTTTTTGTCCGAAAAAAACGCCTTACTATACTATGACGTTTTTTATGACTTTTGGAGGTGAAAAAAAAATTTGACTTTTTTTGTCCGATTTTGACGCCTTACTATACTATGACGTTTTTTATGACTTTTGGAGGTGAAAAAAATTTTTGACATTTTTTGGCCGAAAAAAACGCCTTACTATACTATGACGTTTTTTATGACTTTTGGAGGTGAAAAAATTTTTTGACTTTTTTTGTTCGAAAAAAACGCCTTACTATACTATGACGTTTTTTATGACATTTTGAGGTCAAAAAAATTTTGACTTTTTTTGTCCGAAAAAAACGCCTTACTATACTATGACGTTTTTTATGACTTTTGGAGGTGAAAAAAAAATTTGACTTTTTTTGACCGATTTTGACGCCTTACTATACTATGACGTTTTTTTATGACTTTTGGAGGTGAAAAAAATTTTTGACATTTTTTGTCCGAAAAAAACGCCTTACTATACTATGACGTTTTTTATGACATTTTGAGGTCAAAAAAATTTTGACTTTTTTTGTCCGAAAAAAACGCCTTACTATACTATGACGTTTTTTATGACTTTTGGAGGTCAAAAAAAAATTTGACTTTTTTTTGTCCGATTTTGACGCCTTACTATACTATGACGTTTTTTATGACTTTTGGAGGTGAAAAAATTTTTTGACTTTTTTTGTCCGAAAAAAACGCCTTACTAAACTATGACGTTTTTTATGACTTTTGGAGGTGAAAAAAATTTTTGACTTTTTTTGTCCGAAAAAAACGCCTTAATATACTATGACGTTTTTTATGACTTTTGGAGGTCAAAAAAAATTTTGACTTTTTTTGTCCGAAAAAAACGCCTTACTATACTATGACGTTTTTTATGACTTTTGGAGGTGAAAAAATTTTTTGACTTTTTTTGTCCGAAAAAAACGCCTTACTATACTATGACGTTTTTTGTCACTTTTGGAGGTCAAAAAAATTTTTGACTTTTTTTGGCCGAAAAAAACGCCTTACTATACTATGACGTTTTTTATGACATTTTGAGGTGAAAAAAAATTTTGACTTTTTTTGTCCGAAAAAAACGCCTTACTATACTATGACGTTTTTTATGACTTTTGGAGGTCAAAAAAATTTTTTGTCTTTTTTTGTCCGAAAAAAACGCCTTACTATACTATGACGTTTTTTATGACTTTTGGAGGTCAAAAAAAATTTTGACTTTTTTTGTCCGATTTTGACGCCTTACTATACTATGACGTTTTTTATGACTTTTGGAGGTGAAAAAAAACTTTGACTTTTTTTGGCCGAAAAAAACGCCTTACTATACTATGACGTTTTTTGTGACTTTTGGAGGTGAAAAGAAACTTTGACTTTTTTTGGCCAAAAAAAACGCCTTACTATACTATGACGTTTTTTATGACATTTTGAGGTCAAAAAAATTTTGACTTTTTTTGTCCGAAAAAAACGCCTTACTATACTATGACGTTTTTTATGACTTTTGGAGGTGAAAAAAATTTTTTGTCTTTTTTTGTCCGAAAAAAACGCCTTACTATACTATGACGTTTTTTATGACTTTTGGAGGTCAAAAAATTTTTTGACTTTTTTTGGCCGAAAAAAACGCCTTACTATACTATGACGTTTTTTATGACTTTTGGAGGTGAAAAAAAATTTTGACTTTTTTGTCCGAAAAAAACGCCTTACTATACTATGACGTTTTTTATGACTTTTGGAGGTCAAAAAATTTTTTGACTTTTTTTGTCCGATTTTGACGCCTTACTATACTATGATGTTTTTTATGACATTTTGAGGTCAAAAAAAATTTTGACTTTTTTTGTCCGATTTTGACGGCTTACTATACTATGACGTTTTTTATGACTTTTGGAGGTCAAAAAAAATTTTGACATTTTTTGGCCGAAAAAAACGCCTTACTATACTATGACGTTTTTTATGACTTTTGGAGGTGAAAAAATGTTTTGACTTTTTTTGGCCGAAAAAAACGCCTTACTATACTATGACGTTTTTTATGACTTTTGGAGGTCAAAAAAAATTTTGACTTTTTTTGTCCGAAAAAAACGCCTTACTATACTATGACGTTTTTTATGACTTTTGGAGGTGAAAAGAAACTTTGACTTTTTTTGGCCAAAAAAAACGCCTTACTATACTATGACGTTTTTTATGACATTTTGAGGTCAAAAAAATTTTGACTTTTTTTTTCCGATTTTGACGCCTTACTATACTATGACGTTTTTTTATGACTTTTGGAGGTGAAAAAAATTTTTGACATTTTTTGTCCGAAAAAAACGCCTTACTATACTATGACGTTTTTTATGACTTTTGGAGGTCAAAAAAAATTTTGACTTTTTTTGGCCGAAAAAAACGCCTTACTATACTATGACGTTTTTTATGACTTTTGGAGGTGAAAAAAAACTTTGACTTATTTTGGCCGATTTTGACGCCTTACTATACTATGATGTTTTTTATGACTTTTGGAGGTGAAAAAAATTTTTGACATTTTTTGGCCGGAAAAAACGCCTTACTATACTATGACGTTTTTTATGACTTTTGGAGGTGAAAAAAAATTTTGACTTTTTTTGTCCGATTTTGACGCCTTACTATACTATGATGTTTTTTATGACTTTTGGAGGTGAAAAAATTTTTTGACTTTTTTTGGCCGAAAAAAACGCCTTACTATACTATGACGTTTTTTATGACTTTTGGAGGTGAAAAGAAACTTTGACTTTTTTTGGCCAAAAAAAACGCCTTACTATACTATGACGTTTTTTATGACATTTTGAGGTCAAAAAAATTTTGACTTTTTTTGTCCGAAAAAAACGCCTTACTATACTATGACGTTTTTTATGACTTTTGGAGGTGAAAAAAAATTTTTGTCTTCTTTTGTCCGAAAAAAACGCCTTACTATACTATGACGTTTTTTATGACTTTTGGAGGTCAAAAAATTTTTTGACTTTTTTTGTCCGATTTTGACGCCTTACTATACTATGATGTTTTTTATGACATTTTGAGGTCAAAAAAAATTTTGACTTTTTTTTTCCGATTTTGACGCCTTACTATACTATGACGTTTTTTATGACTTTTGGAGGTGAAAAAAATTTTTGACATTTTTTGGCCGAAAAAAACGCCTTACTATACTATGACGTTTTTTATGACTTTTGGAGGTGAAAAAAATTTTGACTTTTTTTGTCCGATTTTGACGCCTTACTATACTATGACGTTTTTTATGACTTTTGGAGGTCAAAAAAAATTTTGACTTTTTTTGTCCGATTTTGACGCCTTACTATACTATGACTTTTTTTATGACTTTTGGAGGTCAAAAAACAATTTTGACATTTTTTGGCTGAAAAAAACGCCTTACTATACTATGACGTTTTTTATGACTTTTGGAGGTCAAAAAATTTTTTGACTTTTTTTGTCCGAAAAAAACGCCTTACTATACTATGATGTTTTTTATGACTTTTGGAGGTGAAAAAAAATTTTGACTTTTTTGTCCGAAAAAAACGCCTTACTATACTATGACGTTTTTTATGACTTTTGGAGGTCAAAAAAATTTTTGACTTTTGTCCGAAAAAAAACGCCTTACTATACTATGACGTTTTTTATGACATTTTGAGGTGAAAAAAATTTTGACATTTTTTGGCCGAAAAAAACGCCTTACTATACTATGACGTTTTTTATGACTTTTGGAGGTCAAAAAAAATTTTTGTCTTTTTTTGTCCGAAAAAAACGCCTTACTATACTATGACGTTTTTTATGACTTTTGGAGGTGAAAAAATTTTTTGACTTTTTTTGTCCGATTTTGACGCCTTACTATACTATGATGTTTTTTATGACATTTTGAGGTCAAAAAAAATTTTGACTTTTTTTTCCCGATTTTGACGCCTTACTATACTATGACGTTTTTTATGACTTTTGGAGGTGAAAAAAATTTTTGACATTTTTTGGCCGAAAAAAACGCCTTACTATACTATGACGTTTTTTATGACTTTTGGAGGTGAAAAAAATTTTTGACTTTTTTTGGCCGAAAAAAACACCTTACTATACTATGACGTTTTTTATGACTTTTGGAGGTGAAAAAAAATTTTGACTTTTTTTGTCCGAAAAAAACGCCTTACTATACTATGACGTTTTTTATGACTTTTGGAGGTCAAAAAAAATTTTTGTCTTTTTTTGTCCGAAAAAAACGCCTTACTATACTATGACGTTTTTTATGACATTTTGAGGTCAAAAAAATTTTGACTTTTTTTTCCCGATTTTGACGCCTTACTATACTATGACGTTTTTTATGACTTTTGGAGGTGAAAAAAATTTTTGACATTTTTTGTCCGAAAAAAACGCCTTACTATACTATGACGTTTTTTATGACTTTTGGAGGTGAAAAAAAAGTTTGACTTTTTTTGGCCGAAAAAAACGCCTTACTATACTATGACGTTTTTTATGACTTTTGGAGGTGAAAAAAAATTTTGACTTTTTTGTCCGAAAAAAACGCCTTACTATACTATGACGTTTTTTATGACTTTTGGAGGTCAAAAAATTTTTTGACTTTTTTTGTCCGATTTTGACGCCTTACTATACTATGATGTTTTTTATGACATTTTGAGGTCAAAAAAAATTTTGACTTTTTTTGTCCGATTTTGACGCCTTACTATACTATGACGTTTTTTATGACTTTTGGAGGTGAAAAAATTTTTTGACATTTTTTGGCCGAAAAAAACGCCTTACTATACTATGACGTTTTTTATGACTTTTGGAGGTGAAAAAAATTTTTGACTTTTTTTGGCCGAAAAAAACGCCTTACTATACTATGACGTTTTTTATGACTTTTGGAGGTCAAAAAAAATTTTGACTTTTTTTGGCCGAAAAAAACGCCTTACTATACTATGACGTTTTTTATGACTTTTGGAGGTGAAAAAAAATTTTGACTTTTTTTGTCCGAAAAAAACGCCTTACTATACTATGACGTTTTTTATGACTTTTGGAGGTGAAAAAAATTTTTGACTTTTTTTGTCCGAAAAAAACGCCTTACTATACTATGACGTTTTTTATGACTTTTGGAGGTGAAAAAAAATTTTGACTTTTTTTGTCCGAAAAAAACGCCTTACTATACTATGACGTTTTTTATGACTTTTGGAGGTGAAAAAAAATTTTGACTTTTTTTGTCCGATTTTGACGCCTTACTATACTATGATGTTTTTTATGACTTTTGGAGGTGAAAAAAATTTTTGACATTTTTTGTCCGAAAAAAACGCCTTACTATACTATGACGTTTTTTATGACTTTTGGAGGTGAAAAAAATTTTTGACTTTTGTCCGAAAAAAAACGCCTTACTATACTATGACGTTTTTTATGACATTTTGAGGTCAAAAAAATTTTGACTTTTTTTGTCCGAAAAAAACGCCTTACTATACTATGACGTTTTTTATGACTTTTGGAGGTGAAAAAAAAATTTTGACTTTTTTTGTCCGATTTTGACGCCTTACTATACTATGACGTTTTTTATGACTTTTGGAGGTGAAAAAATTTTTTGACATTTTTTGGCCGAAAAAAACGCCTTACTATACTATGACGTTTTTTATGACTTTTGGAGGTCAAAAAAATTTTTGACTTTTTTTGGCCGAAAAAAACGCCTTACTATACTATGACGTTTTTTTTTACTTTTGGAGGTGAAAAAAAATTTTGACTTTTTTTGTCCGCAAAAAACGCCTTACTATACTATGACGTTTTTTATGACTTTTGGAGGTGAAAAAAAATTTTGACTTTTTTTGTCCGAAAAAAACGCCTTACTATACTATGACGTTTTTTATGACATTTTGAGGTCAAAAAAATTTTGACTTTTTTTGTCCGAAAAAAACGCCTTACTATACTATGACGTTTTTTATGACTTTTGGAGGTGAAAAAAAAATTTGACTTTTTTTGTCCGATTTTGACGCCTTACTATACTATGACGTTTTTTTATGACTTTTGGAGGTGAAAAAAATTTTTGACATTTTTTGTCCGAAAAAACGCCTTACTATACTATGACATTTTTTATGACATTTTGAGGTCAAAAAAATTTTGACTTTTTTTGTCCGAAAAAAACGCCTTACTATACTATGACGTTTTTTATGACTTTTGGAGGTCAAAAAAAAATTTGACTTTTTTTTGTCCGATTTTGACGCCTTACTATACTATGACGTTTTTTATGACTTTTGGAGGTGAAAAAATTTTTTGACTTTTTTTGTCCGAAAAAAACGCCTTACTAAACTATGACGTTTTTTATGACTTTTGGAGGTGAAAAAAATTTTTGACTTTTTTTGTCCGAAAAAAACGCCTTAATATACTATGACGTTTTTTATGACTTTTGGAGGTCAAAAAAAATTTTGACTTTTTTTGTCCGAAAAAAACGCCTTACTATACTATGACGTTTTTTATGACTTTTGGAGGTGAAAAAATTTTTTGACTTTTTTTGTCCGAAAAAAACGCCTTACTATACTATGACGTTTTTTGTCACTTTTGGAGGTCAAAAAAATTTTTGACTTTTTTTGGCCGAAAAAAACGCCTTACTATACTATGACGTTTTTTATGACATTTTGAGGTGAAAAAAAATTTTGACTTTTTTTGTCCGAAAAAAACGCCTTACTATACTATGACGTTTTTTATGACTTTTGGAGGTCAAAAAAAATTTTTGTCTTTTTTTGTCCGAAAAAAACGCCTTACTATACTATGACGTTTTTTATGACTTTTGGAGGTCAAAAAAAATTTTGACTTTTTTTGTCCGATTTTGACGCCTTACTATACTATGACGTTTTTTATGACTTTTGGAGGTGAAAAAAAACTTTGACTTTTTTTGGCCGAAAAAAACGCCTTACTATACTATGACGTTTTTTGTGACTTTTGGAGGTCAAAAAAAATTTTGACTTTTTTTGTCCGAAAAAAACGCCTTACTATACTATGACGTTTTTTATGACATTTTGAGGTCAAAAAAATTTTGACTTTTTTTGTCCGAAAAAAACGCCTTACTATACTATGACGTTTTTTATGACTTTTGGAGGTGAAAAAAAATTTTGACTTTTTTTGTCCGATTTTGACGCCTTACTATACTATGACGTTTTTTATGACATTTTGAGGTGAAAAAAATTTTTGACTTTTTTTGTCCGAAAAAAAACGCCTTACTATACTATGACGTTTTTTATGACATTTTGAGGTGAAAAAAAATTTTGACTTTTTTTGTCCGATTTTGACGCCTTACTATACTATGACTTTTTTTATGACTTAGGCCTTACTATATTATGACGTTTTTTATGACTTTTGGAGGTCAAAAAATTTTTTGAGATTTTTTGTCCGAAAAAAACGCCTTACTATACTATGACGTTTTTTATGACATTTTGAGGTCAAAAAAAATTTTGACTTTTTTTGTCCGATTTTGACGCCTTACTATACTATGACGTTTTTTATGACTTTTGGAGGTCAAAAAATTTTTTGAGATTTTTTGTCCGAAAAAAACGCCTTACTATACTATGACGTTTTTTATGACTTTTGGAGGTGAAAAAAAATTTTGACTTTTTTTGTCCGAAAAAAACGCCTTACTATACTATGACGTTTTTTATGACTTTTGGAGGTGAAAAAAATTTTTGACTTTTTTTGTCCGAAAAAAACGCCTTACTATACTATGACGTTTTTTATGACTTTTGGAGGTGAAAAAAAATTTTGACTTTTTTTGTCCGAAAAAAACGCCTTACTATACTATGACGTTTTTTGTGACTTTTGGAGGTGAAAAAAATTTTTGACTTTTTTTGGCCGAAAAAAACGCCTTACTATACTATGACGTTTTTTATGACATTTTGAGGTGAAAAAAATTTTTGACTTTTTTTGTCCGAAAAAAACGCCTTACTATACTATGACGTTTTTTATGACTTTTGGAGGTCAAAAAAAATTTTGACTTTTTTTGTCCGATTTTGACGCCTTACTATACTATGACGTTTTTTATGACTTTTGGAGGTGAAAAAAAATTTTGACATTTTTTGGCCGAAAAAAACGCCTTACTATACTATGACGTTTTTTATGACTTTTGGAGGTCAAAAAATTTTTTGACTTTTTTTGTCCGAAAAAAAACGCCTTACTATACTATGACGTTTTTTGTGACTTTTGGAGGTCAAAAAAAATTTTGACTTTTTTTGTCCGAAAAAAACGCCTTACTATACTATGACGTTTTTTGTGACTTTTGGAGGTGAAAAAAATTTTTGACTTTTTTTGTCCGAAAAAAACGCCTTACTATACTATGACGTTTTTTATGACATTTTGAGGTCAAAAAAATTTTGACTTTTTTTGTCCGAAAAAAACGCCTTACTATACTATGACGTTTTTTATGACTTTTGGAGGTGAAAAAAAATTTTGACTTTTTTTTGTCCGATTTTGACGCCTTACTATACTATGACGTTTTTTATGACTTTTGGAGGTGAAAAAAAATTTTTGACTTTTTTTGGCCGAAAAAAACGCCTTACTATACTATGACGTTTTTTATGACATTTTGAGGTGAAAAAAATTTTTGACTTTTTTTGTCCGAAAAAAACGCCTTACTATACTATGACGTTTTTTATGACTTTTGGAGGTCAAAAAAATTTTTTGACTTTTTTTGTCCGAAAAAAACGCCTTACTATACTATGACGTTTTTTATGACTTTTGGAGGTGAAAAAAAATTTTGACTTTTTTTGTCCGATTTTGACGCCTTACTATACTATGACGTTTTTTATGACTTTTGGAGGTCAAAAAAAATTTTGACTTTTTTTGTCCGATTTTGACGCCTTACTATACTATGACGTTTTTTATGACTTTTGGAGGTGAAAAAATTTTTTGACTTTTTTTGTCCGAAAAAAACGCCTTACTATACTATGACGTTTTTTATGACTTTTGGAGGTGAAAAAAATTTTTGACTTTTTTTGTCCGAAAAAAAACGCCTTACTATACTATGACGTTTTTTATGACTTTTGGAGGTGAAAAAATTTTTTGATTTTTTTTGGCCGAAAAAAACGCCTTACTATACTATGACGTTTTTTATGACTTTTGGAGGTGAAAAAAATTTTTGACTTATTTTGTCCGATTTTGACGCCTTACTATACTATGATGTTTTTTATGACTTTTGGAGGTGAAAAAAAT